>NW_026555337.1:7515475-8057108 GCF_029017545.1 Prosopis cineraria
AAGATAAGATCGGATCTTTAAAAGATTGATGCTGCGCGGATCAGGGTCTCTCCTATTGCGTGGTTCTTTTTTAGCCCCCCACAAAACTTCTCAGCCAGATTTAATTTTGATAAACTATTATCATAATATTATATAAAAATATTAAATAGATTTAATATATTTAAATTTAATCTAAACAATTTAAAATTATAACTTTTTAAAAAAACTTACCCCTAACCTAACCCTTTTCCAAAATATGCACACCCACACACACACAAATAGGTTAATGTTGGGTCGAGAGAACCTCTTTATATAATATTTTATTTATACTTTTACATATAAACAATAATAATTTTATAAAATATAAATATGTTGAATTTTTTTTTATTTGAATTGAAGGCTGTGGATAAACCATGTTAATTGACAAGATAAGTCATTTTAACATACAAAATATTACAACAATCAAGTGATGGGTATTGAAAATTTGACACATAAATTGTTAGTGTGGACTTGATGAATAACCAATCGGCACATTTGGTTGTCTCTCTAAAAGTGTGGTCGAACGTGATTATCCAATCTCGCATAGTGAAATCTTTAATGTTATTGATAGTAGCAGAGAGTGGGTGTTAATAAAGAACTTATTGTGGTCGCATAGTGAAATCTTTAATTTTATTGATAGTAGCAGAGAGTGGGTGGTTTAGAAAGAACTTATTGTGGATTAGCAAGAGAGCTTCTATAGAATCAAATAGACATTAACTTTATCGAACTTTTTAACCCAACAAATGTTTAAACCTTTCAAGATGCACATAAACTCGATTGCTGTACTTAGATAATAACCAATGTATTTGGAGTATTCATTTAATCTAGTTACTTTGATTGTTCTAAATAAGACATCCGAGTCTAGCTACACCAAAATGTTGACGAAACCATCAGTATCCAATCTAACTCATCCTTCTTCAGGGGTAGACCATCTAACCATTGCTTCATCGCCCTTCTAAGATAGGAAGTTAATTTTAATTTGAAAGTATTGATATATAAGAGTATCTTAAATGCTGATAAAGCAATATCTCTGTCTTCAATGTCTTCTTCAAAATATATATTTTTGCACATTTCTTTTCATATGTTCCAAGACATGTGGGCGTAGAATCTTTGTCAAAAGATTTTCCTTGCACATGCATTGCCTGCATCATTTCTTGCTTTCCAAATTATCCAATCATATAAAGAAAAAAAAAGAAAGTGTTAAGTTTAGGTTATTTAATTATTTTTGTCCAAACCTTTTAGATTTTTTTACAATCTCTTAAAATATAAATAATAGAATCTAAAGAGTTACACCAAAGGAGCATGTCTTGATATAAGAATTGCCTCCATTAAAAGACGTGAATTTAGATTCAAGTCGATCCCAAACCACAATCTATTAAAATCTTTAATTTACTAGTAATGAAAGGGAAAGAAAAAAATTGGAGAGTAAATGAAAAAAATCCACCTCTTCCACAATGCTCACTGTGGTTGACGATTTGATTCCAACAATATAATACTCCATTTTTTATACATAAAGAAAAAACTATATCACACAGTTTAAAAAATTATTAACCATAATAATTATATTAAAAATAAAAAATTAAACTAAAATGTCATATGTTAATCAACATAAATATGTATTAATTATTTTTGTTAATATAAATTATGAGAGATAATTTAAAAAATATATAATAATTTAAAGTAATCGTTATTTTTATAGAAATATAAAAGAGGGAGTACGTTCGAAACACAATTGGATTGCCACGTGAAAGTGTTGCTGCACGAAGAGCGTAGTTTACAGAAAAAGAGAAACTCAAATGTGTCCCACTATTGGCCGTGGTTAAAAAGGGAGAATTTTAATTCTAATTCTAAAAAAATTAGAAATATATATTAATTGATATTTTAATTTTCGCCGTAATTTATATTTTTATTAATTTTATAAATGTATAAAATTATATATTTATTATTTTCTAGATAAGAATATTAATGAAACAGATTGTGTAAAGAAGAACAACTTAATACTAATCTTGTTATATTTGATTTATTCACTTTTGTATGACAGTATTTGTGAATATCTTGATATCAAAGAACAACGTAAATTTAATTACCCGCAAGAAGATTAATAAAATAGATAAGAAATGATGTGATTTTTGAATTTAACCTTGTTGTATTTGATTTTATTTTCGGTGTCAAAGAAGATCCGAAAAGATTGCAAGTTTGTTGGTTGTTAATCACTACCTCATATTTTAGTTGCTGGTTACTTGTTTGTTGGTTAAGATTTTCTTCGCTAATAAGTATTGAGTTATATTAATTTTATAATTAGAAAATAGAAATATATATAAATTATTCCATAATTAGTTTTCTAAGCAAGAGTTATAATAAACCTGATAAGAGCAAGCCGTATTTTAGCGAGAAAATCCAAAAATCACTTTCATGAATTTATTTGTAATAAATTATTTGTTGTTGAAAAAGGAGCTAATTGTCATTTTGGTGCAGGCATCAAAGGATAATGTGACAACAATTTTTAGTTGTGTTTTGATGTACAGTGATAATTAAATAGCTTTACATTATAAAACTTAATCAATCAAAGCTTGTAATGATGTTGGAAAGACCCAAAAAAATAGATGAAAAGTAACCTTACAAATTTAATTATTTTTTTCAGAAAGTTAAAATAGCACCTTCCTCCTCTTCCTTTCCCATACCTTCCTAATAATCACAGCCCTCACCATTTTTGGGCAACTACTTTTAACCACCAACCACCATCCTTCATTGCTAATGGTCATGTTTGCTGTTGTCTCCATTGATCATTGGTTTTAATTTTTATTTTTTTTTATTTCAAGAATAAAATATAAATTAGACTCCGGTAAGTTTTATTAAATAAGATTAAAGCAGTCACTATTTATTCTTTTGCATTAATCGCCATGATGGAATCAGATGAGGCCTCATAAACTTTTAAACTTTTATATATAGATATATATATATATATCTGTGTCATCAAATATCATGCCATGTGAGTACTAGTTATATATACTTTTAATTTATTTTTAAATTTTAAATTTAAAAATGGGTGAATCTCACTTAGGAACCTCATAACAAAAAAATTTGCATTTAAAAGTAATAGAATTTGAAAACACACTGCCCAATGACTCTTCTTACAAATTTTGTTATAAATGAAAAGATGTAGTTTTTTTTATCTCAATAAAATATACATGTATACAACACCATATCTACAAATCTTTAATACAATATTCATGAAAGTACAATACTTTTGGTAGATATAATTTAACTTGAAGTAAAATGTACAAGCAAACAAAAAGATGAACAACACAATGTTCATAAATATACAGCATAATATTTATTAATTTTTAACACAATGAATATTTATAAACCTGTAATATTTGTACAACATAAAATACGTAATGAACAACATACTTTTATTGAAACAATATATTTTAAATTATATCTACTAGATATATTGTGTATTCATTAAGATTGTATTGAAGATTTGTGGATATCATATTATGTATATATAGACATTTTATTTAGACAAGGACAAATGTGCTTTTTCATCCACAACAAAATTTATAATAAAAACACTGAAGCTTGCAATGCATTCTCTAATTCTATTAGATCTTAAATATAAATTTTTTATGCTCTGGAGACCCTAACCAAGATTTTTCCTTTGAAAATTTAATTTGTCCATTAGCACGTGGCGCTTTTGCCCTTCGCATTTACGCCTTCCATGTCACCTCTTTTCTCTCCCAACCGGACAACTTTTGTTAAAAAGTATGCGCAAAAGATATAATAAAAATAAAATAAAAACGATACTCAGCCTGAATATTTTTTACATATTTTATTTGACCCTTTTTTTTAATCTTTTTTACACAATTAGACAATGTTTTTATTTTTTCTAAATTCCTCTTCCATAACAATCCATATATATAAGTTGACCAAAAAAAATCATTCATGATGTATTCCCTCCAATTAAAAATATAAAACATTTTTAATCAAATCTCACCCTTCAGTAAAGTAGTTACATACTTTTTAATTAACTCTATCTTTTCATACTTACTCCTATGAAACACCCTATAATAAATATAAAATTATTCATCAATAGAGGCACTTTTGAAAAAAAGTAATAATTACACTTCAAAAGACTAAAAATATCTTAAATTTTTAAATATCCAACTTATCAAAAAATACTTTATATTTTTAAATGAAAAGAGCGTGTGTGCGTGCGCCTGCACCTTACATTTTTTGAAAAGGAGCGTGTGTACCTTACATTTTTTAAATAGGAGTGTGCGTGTGTGCGTGTGTGCATGTGTGTTTACCACCAATGAATGGCATCCAATCATAGAGTTGGAAAACAAAACTTCCTAACCCATATGAGCTCAGCCCTTATAAACCCAACGCTTGTGAGCCTAGCCCTTGAAGCTCAAATTTCTAATACCCTATTTTTTATGTCTGACTCTTATTTAAAGGGCTCAAGGCTGAGCGCTTAAGCCTATTTAAAAAAAATTAAAATAAAATTATAGAATCAAAGCAGGTGCTTAAGTCCAAGACATTATTAGTTGCTTCTTCTTCTTCTCTTCTTCTTTGCCACCCTTCCACCATTGCTTCGGCTAGGTTGAATAATCATAGAATCAAAGCACGAGAATCACACAATCAAAGGCTGACTTTGGTCCCTTTAATGATTACATTTGCTCTCTAATTGGAGCTTTCATGTCCAACTCTTTAAAGGGTGACTTTGGTCCAGTAATAACATGAACAAAGATAAAGTTATAAGTGCAATAGAAATGATTTGTCATCCAATCATAAAAATGATCTAATATCATTACAATGCTCTTTCATTTATGTACCAAATAGGTAGCAAAAAAAAAAAGACCCTTGGATAAGCCAAACGGACAGTAACTAGGAATGTAAATGAAAAATTAAGACATATAATTTATAAGGTGTGTAAAATAATTTTAATACAATTCCCCACACAAAAGCCAACAGCAAAATAACATGATCTAAAATTTTTAACAAGCTAAACTAGCAATGAAAAAAAAAAAAGAAAACTAGATTTGGAAGGTCACCCAAATCTGAACCTATTTTTTCAAGGCATATTAGGGCCGGACTTTGAAACTCAATTTTAAAAAAAAATAACTAATTTTTAAGCCCAAACTTTTATAAAAATAGGTTTAAATGGGCGGCCCTTTAGGTTCAATTTTTATTTCCAACTCTACCTGGTCGCTGAGAACAACAACAACAACTAATAGTTAGTCAATACTAGTAAGAGAGAAGGGCAAATTTGTGAGACTAACTCATAAATAATTTTTTTATTTGAGACTTATAAATAATTTTTTTCAAACAATTAGGCTCCATCCATTTTTAACTAACGCTGCTCTACCAGGAAGAAAGGATTTGGTAGGTGGTTGATTTTTTTTTCCAACTTTACCCTTCTTTAAACGTACCGAAATGAATCGTATTGATGTAAATAGTAGGATCAGTACTATACTCTATTGAGTATTTTAGAATAAAATACATTTGTTACTCCTAGGCATCGCAAAATATCTCACATATATTGGAAAAAAATTGAAACTTCTTAAAACGTGTTCTATATTTGAAAGGAAGCTAGCATATTTATTTTATATAAGGGTAATTAAGGTGTATATGACTTTCAGGTAGGTTTGTGTAATTAATACGGTCTAGTTGAGAAATTAACAATACGAGAGACATGTCATAGTATAGTCTCTTGATATAGTAGACATCGAATGACCCACTTCTTTTATTTATTTTTTCACGTTTTATTTAAATTGTTATTTATTTATATTCCATAAAATCGTTGCTTGCAATTGAAGTCTATTATCTATTATTATTGGAAAAAGACAAGTTGAATGTGGCTTTTCACAAGCGAATAAAAATGAAAGGACAAAACTATCAGCGGCACTCCAACGAAATGAATGATTCTCATGAATATATAGATTACATGTTATCTTCCTCTTTCTCTTGCCGAGCTTCAATCGTTTTTTTTTTTTTTTGGCCGCATGTATCACTGTTTTTTGTTAGGACCGTGCCCATACGATTTGATTGCCCTATCAAAGACGATTAGTGTAATAATTATTTTTAATTATTTATTTCTTTAAATACAGTGCGAGTGATTAAAATATTGACTGAATTATTGAAGAATCCAGCTAATGAATAATGATACCCTTTGAATTGTTGATAATGCGATATTATTGTGGTCATACATATGGGCCCTTTTAAGACGTTTAAGAATTTAACATTGTGAATCTATAACAAGTCAGAAAAGGACGGTTTGTGAACAAATTAAATAAGTAGAGAATCACAATGTTAGAACATTCGAGATCCAAACATACATATATATGTGTGTGTGGGCGCGCGCGCGCAAAATCTTGCAATGATTACCCTCAAGTTTCTTTAAAATATATAACAATATTAGACAATTAAGCATATTTTCTGAATATGGCATCCATTCAATTTAAAAACATAAAATCCTATTATACATACATATATAAATATACTCCCTCCGTTTAAAAATATAATATATTTTTAAAAAATTAAATATTAAAAAATATAAAATATTTTTAATTTTTTAAGGTATAATCATTGTTTTTTTTTAAGTGCCCCTGTTAATGAATAATTTTATATTTATTGTAGAATATTTAATAAAAATAAATATAAAAAAATAAAATTAATTTAAAAATAGGTAATTACTTTATTGGGGTGAAATTTAATTAAAAATATTTTATATTTTAAACAGAGAGAGTATTTAATTATCATTTCTATACTTGATTCTTGTTACATTCAATGAGGGGAATTTTTTAATAGACTAACATCAACTTATATATTAATTGTTACTTCTTGTTATATTTTTTTAACTCGATTATAGCAGTCCGTTATTCTCAACTTTTGAAATTCACACTCTTTAATCCTTTAATTTGATTCCCTCCCATGTCAAATAATAGTTATCACCGCTATGGTGCTTGCATTTGGTTTAGTTTAATTAGATGTCTCGAATTCAAGTGGCCTAAACATATAGTAATGATTAAATTCTTAATGGGAGTTATGCCCTCATAAGAGGTGCCTGTACACTATTAGTTAGATTAGTCTTCAAGAATTTGGGATACTGGAACTCATGCGAAAAAGAAAGTAATTAGCAACAGGTATTTCAAAATGAGATTAATGAATTCCTCATTTTTAAATTATTGGCCGATGATGGTTGGATTAATGATGATTTGTAGATCATCTCAAGGCCATATATGACCCTAAAAAGAGAATTGGCACCCACCAATTATGAGTACCCTAAAATGTAATGTTGATGCTACTTTCTATTGATCAAGGTCAAATTCTACTAACGTTGGGATTATTTTCAAGAACCATCTGGATAATCTCATTTTTTTATTCAATGAAGAAGATTAGTGCCACTTCACCTCAAGTGAAGCCTTTGCATTGTATAAAGCTCTCTACCTCATCTCAAACCATAGTCTTGGGAAAGCAAAGTTTGTATTTGATTGTAAGATGTTTGTTGATGCTATTCTATCTAATTCTAATTATCCTAATTGGCTTCGTTCCACACTCATGATTGATATTTGAGGTCTCCTTCTAGATAATAATACTTGATCCTTCTCCTCGATCTCTAGAAATGCCACTTTAGTCAGTGATGGGTTAGTTTAAGATCATGTCCCAAAGGTGCGCCCTTATGGATGGTATTTGTCTTTCTCTCCCCCTTTTTATGTTTACTATCCTTTGATTTTTTCCTTCTTATTCTAATGTAAATGCTTTGGTTGATTAATGAATTTCTCTTTTATGGGGAAAAAAAGAGATTAAATTATTCCATCAATAAAAGTTTGTTTAGTTAGTGAGAATGTAATATAATTTATACTTATATGAATGTGGAGATGGTTTCCTTATTAATCAAATCCATGTTTTTTCCAAAGAAAAAAAATCCATTTTTTAGAAGGGAGAATTTCAATTAAGAACCCAGGATATGATTTAATTATTAATGGATCTAAAAAAAATCTAAAAATTCAATTCACTCTAAAAGGATTGAAGTAAAAATAATTTTAATGGTAAAAATATCAAAGTACCATTTCTTGTTAATTTTGTCCAAAATGCAAAACCACTAATTGTCTATTTTTTTACTTTACTTATTAATTTATTTATAAATTATATGATTTGATCTGTCAATGACTATACAAAATTTAAATATTAGTTGTTCAATTATAAGAAATAACATCAATTGTTAATTAGCTAGCTTTATTTATCAATTCACTAGTATGAATTATAAATTACTGACATGCCTTGTAAATTACAGTTGATGTTGATGAATCAACAAGCAAAGTTAGAAAATTAATAATGGATATTGTTGATTGTCTGACAAACTAATATAATTTACCACTCATATTGATAAATTAAAAAGTAAAATAAAAAAAATAACAATCAATAATTTTGTATCTCTAACAAAATTAATAAGTGAAGAGTAATTTAGTCCTTACTGTTAAAATTATTTTCACTTTAATCTTCTTAAGTTGAACTAAAATTTTAATTTTTTTTTAAAACTCACTAACAGTTAAATTACATCTCAATCCTTAGTTAAAATTCCCCCCCCCCCTTTTTTTAATTCAAGCGGAGGCAAATGAGAAGGTGAAATATCGATTCTGGAAAGTCAAAGAGAATTGCAGGGAGCGGGTGGGGCCCACACACAGTAAAACCGTGACTGGCCCCACATTCCCCGCGTGAACGTAACGCCTCTCCTTTCTTGTCCCACAGTTGCGAACGGAGGAGTGTCTTCAAACTGCAGCTTCTTATTTGAGAATTGCAAGCACCTTTATCCAAAAATAGTAGTTACTACAACCAATTGATTTAATTTTCCGTTTATTCTTGTGTTAAGCGTGGGCATTACCAAGTTCATTTCACGTCTATTTAGATTTTATTTATTATTTTAGTATTTGATAAAATACATACTAGTTATGTTAGTCCGTCCTTAGAGTTGGAGAACAACATTGTTTAAATTTCAGCTATGCTTCACTATGAATTGGTAAATAATATTAAATACTAAATAGCCATTGTGTAGTTTTTCTCAGTAAAATAATTTAAAAATATATTTGCATTTAAAAGTAAAAAAAATCAAAAGTCATGTAAAAGAAAAATTGGATGCCTTTGAAATCAACAAGGCTACCAATTTTTAGTGATTTACTTTCCGTTTATTCTTCCAAGCATCACAGAGTCTTTTTATAGAACAAGGTCAAAAAGAAACGGGGAAAATATAAGAAGGGAACAGCCAACTCATCTTCTTCCAATTCTATCCCTGGCAAAAGACAAAGCAAAGAGCGGAAGTTACAAGACTTCAATTTACAAATCAATGCCAATTATTAACGTGCTTTAAAGGGAAAAATATATTATTGAATAGAGAGACTATTAATTAATTAGTATATTCCAAAATAGCAAATATCACTCTTCTTCCGTTTTTCTAATCTAGCAACCTTCCTCTCTCACACACACACACCACACACACACAAACACAACCCCCCCCCCTTTCAATTCTTCGGACACGGCAAATTTTAAAAACTTTTTTGTTATTAATATAAAGTAGAGTTACAATAAATGTTTTTCATCTTACCCCTTATTTATTAATTATGATTTAAATTCTTATACAGTAATTTATTGTGGTTATTTAATTGCAAAGAAGAGGAGAATTGAGAAGTTACATATTTTTAACAATTTTAAGAATATAATTATTATTTTTCAATAAAGCAAAATTGGTTAAATTTGTCCTATATTAAGGATTAGAAGGAGGAGTATATACATAACCCACTTGGATTTTGATCCTTTGCTTTGGAACCTATCACAATTCACAACATGTTTATCTTCAAAGTTGAAACACATGAAAACAAGAACAGAGGGATGAACAAAAAGGTTGGAAGACTAGAACTTACAATTTTGATAATGACAAAGCAGATTCAATCCCCAGCTGGTCCTTCATCCTCCCCCCAAATTCTTAATTTCTTTACAATCATCTCTCCCTCTCTCTCTCACCAAGCAAACACCTCTACCTCTAGCAACACCTACTCTTATGACTATAATTGCATATATATATATATATATATATTAATTATATTAATTATATTTTACATATATATAAACATGACAGAACAAGAGACAATAGTAAGGAAGTCCTATTCAAAACAGGGCGGCATCTTCTGTTTTTCTTATTTGTTTTTATCTCACAGCCTCGAATCCTTTCTCCTTCCTCACATGCTTCATCAATTTCAAACCACCTGCACAATCCACAGAATTAGCCTCAAATCATGACCAAAAAAAAAAATCGCTACGAAAAGTTGTGTGGCTTTTCCCCCCTCGCTGAGCTTTTGAGAAATGCAGTTATGGTGAACGAGAGAAACAAACTACCATGGGTGAACCATGGCATCAAGCAATTAACCGACCCTCTATTCTTTTGAACTCGTCCTTGGAAATTTGTAGGCACACTCACTCCACTAAAAGTAAATGTGAAAAAATTAATAAGATTGCAACCCAATCAGATGTTTCAAGTACAACAATTCTCTGACACACCTGTACTGGTAAAAAAACAGTGACCTGTAGAATCCTCCGTTCCGTATGATTTTGCAGAATAATTATTGAAATTTGAAGATGAAAAAGTCCTACTGATCCACTCTCTTGCGCACACAAATCCTGTTTCGTAGATATTTTTGGGTTGTGATGAAAACGAAGAATCGGGAAAGAAAGCGAGAGGAGTAGATATTTTGAGCAAATAAATAAACTATTCTTGTTGGTGCGCGATTAGTTTCTGAAACGGAATCACGATAGTTACTGAAGCATTCAGAAACCAGAACAGGCCAGAACGCGGTAACGTCCTTCAAAAAACTCTTTCGTACACACAAAACAACACAAAAATAATAATCCTCAAATACAAAGCACCACGTGATGTGTTGTCCACAAACTCAGAAAAGCAAAGGAAAATGAACTGGACGGACAAGTAAAACAGAGGACAAAAAAAAAAAAGAAAAAGAAAAACAAGATCAAGAAGCAAAGCAGATCTCAATTCATGAGAATGAAGATCGGTCCAGATGATTCGAGGAAGCTAGCCAGCTCAGTGATTCGATCTGAGAAAGAATATGAAGCCGAATTGGGAATTACCTTGGGGCTTGCAGTGAGGCGGATCTTCGAAGAGAGAGAGGGAGAGTTGCTTGTGAGCGACTCCAATGTCGAACAGTATCAAGCCAGATTTAGGGTCATCGACGATTATATCCTTAACGGGAAGCCATAGAAATAGCTCTTCCTGAGACAGACCTTCAACTCCAATGAGACTGCCGTACGTGAGATTGGCTCTGACGACGCTGTCAAAGAACACTCTGGTCTCGTATTTCGTCAAGCAAGGCCCGTTGAGGAAAACCTCCAATCGGCCGTTTTCGGACAACGTGTAGGACTTGACCTCATCGGGCAAGAGTCCGGCCGGCAAGCCCTTGGAGCGAAGCAGGTCGTGAATGGAGGAGGAGGAGGAGGAGGAGAGAGAAAGTGGGGAGGAGACAGAGGGGAGAGGGAGAAGGAGGGAGAGCGAGAAGAGGAGGAAGAGGAAGAGGGTGGTGTTAAAGAAGGCCATGGTTGCATACATCTAAAAGAGAAAGGCACATGTGGTGGATGAGGAAGAAGGAGGGTTTAAGGCAAGTTTCTTTTGTATGCTGTGAGACGATCAGAAGCTGGAAAATAGAAAGACTATTTTAAGATAGGTTATACAGTCATGAATTTACTATTCTGCCCTTGTCTTGCTGACTTCAAGATTCTTATTTTTTTCCGTTGCTGGAAAATAAATTTTTTATTTTTTATTATTTTTTGCTATATTTAATTATTAATTCTTTTGATGAAAACATAATATTTGCACCGTAAAATCTCCTAAATTTTCAGTAAAGTTATCCTTACTAAACCACCATTAGTTTTAAAATTAAAGTAATTAAAGGACTAATCTCATAAGGATTACCAAGCTATAATTTATAAAAGTGAGAACCCAAATTTTTTTCAATTCAAAACACTTTCAAATAATTCCTATCATTCACAAATTAAAGTTACCAATATATACAAAAAAGTGAGATATCAACAAAGCATTTGTAAAGAAAGTTGAGAATATCATTTTCAGCAAAACAGCATAAGTGCGCTATGGCACGTTACTTTATGTGCCATGTATCGTGACATATTGCACTAAATTTGATAGTATCTTTACTATCATGAGACAGCTCTAAGGCTGAACTTCCAACATGCCATATTTCTCTATCCAACATCCAATTGAGGCAATCTTAGTATTTATGAAAAGCTTTCTCCTAACTTTGTCTAATGGCACTGATTTTGCAGTTAAATCATTTTTCGATTAAAAGTTGAGCGCCCATTACAAAACTCACTCCTTTTGTACAATAACACACAACTACATTGTCTATTTCACAATACAAGTTTCAAAAGTCTATACCAATCATTATACTATACTCAATGGATTATCACAGACTCATACAACACACCATAGTCAATCAACCACACATAAATCACATTTTTAACGCTCAACTCCTTAAGTTACAAAAAACATTAGGGGAGCTAAATTCTCATAAATCAACATAATAATCATCATATTCAATCATTTGCATGATTTTTTACTTGTACTAGTACTTTGAACCCTATTTGAACTTTATAACTACATTTCTTACAATCCAGGGTACAAAATATGCATTCAAATCAATCACAATTAATGTAAATAGTCAAAATAAATCACATGATATCCCAGTTGATAGTTATAATCAAAATACACATAGCTAATATACTACAAGATGCCTACATTCAAGATTGCTTGGAATCCTTTACCTCAAGTCGTTTTTCCTCAATCTTGATCCGATGAACTAGTGCTTATAATATTGAGGAATAAGAGGAGAGCATAACTACTTAGTAATTAAAGTCAATCTAACCTATATAATTGCATGTCAGTTAATCATATATGCAGATAGCTATTAAACACCTCTAACGGCCCTAATTATGACTAATTTTTAGACATTAATGGCCCTTATCAACTAAAGATTTGTAAAACTAATAATATTAAGTTTAAATAACCTAAACAACTCTCACTAACTTAAATATTGAGAAAACGGAAGAAAAGGAAAGAGGGAAGCTTAATACTCTTACTTTTGATGTTAACAAGCTTCTAAATGCCACTCATCTTCCTCAAAAGCAAGCTTTAGCACAACCACAAGTGTGCTCTTTCTTCCTTTTCTTCTTTCTGATTTTGAACTCTAATGCAGGCTCGTTTAAGTAGAGTTTTGAATATGTGTCGCAGTGAATGGCACAAAAAGGCCCATTCTTCGCAACTGGCCACACATGTGCGCAGTATGTGACATAGAGATACTCTCTTTAAATTTTCTCCCTTTTTTATATTCAGGTGACCCAACTTTATTTTGAGCCTAAATTTAGGCCTAAAACTACAACCAAAATTACTCGATAAATCCCTTTAGCCATACACCACATTAATTAACTCAATCACTCTCTTTTACTTCATTTAATCCAATCTTTAATTTTTGAGATGTTACATGCATTATATCACAAAAAAATTGAAATTAAGGTTGTGTTAACCAGCAAACATGCAACTATATTAAATATTTGTTGGAAAAGCCTAACATTTTTACATGTTCTTCTCAATTCAACTGGATTATTTGAATCCTAATATGATTTCACATATCAAGAGTTGGCTAAAAATACTTACTCACGTAACATTGATTTATAAAATAATATATTTATTATTAGAATTATATACTTTTATATTTTCTTAAAGTTTTTTATAATTTATAGATAAAAGAAAATGGCATTCAGGTTTATAAAGTACATTAATAATTACCAAGAATTTAAGAAATTAAAATTTTCAAACATCATAGAAATTAATTACTACTGTCACAATTCTTAAAGCTATTATTCGTATATCTTAGATTAAATCTTTTTTTGGGCCAAAAAATATTATATATTTAATGTAGATACTTTCATCTATATATGGTAACTAGTTTAAAACATCGTCTCATGTCATGCGTATGTAATACTTCTTTTGTGCCAAAATATATATCATTTTATAAAATTTTTGTTTGATTCAAAATAATATAGTATACTGGGTAAGTATTGTATGTTTTTTTCAATTATACCCTTACATTATTGAGTAATTAATGATTATGTTTTGAATAAGTTAAATGTTATATTTATTATAGTGAAGAGCATGATTTGAAAAACATAAAAATTTTTAGAAATTCAAGATTTTAACCAATTTTTTTATAAACATAAATTAATTAACTATGATTTATACTGTTATTAACATCAAGCATAGTGTAAGGAAGAAATTCTATCTCGCAAAAAAAAAATGCAATTTAAAGGAATGTGAATAGTAACTTTCATAGAGAGTAATATTAATGCATTGTTTCTATAATTTTTACCATGAAATGCAATTTTGTACCTACCCGTGAAAAATGGTGGGTCTTTGATGTTTGTTGGTTTGCGTTCATGGTTATTATTTAGTTGTTGGTTCCTTGCTTGATGTGTGTTTTAATTTATCTTGAAAGCTTCAAGCTTTGTTTACACTAAACTAATTGAATCATGAATTTAAATTTTTTTAAAGTTGGCATTGGTGAAATTCTGTGAATTTTTTTTAAGAAAGAGAGAGAAAATTTACATTTTATTAAAAAGTAAAAAAAACAGAGAGAAAATGCTAACAAAAAAAATTACATAAATTCACTAATCCCAACTCCTGAGGATTTAATCTTTTAAATCACAATGTCTGTGCTTAAGCCTCCTCCCGAGTAAAAGCAAAATGATTTTATTATATTCTACATAATATCTCGTTATGAATTTCTAATTAATTATGATTAACATTCCACATCCAACTAGCTTTGAAATTAATCTAGGTTTGTAATGTGATTGAGTTCAAATACTGGAGAAAGTCTGTAATGGTTACAGACTAATTAAAGGCTAGCTTAAATCTTATACCATGATGATCAATTTCTTGAATTAATATCACAATGTAAATGGCTTTGACTTGAAGAGATATATAATAAGGACGCGCAGAAACAGATCCAATTTATCATCATTATTTTAATACCCAGAGTGTCATTATTTCAAAAATAACTTACTTAAAAATACAAAAATGTGTAAATTCACGGGAATATATAGCTAATTCGAATCATCGATGATTGAGCAACTTGCCTAGTTGCTCTGTTTTTTTTTTTTTTTTAAGGAAAGCTAGTTGCTCAATTGAAGGATTTAGACCGTCTAAATTGTTCTGAAGAGGTCAATTTACAAAATTTCAATTTATATTATTGAATTTAATCTTAACTGAAAAATGGAAGATAAAATTAAACTAATCTCTTAGCTAAAAATTTAAAAAAAAAATAAAGCATAATTGTTTTAAAAAAGAATACAACTTCTGTTCATGATTGAATATAATTTTTAAAATTCCTCAATTAAATAATAAATCAATTTGTCCAATATGTAATAAACTAAGGGAGAACTAAAAATGGATGCAAATAAGAGGAAATACAACATATAAATCTTATGTATTTATTTTTACATTACTACACACACATATCGTATGCAAGCATATACTAGAAGGAAATTAATTTATTGATGTCACTGTCTAATACAGCTATACCATAATGCGACATGTCTGGTGTAGCATAAAGTATGGTCAAAATCATAAAAACACAGGGAAAAATAAATTATACATGTATGTATGTATGTATCATATTAAAGACATAGTGGTCTGAAGAATGCACTATTGAGCAGACGTATGGGCGGCGAGGGAGGGGTATGATGGGAATTGAGAAGGAGATATTATTTCGATGATCCCCAGGGAGCTAAAGTCGGAGCAATTAAGGAGGAACACAATGATCATAAGATAAGGTTTTAAAAAGCAACACATAATAATGATTAAAGGACCTCAATTTAACCATGGTTAAGGAGAAAGGGCTCTTTGGTCAACACAATAACCCAGAAAAATACAAGAGCTCTGGAAGGAGGAGGAAGGAAGGATGGGAATAATAATAAAAATTAGATGTCAAATAAGCTTGTTGTGTCCAAGGCCGTGACATTGTGCTCTTAGTGTTGCAATCACACTAAGCACATTTTTTAAATATTTTTCAAGGGTGTGTTTTGATACCCTTTCACTCTGAGCACTTAGCCTAGATGTGTATAAAAAAAAAAGTTAAATAACGATAGTATATTGAAAAATAGTAAAAGACTGTAGTAATGGGGGCATTAGATTGGAGCGAGAGTTGGTAAAAGGAAGAAAGAAATAAAAGTAAAGAAAACACATTAGAGTGAGAGGCAGCGAATCAGAAAAAAGGTGGCAGGTCAATGTGGGGTGGTGATTGGGAGGTCAAACGGTAAATTGGATTTTTTGTTGTCTGGGAAGCACTCTGCTTGAGAAGTGGGAACTACCCATTTCCGTCGGAGCGTGATGTACTATTACTAAATTACAGTATACTCCATCCCTGCCACAATTTGGATATATTTTTTTTTATAAATCTTGCTTAATTTAAAATACAAAGTATTGGATTTAGATTATATTTTTTTAATTTCAATTATATTCTTGCCTTAGTATTCTACTCAAGTGCTCCCCCATCCTATATTTGAGACAAGGTTATACAAACTAATAAAATATAATATGATTATTTATAAATTTATTTTTTCAAAACAAAACTACAAAGACTCAAAAATATCCCTACACACTTAATTATATTGTTTTAGTTTTTTTTTCATTTAAAGGGTAATGTTAAAAAAATATAACTAATGAAATTTTATTTTTCTTAAATTGTCTTATACTTTGGGACAATAAAAAGATTTAGGTGCAGTTTTGTCTCGAAATTATTTTTAGAAGAGTAATATTATTCCTAAACTACTCATTATAGTAATGTTGTCCCTAAATTAATTAAATTAGAGTAACGTTGCCCTCGCTATTTAAATGTCCGTTAACTTTAATTAGTGAAACCTGCTTGTCATGAGTTAAGGTGCAATTTAGCTCTTATACTATTTTCAAATGAGCGATGTTTCCTTTGAACTGATTAAATTCGAGCAATGTTGCCTTGCCATTTAAAAATAATTAACGCCTGTTAATTGGAGAAATATAATGAAAAGTATTATTTATACCAGTGCTATTCCATTTACATCCTTTATAACATTCAATATTCATGTGAAAACATTTACTTGTATTATGATATTTTCCGCCAACATTCCAACACATTATGAACTATACATTGAGAAGAAGTTCAACTTTTATACTAATTTTCTTTAGTGACAAATGACAATAATTGAAGTATAAATTCACACTGACAACATCACAAGAGGAGCTCTTGATCTAACAAAAAGCATATAAATAATATTTTTAAGATAAAAAGGTCACTTCTTATCATTTTGAGTGGATCAGCCTACAAATTTGACTATCATAAATAAATATGCTCTTTCATATGCATTATACACAAAAAGGCCCATACATAGATTATCATAGAATGGTTACCTAAAAACCAATTCAGCGATTAGAATGTCATGGTTTAGTTGAATTCCTAACCTAATTCAATGTTAACAAGAGAGATGATGAAGAGTGGCTCCCACTAGTTACAATTAATAGATGCTTGCAATTTCTAAACGGTGAAGGCAAAATTACTTCTCTAAGAATATTTTAAGGGAAAAATTATATATTAACTTATGAAAAGTAGATCCCAGTAGCTATAATGACAAACGTTTAAACAATGAGGACAACATTACTCCAATTTAATTAGTTTATGGGCAACATTGCTA
This sequence comes from Prosopis cineraria, assembly GCF_029017545.1. NCBI lineage: Eukaryota > Viridiplantae > Streptophyta > Magnoliopsida > Fabales > Fabaceae > Prosopis > Prosopis cineraria. The sequence continues at coordinate 7,533,293 of NW_026555337.1, forward strand.
TAATTAGTAGTTTAGGAACAATGTTACTCCTTTGATAACAATTTGAGGATAAAATTGAACCTTAACCCACAATGAAATTCCTCCAAAATTATCCTATAATTTAGGACATAATGAGTAATTAATAAGGGTGAATAAGTCAAATTTTATATTTACTCCACTCAATGGTGCAACTGGAAAGTTGTAAAAAATTTTAAAAAATCAAAATTTTAACCAACTTCTTTAAAAAAATAAATCATTTAACAATAACTTATATTCCTTTGCTCCTATTTATAAGAGAAAGGGAGAATTAATTGTAGTCTTATTTATAATTTACTTTATTATTTTTTATATTCATCTTTACCTTTATGCCTTTATTAAATTATAGGAAAAGTTATTAAAAAATAATTCCTCTTGTCCTTATGAAGGATAGATGTAAAAACTTATTAAATTTTATGATAAAGTTAATGAAGTTTTAATTTTTCTTAAATTTGCTAAAACATGTTGGAAGTAACTTGACTAATGGAAGTATTGTGGTTTGAAAGAAAGTACTTTTGTGATCCTTGTTATAAAGTACTCTGTCTAGTTCTATCTATGAATTATTTTCAACATGTTCTACCAAAATTAAAAAAAACTTTAAAATTGTATGTTTTGTCTTAAAATTTAATGAGTTTTTGCTTCTACTTTGATAAGGACAAATAATTTTTCTCATCATTTAATAAGGGTAAAAAGGTAAAGATGAATATATAAAATAGTAAAGTGCCTTGTAAATAGAATCAAAAATTAATATATCCTCTCTACTCTATAAATAGGAAGACAGGAATAATTTCTAGAAAATATTGGTAGTCCTTAATATAATGCACTCGGCGGAATATTAATTATATTTTTTTAATATAATTCTTATTTAAACTCATTAACCACAAGAGAGAGTGAAGTGCAAATTTGAAATTTTTTTCATTTACATACAGGTAAAATTGAAAGTTTACTATTTTTGCAAAACAAAGTTAACAAATTAATCACTTTTTTCTAGATGTGATGAAATAGTTGGAGGTGTATTATAATATAAATTGAGTAAGCCTAAGTTATTTCTAGCTATTTTATTGAAATTATGGAGAGGCAATTAAACGTTTGATGTTGTTTGAGAAAGAAAAAAAATTCCTACTCTACTCTTATTAAATACATAATCTTTAAAAACATTTGTTCTCTTATATGTAACCTTTGCTTTATTATAGAAAGTTTTGAAATAATAAAACTAAAAAAATAAATTTAATGGCCCACCTTTTTATGGCAAATGAATTTTAAATAATCACAATTTTTTCCTTAGAAGGTACTCCTTTTATTAAAAAAAATACAAAACATTTTTTTTAATATTATATGTTAAAAAATATAAGATATTTTTAATTTTTTAATATATAACTAATAATTTTTTAAAATATCCTTAATAAATAAATCCATTAATCATTTACCTTTGAGTGAAATACTTTATTAAATAAGAATAAATATACAAAGATGGTATAAATTTAAAAATAAATTAGGTAACTTATTAGAAATGCATTCAATTAAAAAAGATTTATTTTTTTAATGGAGAAAATAACTTATATATAAAACCAAAATGGGTATATATCATATATCCTTGCCCACTTAAATCAAACCAATAAACAGAAACTATATACCCATAAAAAATATCAAGAACTAATATTCCTTTATTGCTACATATAGTAACTCATCTTTTATAAGAAATTGTTAGTTCTTTTTATAAAAACTTTACATAAAAAATTGATCTTTAATTAATTTTCTTTTAATTTTACCCCTTTCACAACTTTCTATGAACATAATAAAAAGTTGTCCACCTGATTCTATTTTTAAATTATTTTTAATATATTGTATCAAAATCAAATAAATTTTGAGACTCTTAACTTTCTCTAAAGATTGAACAAGTTCCTAATTTTACCTATGTTAAATATATATATTTCTTTGGGGAAATATACATATATATATATTTATATATATTTTATCAACGTACTCTGTAGCATCAACATTTAATGGAGTGTAAAAGATAAAAATTAAAATAAAAATTTAATGATATGATTTATAAATGTAACACAAATTTTTTTTTACTTCCCCTTAGAACCATGAGGGGCAAATGCAAAATGTAAAATGTTTTTAAAGATGAATCTGATAAGGGAGAATCATTTTTTTTTTTTAACTTTTCACACAACACCACCAAGTTAACTATCCTTTTTGAATTTTGATGAGATAATTAAAATTTAAAAATAATTTAAGATTACCCTCTCCAATTCTTACTACAAGTCACATTTTATAATAGATTAATGGTCCTCAATATAAGGTGCCTGGTAAAGTTTTAATTACACTTTTTTTAATATTACTTTTATTTAAATTCATTGATCCTGTGAGATAATATAATGCAAATTTAAAAAAGTTTTATTTAAATATGAATACAGTTGAAATTTTTTTCTTTTTTTTTCCAAACAAATTTTATGACTAGAACACCCCTCTTTGATTATAGCAAAGTGGTTAAATATGGGTTATCATAGAATTCAAAAGAAGTATACATGGAATAGGTAAGAGTAAATATTTGCACAATATAATATCATCACTGTTTATTTATATTATTTATTCAAATAATGTACACACACAACATAAAGCTTACATAAAAATGAAAGAATTACATACAAATTTTATTCAACATGATTAATTACTTTAAAATCTATTAACAATCAAGTTAAGAATGACAACATAAGAATTGTTGTTCTTCTAAGCTCAATTGTTAATAAATTTGTAAGTAATTAAAGTAAGAATGACAACATAAGAATTGTTGTTCTTCTAAGCTCGATTGTTAATAAATTTGTAAGTAATTAAAGGTATGTTTGAATTGCTACAAACTCTCTTTTAGAGCCCCTAGCCTCGGTTGGGGGCAAAAAGCTCATTAGATAAAATCAGATCATGTCTGGGGCAAGGAAAAAAAAAAATGTGAAAGCTGGATGGCAAGTAAGCGACCGTAATTTTGGCCATGGAGAACGTTGGGAGCATTAAAATACATCTTAAAATTTGAGTCTACCATATGGCCAAGAGTCTTGGCTAAGTGGCACACCACATCCAATAATTTTTCTCTATTCCCAGCCATTGTGAATGAGAGGGGAAAGCTCAGTACCTGGGCTCAAATAGCTCATTGCAGATATAGAAATTTTAAGTCACAGAGAGAGAGAGAGAGAGAGAGAGAGAGAGCTGAGGATGGAGAAGGATAAAATAAAATTAAAGAGAGGGAGAGGTGGAAAGTAAAAGAATCAAAATAAAAATTTAATATTAGGTTCATTCGAGAAAATATATAATATTACGAGATGAGTACTATCAGTCTGAATTTATTTTCACTTTCGAATATTTAAATTTTTCATTTATTTTTTTTAAAAATAAGATGTTTTTATTTATCAATGTATTTATATTTATAATCTATTTTTTAATAAATTGTAATTTTAAGTTTAATATATTTTAAAAAATATTAAATTAATCACAAAAATATATAAATGAAAACTCATATCAATTTTTATATTAATTCATTACATATTTCAACTGATTTTTAAATTAAATCATCTAAACAAGTTTTAATCTGTCAAACTCACTTTAAAAAAAATATCAAAACATAAATCACATTAAAGTTGTAGACTTTTTTTTTTTAACTTTAATTTACTAACCTGAAGTGATTCAAACTTAAGTTGTGAATTTTTTTAATCCAAACACACATTAATTATGTTGAATGAGATTTTAGAATAATTCTTCCTTTTAAAATCATGGGTCCACATAGAAAGTGTGGATTCTCATTCTCATTTATCATTTTTCCTTTTCTCATATTTACCAGTAGTATTTAGTACCGTCTTTTTTGTTCGATAAAAAGCAATCAGAGAGATTAAAATTAATCAGGCCGAAAAGGAGAGACTAAGTTTAATGAAATGGTTGTGGGCATCACGTCAGTTTGCTAGTTGTATTTAGCCCACGTGCAAATCATGCAGTGATTCAGGTCCCCTACACTGGACCATGATCTATTTTCCTTCCAACAATTACCATACATAAGTATGATGAATTTTTAATAATGATAACTTCAAAAACTTGAATAAAAATTAATTATGAATCCAAAATTATGATTATCTCATAAGCTACTATTATATATTTTTTGATTCATATTTTCAATTATACTTTTTTAAAATTTATTAAAAATTTATATAAATTATTCTACAAATCAAATTTTTGAGTTTATAATTAATTTTGATATACATAGAGGCATTTGAATATTTTAAAGAAAAACATAATTTTGGGTTCAAACTTGATGTTGATATATACAATAGGTGTTTGGATATTTTTTTAAAAAATATAATTTTAATTTCATAATTAATTTTAATATATAATAGGAGTATTTTTGATATATTTTTATACAATTATGATTTTAATTTTTAAAATTGATTATAGGGAAAACAAGCATGTGGAAATTGCAAGTTACCATGAAATCACTTGAAATTACTTTTTTTTACACACAATAGGAGTAATATTTTAACAGTAGCAAGTACTATTTATCTAGGTCGCTGGATTTGATGACAAACCAGAAAATTAACAATGACAAAACAAATAAAAAATTATTTGTCAACAGGTTCCTTATTGGGTTAAATACTAAAAATTTCAGTAATCCAGCTTCCAAAAAAAATTATATATTGATCCCATGAAACATATTTATCTACAAATGAGCATCGCAAAATTTAAAAACTATAGCTAAATTCCTTAAGACTGAGTATAATTAAAAATGTTAAAGTTATAATTATAAAATATTGAAATGATATTTGTAAATTATTGATAAGGTAACTGTAAATATTAATGTGTTAAACTTTATTAAGAACACCCGATTATTTTAACTATTAAATATGCTTAGTTATAGCTGCAAAATATTGAAATGATAGTTGTAAATTATTGAAGAGGTAGTTGTATACAATTAATATTAAACTTGTAATGTATTATTAGTTTAACTATTAAATATATTAAATTAAAATTATAAAAAATTAAAATGATAGTTATAAACCACTAATAAAATCATTATAAGTTATTTGATTGATGAAATATATTTTTAATAGGAGCACTATTATTTTTGCATCTTAATTTTAAATTATACACAGGTCTCAAAAAATTTAACCATGTTTTTTGAATTTTATGAGATCTTTTATAAATAAATTTGTTCCACAAATCTATACATAATTTTTCCAAAAAAATAATTAGTAATTTGACACTTCCCTTTTATATTTGAGTCATACAAATACGCGGCCAAAAAAAAAGTTATACTGATATACAAAAATATACTTTTATGACTCAATTTGGTCGAATTGATTGAAACCAGATATAATTTTTAGAATTCGCTAGCTTGCACATTTTAAATAATAATTATTATTATTATGAGCAAAGTACAATGATTATCACATGTATTTTTTAATTATAACGTGTATGAAATACATTAGAACTCAACAGTTTTCAGAGAACATTCATTTGTTTTTTAATGCTTAAATCATATTAAATTATAAATTATAAATATACGTATGAATAGATAGAATGAATTGGGGAAAAAATCACCAGAACTTGAAAGTGTGGATAAATATAAAGTAATAATAATAATAATAATCACCATCAATCACCATTACACGTAACACTCGGAATCCACCCCCACTCACACCTAACTAGAGTTAAAAATAAAGATCAAATTTAAGAGTCGAGTTTGAAATTTCTGTTTAAATAAGAGTTTAGACTTTAAAAATAAACTTTTTAAAAGTGATCGGATTTAAAGACTTAGCCTTGATAAGGGCCGTAAAAAATGGCTCGGGCTCTGGATAACTCTTCAAACCCTGTTATATTATTATTATTATTATTTTATTTAGTAGAACACGTGTTTGAAGCTAATGACTTACTCACATGATTCTACATGCATTATATTATTATTAATTTTAATTTATTCTAATATTAATTTAATATAATTTAATAAATATCAGTGTATAGTGTAAAATTCTTGATATTTTTATTTTTTATAATTATTATACTTGTATATTTATAAAAAATAAACTATTTTTAATTAAAATTTAAATTTTATTACTAGACTTTTAAATATATATTATTTAATTTTTAAAAAAATATGAGGATTTTATTTTTTTAATTTTAAAATATTTTAATTAATTTATAATATTTAATTTTATTTTAATTTTTTTATTTTTTTTTTAAAAAAGTTTGCGAGCCCAACCCTAAATTCTTCACAAAGAGTTGAGTTTAAGAAATAACGTTCACAATGAAAAATTGAGTTTCAAGACTCAGCCTTCCGAACTGGCCGTTTCTCACCTCTGCACCTAGCTACACCCTTTATACTACGTCTCTATGTCAAATCATTTTTTTTTTTGTTCGTTGGATGTGAATTTCCGTGAACTTTTGTCTAAATATCTTCCTTTATATTATTATTTTTTTATAAAAATATCTCTTTTTTAAAAAGTTAAATTCATGAAATTCATGGATTTTTTATTATTTTTTTAATACGGAGGATATATTCTTGGTCTGAAAAGTAGCGATAGGGGTTTGAAATTTTGAATCCGTATCAAAAGACTGGTCTCTTCGTGTTGCCTTCAGTCCTTCTCTTTCCTGATGTATCTGATCCGAACGGGCGGCTTTATGAAATTTAATGAATAATTTATTACTATTGAAAATGTCCATCGATACCTATACTTAGAGAGGATCTGCCCTTGATCTTAGACATATGCTTGATGTCATCTTTAAATATCTGTGTCAGGTTTCAGTCAAACTATGGGCGATGATGTGTATACATGCATGATGGTGTTTTCAGATTCAGAGAAATTTTTGAATGCACTATACCACGTCATCTATATTTTATTTAATAAAATTATATCAATTTAATTAAAAAAAATCATGTGTCATTATTTTAAATAACTTTATTTTTAAAAAAATATTTATTTAATTTTTTACCTTTTCTCAACCCTTTGCTTTTATTAATTGCAATATTAATTTATATTTACAATTATTTTAATGACATATTTTTATTGAATAGAATATAATGTCATATATATAACTAATAATATATTTTTGCAATAGTGCATGGGTTCAGCTTGCTGACCACAAAAATGTAATGGGTTAGATTGGAGAAAATGAATTCATTTAAATGCGAGATAATTTTGGCTTGTCATTACATATCTTGAACTTGGCTTTTTTTTTTTTAATGATAAAAAATAAGTTGAGAAGACAAACCCTCACTTACTTGGTTACACTTCTTAGCTAAATTTTAAAATTGGTTTCATTGAATTATTTGAAATTCAAAACACATAAACTAGTGAGTTAGATAATCAAATTTTAAAAGTTCTATAAAAATAACTTCAATAAAACAGATCTTAAAAATAATTTCGTGTAATATACTAAAAAATTAACATACCTCCCATGAATTGAAAGTAAATTTATAAATGAGTTCAGGCCAACAAAAATTTATAAATGAGTCATATCATGTATTACTGATAAATGTCGATTATATTTTTTTGTCATATTAAATAATAATATTATTAAATTGCATGAAAAAGAATAATGAAATTAATAATTAGAGCAAAAATCAATGGAATAATAGCAGATTAATATCCTTTTTTATATTTCTATTGTTGAAATTGTTTTTATAACTTATGCTTTGAGTAAAAAAAAATAAAAAAACTAAAGCATGTATGAAGCACTGGGCATTGTCTAATTGCAGAATTTTATGGTTTAAAAGATATAAAATTTATTTTTTAAAACAAAATTGGATTACCTTATCATGCATGTTTTGATGATAAAATAGATAAACATTGACGTGATAAATTATATTTAACTAAATTGTGGGTTATGTGATCTGCACAAAATTTAAAGTGTCTCAAGAAAGATTTGTTGCATGTTGTTTTGATGACCCCTGATAGTTGCGATTGCAAAGTTTTTTATTTAAAATCTGTATTGTATTTTTTAATAATTTAAAAGGACTTTATTTATTTAAATAATTAGTTTTTAAGGGAAAATGTGATTTTTTAACTGCCAAGAAAAAGGAAGGAAGTTGTAATTTTTCAAAATTTAAAAAATTATAAAAAATATATTTTTCAAGCGAGTTAGCAAAAATACAACCCCTTAAAATGCAAGTTATACTAGCCCATCCCACCAAGTTTGGAACACGCAAGTTGGCTTGTATCATTAACTTTAATAATATAAAGTGTCGAGTTCATACAAGAATTTTTTTCAATCTTCTACAGTCACACATGAATTGATTTATTGTATTTAAATGGTGATAACTCCTTCTACAAAAACTAGTGCTTGTTGGTGTATAAACCCCTTTTCTAGGGGAGGGAATTTTATTGAAAAAAAAATTTTATACAAAAGATTTTAATATTTTTTTCAACTTTAACCCTAAAAATACAAGGCTCAAACAAGTGGTCCGTTGACCTGGCTTATATTGAGGGGTTTTGAGAAAAGTTAGATTAAGAATAAAATTTTAAATGTATACATATAGTTTTTTTTTATTCTATCATAAGATGTTTTTCAATTATTTCACATGAATCAATAAATAATAATTAATTCATTAAATATATCTTAAAATATTTTTTTTTAAATTTTATCCATGTTAAAAATAAAAAGAGAGAGACATACACCATATGCAATGAGTCATAAAATTAAATTTATATTTGTAATAAGAATAAAATTAAAAAATAATAATAAATAACTCTTCATATGTTTTAACGTAAAGGCTACGAGTTCATTTAAAAAGTACTTTATAATAAACATCTAAGTGTGTGGATATGCATTATGCGCAGGTGATGTAATCTTTTTTTTTTTTTTTCTTGGTATATATGATATGGTCTTTTATAAATTTCGAAAATGGGTATTGAAAAGATGGAACATAAGTAGCGACAAATTTTCAATTCTTTTTCAGGACCATCCTTTTTTAAAATTTCAAAATATTTTAACCTTAGTATGTGATTTGTTTGATGAAATATCCTTAATTATGATTAATGTTTTTAGAGGATGTTAGAATATCATATTCTGAGCGAATAAAAACAAATTCCAAAAGTAATGATTTTTTAAAATAAAAACGATAAAATATGTGGAATGCCACAGAGGATTATTGGGCCCCATGCTAATAACCTGGGTAATATAGGCGTGATGTGAAATTCATATATGTGAGTCATTTTCTTATAAAAAAAAAATTATGCGAATCTAATTATCATTAATTTATTTTTTTCAAGATTTTATTATTATTCTCGTTTCACGGAATGAGCCACCTCATGGGTCTTATAGTTATAGATGAGGGGTTTGTTTCAACTTATGTTATGCAAAAATCACTTTTTTTAAAAAAAATTATTTTATAAGTTTTAGTAATGATTATTTAAACTTTTAAATATAATCAGAATATTAAAAAAATAAATTTTTGATTGTTTTGAGGAACTATTTTAAGTAACTTCTAAAAATAATTTAATATGATATATGAAAAGACATACTTTAAAAAGGGAAATGTGCGATGTCATGAAATTTTGAAATAATTAAATAATAAATTATTTTTATAAAACAAAATTAAAGAAGACATAATAAAATTTAAAAATAACTACCTAATAATCACCTTTTTATTATTGTAATCAAATATGAAAAAAAATGTTTGCTTTTAATAAATTCTCTATAAAATAAATATTTATCTATAAAATCTCTAATCTATATAAAATATTTATTTTTAATCTAAAAAAATGGGAAAACGATGATTTCTTGTAAAATTCATATTTCATGATTAAATTATATATATATATATATATATATGAGTAATGATAGAGATTGGGCCGGTATCACGAAGGTCTTGGTGTCACCAATGGGCTTGTTCCAGCCCAACACTTGTTCCTCAATATATCATCACATACTCCAATTTCATGTGATCATCACATCCAATGTAATTCGTGAAGGGAAAATATGATTTTTTATCTTTGCATTTTTTTAAGAAAATTATTGATCTAGTCATTGAACTTTGACTCAAAACAACATAATCCCATACTCAGATCAACTTAATCCTTATAATTTATTGACTTGGTATAACTTTTTTTTATAATTTCTGAACTCAATAAACCATAAGATTTGAATTATATTGGTCAAAATTTAGATATTAAATCGATAATTAAAAGAAAGTTTAGGGACTAAAAGTTATATTATTCTGTTTATAAAGATGATTTTGCATACTGGTAGGTGAATAGCTATGGAAAATCCATTTTAATATATCATCACATTTCAACAGGGTGTCACCCTAATACACATTAAGAAGAAAATTTGTCATGCACAATGACAATTTTGAAAAACAATGGTTGTGGGCACCACTTCCTTTCCAATCAATAATTATCTTCCTCTGTACCATGTCTAGAAACATCAAATAACACTATGATTCTACTGTTAATGATTTAAAACTGGATTACATTTTGCATTACAAGCAAGATATTCAATGTACACTTCTGTTGTTGAGGCACAGGTCGTCATAATGTTTTATTTTGTCAACACCTAATTTTTTTTACAAAGCATGCTAATCTCAACAATCAAAGTATGGTTTCTCTTATTGCTGCAGCATAGTTTGCATCGGGAAACAGAAAATTATCTTTGTCAGTAGCAGAATAATGGAGCATGTTCTGCGAAAAAAAAAAAAAAGAAAAGAAAAGAAAGGAGAAACGAAAACGAAGATGAATTGTCCGTTTTAATACTACATTGAACAGGAATGAAATAGTCACAAACAGGGACTGAGAATTTAACAGCACCAACATTTGATCTGAGAAGAACTTAGTTGCCAATATCTGTTCATCACTGTCTCGACCAAAAAGGAAAACAATAAATTTTTAATGCCATGAAGACTTGGAAGATACGCCATAAACTTAAAGTGACTTTTAGAAAACATAAAATAAAAGCAACGACTTTAAGTTAGTAAAGCTAATAGTAAATGGCGGAGGCTACTCCAGACTATTTAACATGTTTCATTCAAACACGTCAAGTATCACCAAATCACACAGGGGGTTCTAAACTCCTGTTGCTTCTGATGTAAAAGTTAACTACATTTTGCATTGTAAGCAAGACGGTCAGTTCATATAATGAGAAGTGGCCATGTTATAATTCTATAGTCAAGACCTAATTTTGACTTGGCCAAGTTAGCAAGAGTACAAGAATAGAAGTCTAGTGTCTCTATCTCAAGTTCTCAACTCATTCTGCACTTGGAGACATAGAAGTTAATCTATACCATCACCAAAACAGCAGAGTAACGTGAAGGATAAAACTCTACGGACATGCTATCTTTCATAAGCATCATTGCTTATATACTAGTCCCTTCTCTAAGAATTTCGACGGCAGTTGATTCCATTGTTGTATCCCATAGCATCTCGGATGGCATGACCTTAGTTTCTCAAGAAGGAACCTTTGAACTTGGATTCTTCAGTCCTGGAAGCTCCAACAAACGTTATTTGGGAATATGGTACAAGAAGATTCCAATTAGAACCGTTGTTTGGGTAGCGAACCGCCAAACCTCAATCAATGGCACTTCTGGTATCCTAATCCTAAACAATACAGGCAGTCTTGTCCTCAGCCAAAATGGCACAGTGGTCTGGTGTACAGCACCTCAAGAACATGCAAAGAAACCAGTGGCCCAGCTCCTTGATTCTGGCAATCTTGTGGTGCAAGATGAGGAAGATGCAAACCAAGAAGCCTATTTATGGCAAAGCTTTGATTACCCATCTGATACAATGTTGCCAGGTATGAAGATAGGGTGGGACCTCAGAGATGGTCTGAATAGACGTCTCACAGCATGGAAGAGCCCAGAAGATCCATCTCCAGGAGATTTTTCGTGGGGTATAGAGATCTATAATTATCCTGAATCAGTTATGTACAAGGGAATTGAGAAGTACTACAGACCTGGACCATGGAATGGCCTGTATCCAAGTGGCACACCAGAACTAAAGCCTAACTCTTTGTTTGATTTCAACTTTGTCTTTGATCAGGATGAGGTCTACTACACATACACTCTCAGAACTAACTCTTTGGTTTCAATATTAGTTATGAACCAGACCAGTTATGTTCGTCATCGCTATGTGTGGGTGGAAACAGATCAAAACTGGAAGATTTATGCATCACGTCCAGGAGATTACTGTGACACCTTTGGCCTATGTGGAGCAAACGGGAATTGTATCACCACTGATTCTCCAGTATGCCAATGTTTAAGAGGGTTCAGGCCTAAGTCACCAGCAACATGGATTTTAATGGACTGGTCTCAAGGGTGTGTTCGCAAGAAACCCTTAAGCTGCAAGTCCAAACGAAAGGATGGATTTCTCAAAGTGAGTGGCTTGAAACTTCCAGATACTTCACATACTTGGTTAGATCAGACTATTGGGCTAGAGAAATGCAGGACCAAGTGCTTAAATAACTGTTCTTGCATGGCCTATACAAATTCAGATATTAGAGGGAAAGGAAGTGGATGTGCCATATGGTTTGGTGACCTAATTGATATTAGACAAATGCCTGTAGGTGGGCAGGATCTATATATACGAATGGACGCTTCGGAATTAAGTAAGCAGTACAACAAGGATTCATTTTCTTGAAACATTCAAATAGCTTCCTTCATATGCATATTAACCTCAGCTTTTTGTTTGGTTCAATTAGCTGAAGAGGCAGAACAAGGTCATAAGAAGTTAACAAAGACAATTATTGCCAGCATTGCCGTTGCAAGTTCGGGGATGCTCATACTCGTGTGCTTTTACATCCACAAAGTCTGCAAAAACAATAATGGTAAAAGGATCCCTGCAAAGTTTTTGGACAATATTAGTTTCAGTTCTTTATGTATTTGCTATCAAATTCTATAGTTAAAGTATTGTACATAGCTATTTTTATGTCAGTACTAAATTGTTGAATCTTAAAAAGAAATCTCCCCCATCTAAATTATACTGAAACATATGATAGTAAACACTAAGGAATTACATACTTCGCCCCCAATGTTTTATGTTTCTTTGCAGAAATGTGACTATTATGAAATAACTCCTGAATACCATTATATATCTGATTTTGTGAAATTTGTTCTTTGCATGCCATATCGTTCTTCTTTTGTTGTGATGTGTACATTTTGACTATGTCAACAAGTAGTACTTACCCAGTTATGCTTGAAACAAAGCTGAAACCCTTTTCTATTTTGTCAGATGAAGTTAAAAATGTGCATGAGGATGAGAACAATGAAAAACATTCTGGAGATCTGGATCTCCCATTGCTTGACTTATCAACTATTGTCAATGCCACTGGTAACTTCTCTATTAACAACAAAATAGGAGAAGGTGGTTTTGGACTTGTATATCGGGTAAACTTTAATGTTTCACTAAAAAGATTGAAAAAAAATGTTGTGCTAATACTGTAAAGATTATCTCAGCATGTAATTATTTTGGATATGCAGGGAAAATTGGTAAATGGGCAAGAAATTGCAGTGAAGAGGCTTTCAAAAAGTTCAGGACAAGGAATGACTGAACTCAAGAATGAAGTAAAACTGGTCGCAAAACTTCAGCACCGGAATCTTGTAAAGCTTCTAGGATGTTGCATTGAAGGAGAAGAACAAATGCTGGTCTATGAATACATGTCCAATAGCAGCCTAGACTCCTTCATTTTTGGTATGAAATTAGTATACTAAGAAAAATGATTGTGGATGTGATACTTTAATGATCTAGGTGCACTTAACTGCTTAAGATGCTTGAACTTTGAAAAACTTGCAAACTAATTTGGATAATTTATTCATACTGAATGGAACAGATGAAACAAAAGGCAAAGTTCTGGATTGGTCTAAACGCTACCACATTATTTGTGGCATTGCTCGAGGCCTTTTATATCTTCATCAAGACTCTAGATTGAGAATCGTTCATAGGGATCTCAAGGCAAGTAATGTGTTACTTGATGACATGTTGAACCCAAAGATATCTGATTTTGGAATGGCAAGAACTTTTGGTGGGGACCAAACTGAAGGAAGCACAAATCGAGTAGTAGGGACCTAGTGAGTGTCTTACTAGCAATTAAACTCCGTGTTCTTCTCTATGGTATCCTTGTCCATGACCTTTTTGTTACTATTATGTCTTGTAGTGGCTACATGGCACCAGAATATGCTATTGATGGGGTATTTTCAATAAAATCTGATGTCTTCAGCTTTGGTATCTTGCTGCTGGAGATAATATCCGGAAAGAGAAATAGAGGATTTTATCATGCAAACCACAGCCAAAACCTTATCGGTCATGTAATGACTTGAGATATACTTGGTTTATGTGTATGAAGATTTTGTCATATTGAATGTGACTTTAGCTTGTTTGTGCTGTAGGCATGGAGAAAATGGAAAGAAGGCAATGTTTTGGAACTGATTGACAAGAACATTGAGGGATCATGCATTGCATCAGAAGTGGTAAGATGTGTCCATATTAGCCTATTATGTGTGGAAGAGCATGCAGAGGATAGGCCAAGCATGTCCTCAGTGGTTCTAATGCTGCCAAGTGAAATGGAGTTGCCTAAGCCTAAACAACCAGGTTTCTATTTGACCAAGTTTTCAATGCAAGCAAATTCTTCCCAACCAGAATTTGGAACATCCAATGAGATAACCATTACCCAATTAATTGCTCGATGAATCATTCTTAGCTAGTTTTTTTTTTTTTTTTAATAGTTATTGAAAGGAACAATATACGAAACCATACAATTTTAATATGTACACAGTACACAAATACCTTCCGTATTAAGAATTAGTTTTGGCCAGCAGTTGGAAGACGATATCATCATCAAACATGAACAATTGTTCTGGTAAAGAGAGGTTAAACTGAGGTTGACTGGATTATAGCTTATGATTTAGTCATTGAACAATCTCAGCACTCTCAAGTTCCCTCTCTCTTTTTTTTGCCTTTTGAAAGAACTTGTATCTAAATGTCTCTGGTTTGAAGATTTGACCTGAAAATGCTGTCGTAACCCTCGGAATTTCATGGTATCTTCCATTCAAACTCATCACACTCACCACTGAGAAAGTTGTGATAAATATCTCTAAATAAATATTGTGATAAAGAATGTCAATTGTTAGTTGCTGCATCACATCCATTGATACCAACTTTATTAGAGTGAAATGTCTCATGACATAGAGAAGCACTAAAACTGATCACTTTTTTTTTTTTTTTTTGCATATTTATTTCAACTTGGAACTCATGAGAATTTTTTTTTTTTTTTGCTTTAAAGGTTTCTATTGGTTTATGAAGAGAAGAACTTTTTCATATGGTTTACATGGAGAGGAATAATCCTTGCCTGAATCTATAACTCTAAATATACATGTACACAAATGATTTATCATAGAAGTTCATTTAATCTAATCTATTGAACTTAGCGCATCCCATTTATTTGAAGGCCTCGAATCACTAAAATTAAAATTTGACCTCGATGTTATAACAAAATAAGAAACAAAATAAATCCATATAAATTATACAGTATGTAATTTTTGAGTATTATAATTATGACCATTCAATATGAGATTTTTTTTTTGGAAGATATATGACAAAAATTAACGATTCATGGATGAAGTAGGTTTTGGAGTGTATCTTTGAGTATGGAATATTTTTCGTCCTTATTATGGGGTATAGGATATAGATATATCTTATATTAGTAGGTTTTTTTTTTATACAATCGGAAAAGAAAGTAAAAAATTCATATTATTAAATTAAAAGTCTTGACACTTGAATAACTAAAACTTTACTCCTTCATATCTTTGATATAAGAAAAAGTTAATTAGCTTCGTGCTTATTTTTTATAGTAATTATATCCTTAAAATTATTAAAAAATATATAACTTTTAATTTCACTCTTCTTTAAAATTAACCACCATAGTAAATTATCTTTTATAAATTCAAATAATAATAAATAAACAAGAGATGAAATTTAAAAAAATATTAATTACTCTAATTCTCCTTTATATTAAGATAAAAAAGCTTTTAAAGTTTGTGTTATATTAAGTACTAGAGTGAGTGTTTTAAAAAATTAAGATAATTTTTGTTCTCGCTGCAAGTTTTATATGCTTTTGAGAAATAAAAATATTATACCAATAAAAGTTGGATCTATCCAAAAGAGTTGGTCCCTCACAATATAGGGAATCAAGCTTTGAATTCCACATAAGAAATATGCCATATTTAATATTTAATTTGTCTCGAATAGAATTACCTTCAATGAAAAGATATTTATGAGATAAAAAAAATGAAATAAAATGTTATGTAATTTCAACAATATAAAAACACAATTTCTCTAAAATATTTTTTGGCCACCGATCTCCTTAAATTTAAATTGAGGTGAGATTGTTAGAGGAGAGGATTCTCTCCTCCCCCCTTCCCATTCTCTTTCTCTTCTCTTTCTTTGTTTTTTTTTTAAACCATTAAGATTGACATTTTGGATAGTGGAGATTTAATTTTTTTATAAAATATTTTTTATTTAATTTTTATTGAAGTTTTAAACTATTTAAATTAAATTTTAACCATTTAAATCTATTCAAATTTAAACTATTGAAATCTTGATCCGGACCTCTTCTCATCAGTTTAATATCATCCGACGCAAAAGTCATTGGTCCACGTGATATACTAATAGGGGTGTCGTGTGTTTGGGTTTGTGCTCTCAAAGTTTTGCTAATCAAGACTCCATTTTTACGATGATCTTTTCATTCTTATTGCATCCGATTTGCATTTGTAATTGTTCCAATCGTTTTCTTTTGGGTTTTTGATTAAAACTGAAGAGTTCTAGCTAATTTCTTCTCCATCCTCCCTTCCTCTATTTTTACCCATTTTCGTTTAAATCATCTTGGGCTAGGTTACTGGTTTGTGAATGTGGATTCTGAAATTATTATTCCCCTTGTCAATTGACATCAATCTGTATCTACCCAGCCATTCAGTTTTTCCTTTCTTGCAACTGGTTATCTTTTTTAAACCATGGTTGGTCCTAATAGAACATATTATAAACACTACAAGCTAATCGATATGTAAAGACGTATTATAAACACTAACAATAGGTGTTGGTCCTGATAGAATGGGTGGTTACTTAAATATGAAATATCGGATTTGAATTTGTGTAAATGCAAAAAATGTCTTTAAGAGAACTATCTTTAATTAGTTTTGATAATGCTCGAATCTGACTCAGTAATAGCCATATAAAGAAAATGTATTATAAACACTATTCAGAACATGGTATCATGACTAAGTGCAAATAAAACAGTAGTTCATCACGCTAAACATGGAAAGTTCTACACTGGCATAAAGCTGAAAACATATTTTCCTACATAACAGAAGTTAATTCATAAACATAAGTTGCTTCAATTATTGCAGAATCTACCTTATTTTAAAACTTGTAATACACTAAAAGAATTGAAACTCTTTGTTTTGTGTGTCTGCGTGTGTGTGTGTGGTTTTTTTTTTTTTTTTTTTTGGATGCTGGCATGGTATTGGATTAGACATGTGATTTTAAGAACCAAAGATGTAACCATGCTTCCGTTAGGGTTCAAGCTAAGTATCTCTCTATGTGTGATTTTTTCAATACAAAAAATTTAAACATATAATCTTATTAACAGATATCAAGTTTTTTTCAGTTGTTCTATTATTTTGAGGAAAAAAATACAGCGGACTTGTGCAAATGATTTGTTCTATTTTTTTAGTTTATTTATGCAAAGTTCAATTTGAGGTAATAGTATTTGTTTTTTTCATACCAATGAGCTAATAGTGTTTACAAACTATGAGTATTAAAGTGTTGTTTCCTATATTTTTTATATTTTAATTGATGTTGATGATACCCGACAATCAATACAATATATAGAAGAAAAATAATTCATTATTATTTTACTATTTATTTTTTGGAAACACATACTAACTATTTGTACAAAAATTTCTAATAATTAATGGACATTAGTCTTAGTGAATGATTACGCGATCGTGTTTAAGCATGAAATTTTGGATATGAGTTCGTCTAACCAAGTAGTGTCCGAAACATATCGCTAGTGGAGATTCATAAATCATATTAAAATATGTCTCTCTATAAATGTTCATGAATCATATATTAAGAGATTTCTTTTTATAAAGATTCATAAATCACAGTTTTCATGAATCATAATAAGAGAGAATGTCTTTTTACAAAGCTTCATGAATCACATTAAGAGATTTCTTTTTATAAGATTCATATGTCACAAAATTTTTATAAATCATAAAATAAAAAAAGAGAAATGTCTCTTTAGCCTTTACAAAGATTCGTGAATCATAAGATTTACAATTAATGAATCATATTAAGACATGTCTCTTTATAAATATTCAGGAATCACACAGTTCGTGAATAATATCGAGAGAATATTTTTATAAAGATTCATATATCACAATTTCATGAATCTAATAAGAGAGAAAAGTCTCTTAACAAAGGTCCATGAATCATGAGATTTACAAATATCACTAGATCATGTCTCTTTAAATAGTGATGTTATTTTAGGATTTACATTTCATTGCAACAAACAAAGATAAAAAGAAAACGCAACCCTCACCATCATTTAAAACGCACGCCTTTTTTTTTGTTTTTTTTTTTTGGTGCCAGAATTTAAGACACAACATTTATTATTATGGCTTTTTTTTAAAAGGAAAAAATTGTCCCTCCAACTGTCAAAAAACGTAGGTCATTGATACAAGCCCAAGATGCAACTAGACCAAAAGCCCAACCCACTAATGATTGATCTGCACATTCTCTTATCTTTATGTGTACGATGGAATTTGAGTTCTCTAATAAAATTAAAATATTGAAAACATTAAAAAGTCCTCATGACAATGTCATAATTATTTTAACAACCTGTTGTATGCCCCCTCAAAAAATATATCACATAATTTAAGAGATCTAATACTATTATTACGTGATCAAAGGACAAAGTGACTAATAACTATATAATAATCTGACCTCAATTATAATATATGCTTAATATAATAGAGCAAATTAATCTCTAAATTATAAGTTCAAGAGCATCTGAGGTTCTAAATTTATTTTAAGTGCAATATTTTTTCTTAACTTTCAAAAATGGTGTGAGTAGAAAATGATAAAAAAATGACATCAAAAATTACAAAAAAAAAGGATAAATAAATTTTTTGTTATTTTTTAAAATAATATGGGGTCTTTTATTATAATTTTTTGGTCCTCTTATATAATTTTTGAGGTTTCTATCATTTTTGATAAACTAATGTTAATCAAAGTTAACTTTTGTTAATAATAATAGTTAAATTGCATTATTTTAAAAGTTGAAGGGAAACATTGTATCAAAAATAAATTTTGGATCCCCAATACTCTTAAACTTATAAGTTAATGGCCAATTTGTCATTTAATCCTATACTTAATTGCATTAAATTTAGCCAATTCACTGGTTGAATGATTATACGTACTAAAGACTATATATGCATCTGCCTTATCATAAAGACTGCATATCATGCCATATGAGCTGATCGAAAATCCTTTATTCATTTTTTTAAAGGGAATGATGAAGCCCAAAGATCATTAAAGTTCTATAGGGTTGGTAATGAATAACAACAACATAGTTAAATAAGGCACATGTCAAAGGTGGCTCCGGTTGGTACTTGACAATCGAGAGGCTTAATTCCTAATATATATGTGTGTGTCTGTCTCATTATTTGACCAAATTTTAATTCAGATTGCTTCACCTTAAGCATGAAAGTATCTTCGAATTATTTCATGTCATTTAGTCTTATCCTCCTCAAGACGTAACTCCTAGCTAGCGTGAAGTATAGGGTATAGCTAATTAAAGTTGACATTTTGCTTTGGCAGTTTCAGTCATCTTAAAAGACTTGTGAAAGAATATTGGTTTATTATATAAGGATTGATGTGAACTTCTCAACAGGAAGCTCATAAATTTAAAAAAAAATTGTGTCAAAATTCTTGAATTGAATTATATGATAATCCTACCAGAAATCAGAGTGGTTGAACACTTGAAATCTGCAGAAGATCATGTTTTAACAGGAAACAGAAACTGAAGACGACGTTGTTCATATTTTTTAGGGTGATCACGTCAGATTGAGAGCACCACATATATATATATTCACTAAAGAAAAGGTCAACTAGTTGAAGGGAAACAAATAGAAATCTGTGTCACTCACTGATTGCTTCATTTCAATTAACAAATGCTGTTGTATATGAATATTCTCTGCCATTATTTGACTGATGAAGAGTTTTGAAAGCATGAATTAATTAACATGCCTGATTCTTGACCATTTTTCCCTATAAAAAAAAGAGAGAGAAAAACTTAAAGAAAATTAAACTTGGTTACTTTTTTTATTTGGACCCGGTATATATTAAATTCAAAATAAATTGCATTTTGCACTGCTAACTAATAGTTTGATTTCTTTGGCTTTCATATTGTATACATAATGAGGTCTATA
Organism: Prosopis cineraria; assembly: GCF_029017545.1. Taxonomy (NCBI): domain Eukaryota; kingdom Viridiplantae; phylum Streptophyta; class Magnoliopsida; order Fabales; family Fabaceae; genus Prosopis; species Prosopis cineraria. The sequence continues at coordinate 7,553,763 of NW_026555337.1, forward strand.
CAATATTAGCTGCAGTCATATGTGGACAGTGTTGTTAACCTTTCATGTAAATTTATTAGATATATTAATATTTATATTGATTAATGCATACACAATCACTAATATAATTTATCACCATTGTTTTAATATCATTTTACTGCGAGTAAAAAACAGCAGGAACCTTCCTTCCATTTTGCCAAAATTATAGAGACATCCTCTCAATTTTTAAAACCTATACTTTTATTCAATTTTTAACGCAATTAAAAATAATTTATTAAAGATTCTAAAATACTTAATTAGATTCAAGGCATATTATCGGACCCAAACAAGAGGAACTTCTTCAAAGATATTTATTTTTTACATTCACGCTAACTCAAAACCTAAGGCCTCTCATACTAAAGTGGCTATAGCCCCTTCCGTTATTAGCACTAATATGCTTGATATTACCAAATTTGAACATACGTGTATATAAGTAAGATAGAAGTTATTACCAAGTTTAATTTTCTTCTGAGAAGTACGGCTTAATACATTACATTGCTTGAATAACATATTAATCCTTAAAACAAATAATAAGTTGCAGATAAGTTTGAAGAGTCTTTCACAAGACAACAAGCTTGATGAACTAAGCTTGCACTAGCGCACACGCATGCATTGCCTTCAAAGGATGCATAAAAAGTCAAGGTCTAATTAATCAATCATACTTTAATTTAATGATATAATATTTTAACAAAGAATCACCAAAACGAGATCAATCATTGAGGGCCTAATAACTCTTAAGGAATGAGAATGAATAATGCAAGAGGATTCTCTTGTTTATCTTTAACCCATTTAATTTGCTTATTCAATAAACCCTATCAAAACCTTTATAGTGTGGTCCTCAAAGGGTGACATAAAGCTGCCATTATAATTTCAGACATGAAAAATGAGGTGACAATTAACAACGTTGTGCTTGGCAGCTTTTCTTCATTCAATCAGCCCTTAATTAATTATTAGACTTTGAGCATAAGAATAAAAAAACGAGGGAGAGGAGTAGGTGAAGCCTTGAACGTTGCAATAGAATATCCAGAACATGTCTCAAAACATGATGATTAATTATGTTTGTATCACTTTCAGACTACTACTTCTGCTATAGTGTTACTGATTACCATAATTAATTATCTTGTTTCGCATAAACATTCATATTAACCACTTGGGAGTGACCATCTGCTATAAGTCTCTTCTTTTAAATAATACATAATCATTATCAAGAGAACATATAATCAATGCTTGATACCTGCGAATATTTGGCCTAACGCAGTTTCATCATTACAACCAATAATCTTGACCTAATTAAACTCTTCATTTCATTTATTTGTATGTGAGAAATTGAACTGATGTATATCATTACTAAGATATTTTGAAAATTATATATAATAGTAAATATAAGAACTAAGAAGTGTCACTCAAATTAAACTCTTATACGAACAAAAAAACTCGATCTAATGCTAATACATGTAGTAACTAGCAAGCTAGAGTAGGATTTGAAAAATGATATGAGTGTGCGTTGCCAAGTGGTCCAGAGACATTGGAGATTATAAAGAGGACAAGTTAATTAATAAGAGGCGCACGTTATTAGTAGTTGAAGGTGGTGACGAGAAATAATAATACACTAATAATAATTAAAGCTTGTCCTTTATATATATATATATATATATGTGTGTGTGTGTGTGTGTGTGTGTGTGTGTGTGTGTGTGTAAGTGCATGGACTTTCCGGTTCGTTCCAGTGTAAGCATGAAATTTTATTGGCCTCAGAGAAAGAAGTTTGTTTATATAATATTCGATGTTAGATTTATGTAGCTATCAGTGGAAATATAGAAGCAGTGAAGAAGCAAGTGTTATTACATGTGTGTGTGAGTGTGTGTGTTAGCTAGGAAGACATAGGCACAAACTCTTGGTCAAACCCTTTTTATCTTTGGAGGGGATAATAAAAACTATTGTGGCTGCTAATATTTTTTGAAACAATAATTATCATCACACCCTGGTCCTGTATTCTGCTCATGAAACATGGCACCACCCTCTTACGTATACACACCTATATATAATATGTGTGTACTAATTTGGTTGGAAGATGAGACAATTAAGAAAGCAATGAGACCAATAGTTAGAGTTATTACTGTATGTTGAACTGGCGAACATCATTGATACATAATATTGTAATACAATCTACACGTCTTCTAGAAAGTTTGACCAAAAAAACCCTAATATATAGCATATATTATGTACTCATAACATTAGTATTTTTATTGAAAGAAAGTCTTAAAAAATCTTCTATCTAATAAGCTAGTCTGTTAATAATTTAATATGAGCTCTCTGCTTGTACTTATGAAATTGGTGTTTTTATCGAGAGGTCGATATGTTACAAAGAGGGATATTTACAAAGGTTCTAACCAGCAAAAAGCTAAGTGAAGTATTATAGAGTAAAATTGTTAAAGACATTAACCTTGAACAAGGCAACATATGTGGGACTCACAAGTAAAATTAGATTTATAAGTTTTAAAGTTTTTTCATTCAATAAGCTAATCTTTTTTAAACTTGTATTCATAACATATCACTAGAAAAATTATTCAAAAAGAATAATTAAAAACTGAATACTAGTTATTACTCATCCACTCATGCAGTGATACACACCCATAAACAGTGGCTAGTTCTAGTCTTCTAGAGGATGCTAGAGCAATGTAATAATATTTTATTTAAAAGAAATATAAGCCAAAATCAGACGTGTGATTGGGTCAAAATATTAATATATTTAATAAACGTGTCTCTGTTGGTGTCTTAATTGAAGTCGCATTTTTTAATGAAGAAAATTAATGTTTCACTTAGTGGCTTAATAATTTTTGTTGTTTAATTGGATCGAGTCGGCAAGTCTAATGCGGGCATTGCCCTGGGACACTGGTTTTGAATTTTGGGTTGTCTTTCTCTGTTCAAGATCTCACACACACATATAATTTTTGTAATAATCAAATAATTGGTTCATATAAGACTGAGACACCTTTCTTTTTCATTTATCATTATTTTTCTCGATCCTGCCAAATATAGTCATTAAAAAATAGTATGAAAAATCATCTGCATTTTTTTAATATTTTTTCATCTATGTTCATTTTTAATAAACTAGTGATAGTGCACTTTTAAGTAACAAATAAATAAATAAATAATTTCTATGTTACGAATTAAACTCATAATTTTCTGAAGATTTTGATGTTACATTTTGATTAAAACAACATGAGGACATAAAATTGGTTCAAAAAAAAAATATAGACACATTAAAAACTGTTGGATATTTTGCGACTTGTCATTAATTTATTAATAAAATTTACCAAAAAGATAACTATGAAATTATAATTATAATATATAGAACAGTCATGTTTTTTGCAACAATTACATATTTACGTTATATTTTTTATAGAAAATTCATAGAATAAAAAAATACATTGTTATAGAAAGATAAGGTTTTTGCTTGCAAGGCGGAGCTGTGTGATCATATACTGATATATGTTATTTTTTAATACACATGGTTGTCTAATACAACTCATATATGTTAGACAGAATAATAATGTCTAACTAAATTAATTAATTTTTGATTTTGTAAATTAAAATGTAACGGGGACTGCGGGGAGGCGTGGAGAGTGGGGTCCAGCAATGAAGGCAAGGGTCACGTGTGGGGTGGGCCATTTGAGATGGCAAGTGAGGAGGCAGTCAAAGTCACACGTGTCAATGTCAAGAGTGGTGCTGACCACACGAGTGTTGCCACGTATGAAGTGACCCTTGAACTGGAAGCTCACCCAACTTTATATCTAACCAGGTTCAAATTATTTGAATTTTTGATGTGAGAAAGGAGTGTCAATTTGGAGTTGTGACTTGTGAGTCTAATTTCTTGATATAAAGGATAAAAAATAAATATTCCTCAACTAAGTCTTTTTCAAAAGTTCAAGCCAAAATTTTGATTAATTAAATTCAATGTAAAATTCATTTTTTACTATAATTATATACTCCCTCCATTTAAACATGTAAAGTATTTTTTAAGAAGTTGAATGTTAAAAAATATAAAGTATTTTTAGTCTTTTGAGATATAATTATTATCTTTTTTAAAAGTACCTCTATTGATAATAACTTTATATTTATTATAAGGTGTTTAATAGAGGTAAGTATGAAAAGACAGAGTTAATTTAAAAGTAGGTAACTACTTTATTGAGGGTGAGATTTGATTAAAAATATCTTATATTTTTAAATAGAGGAAGTATAATATTATATTTTGCTAAATGATCGTTGGATTTACTCTAAATTTTTAATTCATTTTTCCTTATTTTTCTCTGTTGTTCAGTATAACAATAGTTAGTATATCAAGAATATATATATATATTTTTTACCAACATGTATAAAAAATATTAACAGTCTGAAATCTAAATGATCATAAACAATAGTCTCATGCTTCACTTTTTCTAGATAACTAGAAAATGCCGCATGTGATGCACGGGATTAAGAGAAAATTCATTTATTTTTTTTCTCTTTTTTATTTATCTCTGGACATTTTGTAAATGTATATCTTTATGAGAAGTTGTGATTTAATACAGTGTGATTCTCATGTTGTATTCAATGTATGATCTGTTTTTAGCCAGTCATAACGCATTATATTTTTTTTCTTTAACAAATTTCACCGTATTTAGATTGCATTAAATATAATTACAATAATCAAATAAAAACAATGGAGTATATCTTTGTATTTTCTACTTGGGCCCTGCAGGATCCTTTTGAAAAATGAAAGCATATGCATTAAAACATGAAACTTAGATGCCTTATTATATTATAGGATGAAATAATTAGAGGAAAAAAGCAATGAAAGTTATTCATGTAATTAATAGGTCATAATGTTAAACCATGTTGTCAGTCCAAAGAAAACATAATTGATTAAGTTGTTGATTATCATTAAACATGCCTTCTCTAGGCTTTTTGACCCATCATTATATTGCCTTGTGTATTACCCAACTATATAACATCACTACTCTGTCTGCGAAATGCAGAGCAAAGTCACAATTAGTCAACTCTATAAAATAGAGTTGATAGGCATATTATGTTAATATTTCCAACAATAATTAAATTAAATATATATTTGAGCAGACATGGCCATGAATTTATAATATAACAATTAGTTTTTACTTCTACTTAGGTCAGATTCAACTACCCTAATACTACAAAGACAGTATAAAAGGAGATGAGATTTATATGAAAGGGGACAAGTAGTGACCTAATGCACAATAACTACATAAAATGTAGTGATTTATGTAAAAGTAATTTGAAATAAACCAACGTAACACATAAAATATATAAAGCTAAAAGTGAGATCAAATGCTTATCCATTGTGATTACAGATTTTTATACAACACGTACTCAAAATAACAAAAACATAAATATACACTGTATTGATTTGAAGAGCTTACATTATGTATGTTAAATTTTAGAAAAAAATATATATTACAATACATAGTTTCCCCTGCTAAACACATGGACATAATTTTTGCTTTTATGAAAGCTTGAAATCATGCTTTTAAGCAAACTCTACGCGCATAGCTTAGCAAGGGATTTTGTGGCTTTAGTTACTCATGAATCATTAGAAAAGGCCATTTATTTATTTATTTTGAAAAGGCCATTGGCAAGATTTATTACTCATGAAGATAATGCACCGTAAATTATTTTTAATAACAACTTGTTAATCTTTAAATTCATTACTTTTGTAAACATCTTATTTTATTTATGAGCTTATTGTTCATGGAAAAACAAAAAGACAACTTGAAAACTAATAAATAAAAAATATGTTAATATGATAACATAAAAATATAATATAAAAATGTTAATAATTTATCATAAAAATAACAACATAAAAATATGCTAAATTGTTAATTTTTTCCCAGAATGTTAAACTGTTAATATGAAATCACAGATAAAATATATGTTGACGTAATATTATAAAACTATAATATAAAAATTTTATTAAATGTCAATAGTTACAATCAAGCATGCTTTGATTTTTTTAAAACAAAGTTGATGAATACAAAAGAAAATAAAGAGCATTGCATCAGCCAAAGTATGATAAGTTATTTTAAGAATAACTTTTTTTTTAATCAATGGAAGTTGGGTTCATTGAAAGGAATTTGTTTCTCAAAATGTGATGGGCTAAGGATTTGAAACTTGGTAAAATGTTTAAATCTTCATGAAAATAGGTACCTATATTTAGTACCTGATCATATTTCAAATAATATTGCTTCAAATTAGGATACTGTGAGTAATAAAAAAACATGCCTTAATTTGAATTAAAAAAAAAGATACTTCAAAACCCATATAAATATAAAATATGTTAATTAGATATCATAAAAAACATGCTTAAATTTTTTTAACAAAATAAAAAAATTCTAAAAAAGTTGAGAAAAGTAATTAATTTTTTTAAAAAATAACAGGTCTCACGACACCGTTATTTTCACTGTTCAATGAACAGTGAATTTTTTATAGTTTACTTCTTAATAATAATAATAATAATAAACATGATAGCAGTACAGGTCAAAAAGAGTTTAATAGTAGCACTAAAGTTTTGAATGATTATTAATTAGAAATCTTATATGTTGTGAGTTGTTTAAATCATATTAAATCTCGATATATTTCTGAAAAAATCAGGACTTAAAAAATTCATCCAGACCATTAAATTTTTCAATCACGCGCAAGAGCGAGAAACAAGGAGTTTGTCTTCAAATAAGATAGAAACTAAATTATATAAAAGTAAACAAAATAATTTTTGTTCATGATAATATTTTTAGTTTGAAAATTATTTCATGAATATATAAATATTTCGCTTCAAAAGTCAGTTGTCTTTCATCTAATTGTTCATTGTTCTTGTTATGAATGCTATCCATCTTTATCATGGTTGGCTCAATCAATCAATATTACAAAGCATGAATCTTTTGTAGGATGTTACATTACTACTTGTGTCAACTTTTTTATAATCTTTTTTTCTTCCTTTATGCTTATTTGCTATTTTGGATTTGGGTGGTTTCACCGTGAAAATTATTCTGTTATTTATTTCAGTGAAATAAGTGAAATGTTCAAATGGCAATGAGTCTAATAATAAATGACAAAAAAAAAAGCTCAAATTTTATAAAATTGCTATGCCATCTCTTTCATTTTTCAAATTTACTCATATTCATTCTAAACCCATAACAAAATTACATGAGTCTCTTATAAATGTTATTTAAACTACATAAATTTTATTTATACTCTCGAACAGGGGCGGAATTAGCTTTAGAAGTTTTGGGGGCCAAGTTTTTTTCAAAAAAAATCATATGTGAATATATATATATATATATATATTATTAATTTAATTTTATTATATTCTTTATAATTAATTTGTTAACAATAATTTATAACTTTTAAAATATCATTCAATGATAATTATGGACTCTAAAACAGTATTTCGAAATATAAAATGTCACCATGTATCTAACATATTATTTTCAAGAAAAAATTTATACAGAATACGTGTGTGTGACAGTGAGTGTTTATATTTTCAGTTAATTTTCATATGTTATTATAAGTTGATGATCTGAAAAAAAAGGAGAGATATTCAAATTTTATAAAATTATAAACGAATATGCAACATTAACAGCATATGTTAAATATAACTAAACTAGCTGAGGAATTCTTACATGGATGTAGTGTACTATGTTATTCATATTCTATTCAATAAAATTATACTTCATTTTTGGAATAGAGTGCATGTTTAATTTTTTTATTTTTCTATCATTATCAATGATAGAATTAATTTATATTTACAATCATCTAACATGACATGTTTTTACTGGATGGAAAATAATTGATGCAGTGTTATTGTTTCATATCTATACAAGAATTTATTAGAGTAGCCTTATTAATATAAATTCCCAATTCAATAAAAAATAAGATAAAAATTTAATAATGTAATTTATAAATAAAATAAAAAATCATTCTCTTATCTTGTAAATAAAATAAGAGATAATATTACATAGTATATGTATTATATCTAGATATGTTAGGCTTCTTTTATCTTTTCATGGAGGAGGGAAGGGGTTGATATTTTTTATAGGGTTAAATATCTTAAGACCCATGAAATTATAGGATTCACATTGCATGCTCATCACCCACAAGGGTGATCCTAGCCCCTCATTTTGTTCCAAAATGATCTATGTCCTTAATTTTAAATTAATTTTTAAATATTTTAAATATTATATTTGTGAAAAATAAAAAATATAAAAACTTATTATTAAATTGTGAGTATCTAAAGTATATTTAAATACTCAATTTGTAAAAATTATAAAAAATTTAATATTAAATTGAACTGTCCAAATTATATTTGGATTGTCTAGAATATAACTGAACAGTTAATTTATAAAAGATATAAAAAATTAACATTAAATTAGATTACTCAGATTAAATCTAAACTAATAAAATTGATTATCAAAATATTTATTAAAAATTCAATTTTTTATGCATTTTTATTTTGATTAATATAAAATAAAAATTTCAATCTAGATTACCCATATCATGTCAAAAGTGATGTTTATAATAGTACTCATCATGTAATGAGCATTGAGAGCAATCCAAATTTAATATTAAAAATTTTTATAATTTTTATTTTCATAAATAAAATATTTAAAATATTAAAAAATTAATTTAAAATTAAGGATAGAGATTATTTTAAAACAAAATGAAAGCTAGGATTATCCTTGTGTGCTCATCAGCAATGCGAAATCTTGGAAACATATGAGAAGAGGGAGGAAACATGCCTACCCTCACTCTACACCTAATTCCGCCATTGCTCTCAAGCATAGAAAATTTGTACGAACAGTACCTTTTCACTTGGTGACTGGGGAGGGTTAAATTTTAGACTATAATTTCAAATTTTTTATGATATGAGTTGATTCATAAGCTCTCCGGCTCCTCTTCATTCCAATTATTTATTTTTATGCTTAAAATCAACACGGGAACAAATAAAAAACAATCTTCATGTGTTTACTTTAATTAAAAAAAATAACATAGCATTATAATCTTGTGCCAGTGCATAGATTATTAATTATCAATTAATATTAGTGTTAAATTGTAAACAGAAATAATACATGTTTTATTTTGCAAGTACTCTCACCATTTTAAATCATGAGGTACTTTTAGATAAAATCTAACATATTAATAAAACTTATATATTTTATAACATTATTTTTTTAAAATAAAAATTTTAAAAAATACTCTTCATTTAATATTTTATTAATAAAAAATATTAAAAATTATACATGAAAAGGTATAGTGAGTGAGTGATGCATTTACCCAAATACTTAAATTAAAAATATAAAGAATAAAATAAAAAACTATATTAAATGATTTATATTTTAAATTAAAATTAATTAAAAAAATGTTTATATTTTAAAGCGCAAGGAGTACATTGCGACTAGCAAAGAATTTAAAAAGAATTCTATTTATCTGAAACATCAAATCAGCTGAAAATTCTGTCTTTTCTTCTTTAGGAAAAAGAAACATCCACTTTCAGCCGATTTGAGCGAAAATGGATAAGGAAAGAATTATGATCAGATACGGCTAAGCCCCACGCAATAACTCTTCTTTCGCGGTAATTCATCTGCCAAATAAGACAACTGCTGAGAAAAACCCGTGCTCCATTGTCATATGGCCACTGTTTATTAGATGGTACATTTGTCTTCCACGCTGCCAAAAGCAGGTGATCACCCCACCAAAAGCACGAAGACCCGTATCAACTGGATCGGATCACTCGCGTGCAGCAGAAATCCGAGATGACATAACCACGTGGTTTTCTGGGCTGTGATTGGCTAGTCCTTGAGTAGGGGCCCAGACTCCCACTTTCTCCCTTTCTCCCTTTTAGCTTGAGGATGAGAAAGAGAGGAATCGTGTACCGTAGGTCAACGGTGTACCGGAGACGTGGCAAGCGGTGTTGGGGTGGTCCCCACCAATGGGGAGGGTCGATGGCCAATCCAGTAGCTTTAGTGCCGGATTCTACGCTCATAGAGAACCGTGACTGCATGGGAAGTGGGCCCCACAGACAGGGCGATCTTACACTTACGTGGAATTGTCTCCTCCTGCATCTGGATTAGTTTTTTTTTTTTCCTCATCTACAACTTGGTTTCTGTACAGTGAAAAAAATAAAAATTCGATAAATTTCATTTTAATTCTTAAAACATTTCCAAGTTGATATATTATTGGATTTGAATGTAAATTTTTTTGTAACTACTAATTATTGTTGGTAACTTGTAACTGTGGTTCTCCTTAATTAATCTCTGGTCTTATGATATAATTAGGCAGAATAATGAAAATATATATACGTTCACGCACATCATGTGTGAAAGAACAATTCCAATTCCAAGTAGGAGAAATATCATGACATAGGAGTTTTAATTTGACGCTGAAAATGGGCAAACAAAGAGTTAGGAAAAAGGTTGAATCAAGAATTAGGGGAGATGATTACACCAATTAAATATATTCAGTAAGACAAAAATGAATATTAAAAGGAACAAGCACCCAATTTTATGCTGACACTAAACCCTAACCTCCTGATTAATGCTTTCATTTCATGTCATACATATATGGATTTATCTGCCTCATTGACATCAGGCATGTATAAGAGTATCATATTATTGCAATCAACTTTTTAAATGACTTCTGACATATAAAAAATTAACTTTTCTTTTCTTTTTGTTTTTTTTAATTCGTTAAATCTAAATGCATTTGGCTTAGTTGAAATTGATTGAATCATGAATATTAATAAATTAATGCGGGTTGGCCAATATCAAGATAGTAACTTTCGTCTTAGTCTGAGTGTCGGGTTTGCCCAGTTGTACCCGAAATTCATTGGTATGTTTATGTACTTATGAATTCCCATCAAACCATGCAAATTCACAGGCATCCTAAGCTAGCATTATTATCATCAATAGTGCCATGCCTGGTAAGTTTGGGATGTCTTTTTAGTTTTTTTTCCCTTACCAATTTTTTATCGCATGATAGAATTAAATCTAACATCAAATATTGGAATGCCCTTGGGTTTTTTCAAAGAAAACTCCGGCACATTATCAACGTATTTTTATAAAATATAATTATCAAAAGATTTTGATTACACATGAGAAGAAAAAGAGAAGAGAAACAGCTTTTGTTTTTTTGTTGCTTGTTCGTTTGCAGAGCATTGGCAAACAGGGAAGGAGGGAGAGTGATATTGCCTGATTCCGCTTTATCTGCCTCGCTCCATTCCATTTAATTATTTGTTTCACTTTATTTATGAGTTATTTTTAATTTTAATATTAAATTTTTTAACTTTATTTAAAAGTTTAACCAGTTTTTAATTTACTTTTATTAAATATACATACTTTAAAAATAAAATACTTCACTTTCCAGCATTTAATAAGGACAAAAAAATAAAAATAAATGTAATAATCATTAAGAGCACTTGATAAACGTGATCAAAATAAAAATTTTCTTTACCTTATAGATATGTTCAAATGAGCACTTTATCATTCACATTCTTTCTTTATGATTATAAAAAACTTAAATGAGTTGGGTCTCAATAATTTATTAAAGAGCAAGGCATATTTTTAAGATCAAAAAATATTTACAAAAATATTTATATATTGTTTATTAATAAAATTTTTATATTAACCGATAAAATTTGATTTTATAATTTTGTGAGTTATATTTTAAATTTTTATTAATTAGGTCAACTTTTTTTGGCATTATTTTCATTCTCTCTCTGCAAATTTCCTGCCCGCTCTGATTCCTTGGTTCCTCTGTAGGTACAGTCTGCCACAACCACTAACTCTCTAGCACAAGCCTTCTTCCTCGCAAGGCTCCACCGGTGGGTTTTGTTCAAGTTTCTCGACCTGGTGGGAGAATCCGACGCACACTGCTATTTTGTTAAAAGACACAGACAGAGATTGAGACAACACGCTCTTGCTAACAAGCCTCTTTCACCTTCCTTCCTACCCTTTTTTTTTTACCTCCTTTCCCACTAAGCTGATTATAAAAATAGTATCGGACAAGTCTTAATCAATCAAGTTGCAATATTTGTTTACCAAAGAACCCTCTTTAGCAGGCAAATCTCACACCCGCTCACTGTTCATTAGCTTAGCTCGTAATATTTCTTAACTGACAACAGATGCATAACAAATATGCATTTTTTAATTCACACGTACGTATCTTCTCTTTTTCCTCTATAACTTGACATTTAACATCAATAGGTATTTTGTTTGCAATTGGGGGGAAAAAGGTTCTTGAAGTGGTACGTTTCTTTCGATTACTTTTCTTCTTCTTCTTCTTCCTTTTTCCCAATTTGACCACCTCAGGCTGAGATTAGCGGTAGATTAAAAGCATGTGTAATTGGAAACAAGTCCACGATACTTGAATAGGCAAATTCCCAGATAGAGTCAAAACTCTAATTCCAACCAAACCTTACCTAACAGCATGATTCATCATAAGAAAGAAGAAGAAGAAAGCTTGTTTGAAATTGCTTTTTACAGGAGTGGTGGTAGTGGTGGAGCTAATTAAAAATACGCCAAACGTAAAAATGGAGTCCTTCAACATAAAATTACCCTAAAAATAAAAATAAAAAGTGATTGATTAATAATTCCCTAAAAAGACCCACAACATTAATTAATTAATGAACGCAATCATCCTCAGTTATTGTTCAGGTTGATCCATTGCTTGTGTCCCGGAACCCACTTGGGACACTTTGGACTGAAATAACAACTCACGACTCTCGAATCCAAAAGCTCCACCACAGGCTTGAACTTCACACACCTCGGCGTCTTGTACTGATTTATCGAAGCTCCCAAGCTAATTGCATAATCCATAAGCTTATCGAACGTCCCCTGTTCCACGATCTTTATCTCCAACGGTCCGATCGACTTGTCCGACACCCTCCCTTGTCGGTACACGCTGTTCAGCGATTCCTCCACCGTCAGGCAGCAGTCCTCGTACACCGACGGCGGAATCGGAGTTGACCTGTTCAGGGTAAGCTCCCAGTACAGCACGTAGTGCCCCGGGATCGTCGACGTGTCGGCGTAGCTCGTGTACTCTGAAACCGCCGCGTCGAATGGCACCAGATGCGTCACCGCGTTCTTCATCGCGTTCTGCAGCTCCACCTCGTCCGTCTTGTCCGAATCTATGCTCAGCACCACGTTTTTCCGACATACGAAGTTGAATTGCGGCGCCTTGTTCTTGAACCCCGACACCCTCAGAATGTCCCCCACCCTGTACCTATACAGCCCTGCTCGCAAAACACTCATGTTTAGACATTCTAACAATGTATAAATTAATCAACCAGAAAGAGGACGGAAATCTTACCAGCGTACGTGGTGACGACGAGCTCGTATTCTTGACCGACCTTAACATCGACGAGCTCGACCAATTCTTGCTGTTCTTTGTCGTTGAGGGCGCCATTGCTGCGATTTACAGGGAGGAATTCAAAGTAACACATGTTGGGGATAAGAGTGTAAGAGACTTCGCTGGGTTTACAGAGAGGCTTGAGGTTGACTCCGAAGTAACACTCGCTGGAAGCGTACATGGTACAGACAAGAGGGAGGCCGTTGCTGTAGTAGTCCAACGTGGGAATGTACTGTGACATTGTCCCTGTAACAATAACATCCACATACTTGGTGTTAGGCCACAGACTGGTTATAATCCCCTGCCACGAGCTCTTGCTGCACTCGGACTCGATGAAGTCCGCCAAGCCCGGGTCGGGTTTGAGGATCTTCATGACACAGTCTCGCACCGATGTGTCAGTGATTTGCGAGTTCAAGGTCCCTGTGCGGATGTCATTAGCGAGAAGGGCCCAGTGTTTCTCGAGGAACCGGATGGCGCGAATGAAGCCTGAGGCGAAAACGGCCCCGACCCGAACGACGTCGTCGTGCTGGCAAAGCCCGCACAGCAACTGCGAATACATGCTCTGGTAAGAATCAGAACAGAGCACCGTCTCGTTGGGGCTCGTATAGTTGGTGTAAGGATCGTAGGGTCTGTTCTTAAAGTAAGAGCTTTTGTAGTAGCTGGTTAACACGGGACGAGCCACCAGTCCTCCTGGGGTTTTCGCTTCCGATTTTATGAATAGAAAGTACATTCCTTTCCCTTTCTCTAACCCCGGAACGAACTGGCTCATCACCGGCATCAACAAACTGTACAGCAACGACCTTCTTCCCAGCTCTTCCTCGATCGTCGGCATCAACTTCCTCTCTCCGCCGGAAGTTCCAGAACTGCAAAATCAAAGAAAAACAGAGACGCAAAAACCTTGAGGAGCAAGATTTTAATACTGTGAAAACAGGGGAATTCACAGTGAGGATTTTGAGAGGGGACCTGGTGAGGAACTCGGAGATGGGTTTGGAACAGAGGATTGGGGAGTTGTCGCCATTGGCGATACGGGTAATGTCGGGTTCGAGGTCCTCGTAGGAGATGACGGGGAGGCGCTTCTTGAAGGTGTCGCTGTCGGTGGCGCCATTGAGGCCGTATCTCTGCAAATACTCCACGTTGGCATTACGGGACAGGATTTCGGAAAGGACATTCCCCTGGACTTGGTCGGCGTTGGAGGTGACGTCCTCGATGAACTCAAGAGTCTTCTTGTTGCTCTCTTCAAGGTTGGAGCCTGTGGACTGTTTTGGAGCTTCAGGCATGGTGGGTTTCTGATTCTAACACGGAAATTGTAAGGAGAGAGAGCAAGCAAGTAATGGTCGGAGAGATGCGGGGGAGCAGGGAAGGGTATGTTTGCGTTGGGTTATTCGGCGTGTGGGAAAGAGGACGAAGAGAGAGTGGTTTATATAGAGAGGGTCACACATGTCAAGCTGGGTTTACTCGGGGGGAAAAGGACAAAGAGGTGAATAGAGATATTAATGGAGGGCACGATTGGAAATGTGCTGACATATTATATCACATTTTTAAAAAAATACATGCGTAGGTGATCATAATTTTACTTAATTTTAAATTAAATTTTTATAATTTAATTTTGATTAAGCCCTTATAGTTTAATATTTTATATATATTAACCCTTAAAAATTATAATTAATAATAAATTATTAGATTTCACAAAACAAAAAAACTCTCATAATTAAAAGAAAATTAATTTAATACTTTTAGCCAAAATTAAAATTTTTTCATTTAATACACTGTTTACATTTTTATTAATTTTTTAATGAAAATTCTATATGTATAAAAATGTTTGAAAGGCAATCTAATTAAATGAATTTTAAGTTATAAAAATTATGTAATTACTTTTAAATCATACAATCATTTAATAAAAATATAAAAATCTTTAATCATTTTAAAAATAAAAATTAAAGGATTTTAATTTTCTGGGATTAAAAAAATGAGGAATTAAAAAAATTAATTGATTAAACTATAATGAATCAATTAAAATGAAATAAATTGGGAGAACTAATTTAAAATTAGATGAGACTATAATAATTTACATATATATTTTTCTTGTTTTTTTCCTGACATTTATTTAACATGCCAAAGCATACAACTTCGATGCATTGGTGTTCAAGTCAACACCATACACACTAAAAAAAGAAATTGAAAAAAGCAGTTACAAGTTCAGTTCTTTTTAATAAGTACAAATGAGTTAGGTGCCTGGCATTGAATAAATCTAAATAATGAGGGATTTTGTTTATGTCAATTTGTAATATTAATCTTGATTGATGATTATATTGTATATGAAAGAAATGAAGGATACAAAAATAACTAAAAGAAAAAAGAAAATAAACTATGCATGTAAGTTCAATTATTATTTCTTACCTGCAAGGTTATATTCGCGTGTGGATCAATAATTTATACAATCCAATTTGGAATTGACAGGCGTCCTACTAATTTGACGATGAATAATCTATTTTTGCCTTTAAAAAGTTGAATAACGAAATTCGTAATCAATTTAACCAGCTCACCTCAGTAGGCAGGGCTTGCAATCCTAATTTCACGCTTGAAAGTTGAAAGAGAATTGATGCGTTATTATTGATGGGGATTATTTCTTCCAAACCCCCCCCCCCCAAAAAAAAAAATAGATATCCCAGATGCATTAAAGTAAAGCCAACTAATCTATTTATGTGTGCGTATATAATATTCCTCCGTTTTAATTATAAAACATTTTTAAACAAAATATCATATACCAATAAAACTCATTAAATATATTTTACAATTTTTTTAAATAAAAATATAAATTTTAAAAAATACACTTCATTTAATACTTCGTTAATAAAAAAATATTGAATAAAGAAAATATATGAAAAGGATAATATTAAAAAAATATTATTAATAAAATTTTATTTCTATCAAAGCACCTTATATTTTGAGATGTTGAACTTTTTTTAAAAGTATTTTATAATTTAAGATGAAGGAAATATAAAATTTATATATAATTACAATATTTATAGTAAGTCATAAACATTTTTTCTTAATTTATACTTCGCGTGAAAAATTTGAGCATAATCTTCATGCTTTTTCAATAATAATAATAATAATCTACTCATCACGAGTCATATTTGTAGTCAAATCAACCAAGTATTTGTAAAATATTTTGGTTGACAAGAATATCATAAAAATAACTTCAAATACTCCCTCTCTTTAAAAATATAAAATATTTTTAATTGAATTTTATTTTTAATAAAATAGTTATCTACTTTTAAATTAACCTTATTTTTTTATATTTATCTCTATTAAATATCTATAATAAATATAAAGTCACTATCAATAAGAATATTTTAAAAAAAGGCAGTAATTATACTTTAAAAAATTAAAAATATCATATACTTTTAAATATTTAACTCTTGAGAAAATATTTTATATTTTTAAATGGAGGGAGTATTTTTTTTTTCGTGAGGTGAAACTCATTCTTAATATTACCTTCATACATTATCGTCGGGGTCAAAAAAATATCTATGCATTTTTGTTAAAAATGTTTTTCCTGAAAAAAGGCAACAAAATATCTTAAAACGTGGAAGACGGAAGACGGAAGATGGAATTGTTGTTTGTGTCAGGGTGAGTGGAGGAAATTGGCAGAAGGGGTGCTTGTCGTACAAGAAAAACGGCGAAACTAATTGGATGTGAAGCCGTTGTGAAGGCAATAAAATAATTAACCGGCAAAATCCGGTAAACACGGTGTTAATCTTAAAGCACACGCTTGCCCTCGCGCGCTTTGGTGGCTGATGTTCCACAAAATACCGGCACACGCTTACTTAATTCGTCGCTTACTTGCGTTTACCGGTAACAGAGCAAATAACGGCGTCCCGCTACATTCCCAGTCAACAGCCCGTTTCACGAGCCCAGAGATTGTGCGGGCGAGTTGTGTGCAGTAGACTTTTTCTGCTTTTCCTTTACCAAAATGTATTTCTCTTTATATATTCATTTTTCCTTTGTGTTAAAAAAAACAAGTTCAGTCCTAAATATAAAGATAAAATTTGAATAATTAATATTATTTTTTAATTTTATTTATTGTTTATTTATTCTTATTTGAATTTCTAAATAACAATTTAATATTATCATCGATTACAAAGAAATGTAAAATTACAAAGTTACAATTATTTTTACAATTTCAATGTTGTAATTATTATTTTTAAACTAAACTAGAATACTTATAAAATATGAAATGAAATATAAAATATAAATATTTAATATTTATGAATAAAATTATTTCTATAAATTAATTTTTTTATTTCTAATAAATATTGTTATCGTTATTGATGATTTTAAAATTCAAAAATATCAAAACCTTGAAAACTAATTAAAATGTTTCCCAATGTTAAAAATAAATTGATATTAATATTAACTTATAATTATTATTTATTTTTCTTGTATTAAAAAAATAATTATTAACATGTCATGGCTCATGCTAACTATACTTCCCCATTCAATATAATAAGACATTTTTTTAAGTGTTATGTTAATATAAAATACTTTAAGTTTTTCAAGAAAGTAATTAATAATTTTTTTTAAAAAAATACCTTAAAATAATAAAATTTTTAAATTAAAATACTTTATTAAATAAAAAATATAAAAAATATGTGATTTTAAATATTATCAAGTAACTTATTAAGATATATTTCTCCTGATTTTATTTATAAAATATAATTAAAATATTTATTAATTTTATTTTTAAATTACGGTATAATTTTTTAAATAATATTAAAAATTATTTTTAAAATTATTTTTTATGAAATAAAAAAATAAAATAACATTACTTTTTAAATTTATTATATATAGATATATTTAAAATTTTATAAATTTTTATTTTTTTAATTTTTTATATTAATATTAATGAGATTAATAAAAATAATTTATAAAAAAATTAGAAGAGTAACTTATTTACAAATATTTTGCAATTTTGATTGAATAAATATATGGGCGTGCTTTCGTGCCCATCTATAATCAATTATGACTACCTAAACCAAGATTTTCTCCTAAAAAAAAGGGTACTTTGGTGTGATTTTCTCTTTTTTTGTTGAGGAAGGACTGGCCAGCTGGAACCCAAGGTTGTTTGGTTGACACGTGTACGAATAGGACTTGGTTGTCCCATTCAACCTGTAGCTTCATTTAACAATAACATGCTACGGACACTGTGCTTATAAATTTGGCTCTCTCCGTATATTCTCTTAATATATTTTTCTATATTCAATATCATTCATTCACTTAATTATTTTTTTAATTTAAAGCTGTGAAATTGCTAATTATAACATTAAAATAAATAAATTATTCACTATCATCACTTAAATACTTTTAAAAATAAATTTATTATGCTTATTTATAATAATCATTAAATGAATAGTATACTTATTTGTAATGTCATAAATCATATATAGAGTAATACTCATTACGCTTCCTTAATCTCTCGCTTCATTTTATTCAAGGACGGCATGAAACTTGTGTTGTTATAGAGTAATACTCATTTTTTGACCAAAAATTTAATCAACATAAGTTATTTAAATCCTACAATATCAAATATTTATACACTGATCATATGTTTGAGATTTAATTTTCTTTAATCTTGCATTAAAAATGGCTCAACTTATCGTATATGTGATTATATAATTGTAATTGACTTTAACAAAGGGATGAGATAGACTAGTGTTAGACTTCTACTACTATTCCTCACCCTTTATTTGTTGAATGTGAACACAAGGAAGTATAGAAGAGGCTACAAATGTAGGCACGTATATATATAGCTAGCCTAACTTTCACTAAAATGGGTTGAAAAATTGGACACTTAACTAATTAAAATTCTCACTGCAAACTAATTTTTCTACGTACATCGGGATTTTAATCTTGTAAAAAAAATTGTTAATATATAGTCCCTTCAACTCAAAAGCCAGGTTTGCAAATAAAGTTTGAAAGCAATGTGACAGTGATAATTTTAGGTAAGACTTCAGAGTCTTTATAAAAAAATTGTATAGGAGTTCTGATAAAAATTATTGCAATTTTTTTAAAAAAGAGAAAGCAGCATGTAGTATAAATGTGTATGTGCTTTATTTATTTATCCTTTTCATTTTATACTTTTTTCTATTTGTAAATATTACGAAACTTCATGATAAAAATTTAAAGAATTTAACTTGCACTCCATGATTTACAAGCTTACAAAAGATTTAATAACGCTTATAACTTTTTTTTCGTCAATCACGTGATCGATCCAGAATATAATTAAATTGTTAAATGAAAATTAAATGACATTCTAGAGAATATATATAAGTGGGTTTTGAAGTGGAAGGAAGAATCGGCAAGCTTTTGATTTTCTTCATCATCAGATAGAGGAGGACAAAAAAAAAAAAAAGAAGGACTAATTAGCTAGTTAAACATATCAATCGTTGACGTATAGATTTGACTAAATAAAGCAAAATGTGATGCTCTTTTTGTTTTCTTTCGAAAGCTGATTACGTGAAACAGTATGGTTTTACCACAAAAGTGCCGACCATATACAATATGTCGATGATTGTCTTAAATATTATTGCGTTTTTGGCTTCGTGTATATTCGCTCATTTTCAAAGTTTATACACACGTATTCATACCAATGTCACCATATAATTTGAGTTCTCTGTATTCATTTGTGTTTTTGGCAGTTTCACGCACAGAAGCAACGTAACACTCTTAGTGGGTATAACCCTAACTTAATTATGACAATTAACCACACATCTTCTTCCTTCAGAAACCGACCATTCAGCTTGTTCGAAAATCCTAGAAACACAACATATTTCTTAACTAAGGTGGATTCTGTTTATTTACGGATGTAGATCCTGGCAAAAGTCATTACATTCATAATTTATTGACACTTTGGCAATCAGAGATTAATCATATGAGATATAACGCATTGTTCTCTTAAATTGTTTAGATCCCATTTTTTGCTCTGGCAATCAGAGATAAGATAGATACTAGCGTTTTTTTTAAATCAATTCATTTTTTTTTTTGAGCTGATTGTTTGAAAGGTTATGATCCAGCTCCATTTAAATCATTAGCGACGATTTCTCAGAGAAAGAAAAAGAGAGCAAAGTAGGGTCTACTTCTTGACTTTTTGGAAACAGAAGGGATATATATATATATATATATGTATGTATGTATGTATATGTATAAATAATTATTCACAAACACAAACGTTTGCTTTGATTCTTTCTTTCTTTTTTTTCCCCCTGAATGTTTGCTTTAATTCATTGTTTGATGTCTTCAAACGAGAGAGAGAGAGAGAGAGAGAGAGAGAGAGAGATGCTTGATAATATGATACAGCTGGGCATATGGAAAGAGATGAAATTAATCTCTGATCGGACAACATCGTAGGGAATAGGAAGATCATGAGAGAGGAAAAGGCATTGACATTTTGACAGAAATTAAATATAGACAATAAATTGGGATTAATGATTCATAATATGATCCATTTGTCCTGAAAATCGGTACCTAACCCTCAAATCTTTCAAGGTTTCCACTTAATTTCGGTTGCTGTTGCGAGTCAATCACACTTTGTGTGCCGCACGCACACACCCACAAGGCTGCCTTGTTTCATTTTTCTTGAATATATCCTAACTAATCAACGTCTCTAGTTATTATACATTTTAATATATTTAATCATGCGTTGACTTTTTTGTCTCATATATCATATATAGTTGAAGTTTTTGGGTTAAACCTTACAACTTATCAGAGTTTTGATATGATTTGGAAATTGGAACCAAATCTTTAAGATTGGATAGTGTTTTGATACAAAACATGCATGTAGATCGATCTATAGTTAACTTGGGCGATCCATGTGTATGTTTCTTTAATTTCAAATTTATTAGCCAAACATATATGTGTTAATTTTTTCGAGTTGTCAAGTTGTTACGCACATGGTCGTTCCTAGAAATCTAACTAGAGCAAATCATCGTTAATAGATATATCGTTTGCGTGCACTGTGCTAAACACCACAACCTTGATCATGCCTTTGTTGAATGTTGATTGCATCAGGTCTTATTCTTTTCTTGCATTTATAATTATTAATTAATGGTCAAAACTAAAGTCTAAATACACACGGCTCCCTTCCTCTCAATTACTTCAGAATAAATATATCTAGTTCTTTTTAGAAGGAAATTGAAAAAAAAAAACCAAAATCATACACCTTTTCCCAATATTTGTGCAAGTCTGAGCAATGAATATTATAAGAGATGTTTAACTTTGCATTAAATAAAATAAGTCTCTCCATCGTTTCCGGTAATTAATTGCAACACACTAATAAATTGATTTGGTACTTTTAACATTTTTAAAATTATTTAGTTTTTTCAAAAGTAAAGAATAAATTATAATTTATTGATAAAAAAACAAAAAAGAAGTGCGCTGTCTCTTATTATTGACATGCTTCTTTTTTTAAAAAAATAATTAAGATGCTATGCAAAAGAGTAGTCTCATACATGTTGACTTTTAATGGAAATGTGCGATTGAGATTTTTTTTTTTAAAGACTATGGGTCGGCAAAAATTATGAGTGAGTCACAATATGTATGGCTTATGAAGAGTATTTTATGAGAATATGATATATTGATCTACTGTATCTGAAGGGAAATAATTATTTTGAAAACTAAAAGAATTAACGAGGTTATCATTATCTCAGTTTTAAACTAATAATGGAGTTGGAGAATTCACTCAACATTGAAATAGATTTTTGATGTCAGAACGATTTTCTTTCTTTGTCTTGACAAATTTAAAAAAGAGAGAATAAAAAATATAAATTTTGCAAGAATATTAATGTCAAATCAAAATTTTTTAATACCTCCTGTCATATTTCAGTACTAAAATTTTTAATTTGATATTAATATTTTTATAAGGTATTTACTTATTATACTCCCTTTTTTAAAGAGAGAGTGACAGAAAAGAATTTTATAAAAACATTAATGTTAAATTAAATTTTTTTAACACTAACATTTTTAAATTTTAATACTTTTTTTATTATATTTTAGGACTAAAACTCCTAATTTATTTCAATGTTGAAGAGGAACGGAGATGATAAAATTGAAGAGGAACGGAGAACTCAAGTCAATGATAGAGGATACCGGCCGATAGATCCGCGGGATGCCACGTCATCATATCACTACCGAAAGTGCAATCCCCACGTTGCCCTGAATTCTCAAGACAACTGTCTTCCTCCCCCTCAAGCTGGCGTGTCACTGCCACGTCATCTCATTGCCCTCACCAAGTGTGCCATCTGGAGCTGCCACGCGTTGAAACCTCCCTACTCGCCACTTGTCCCTCCTTTCTTATGTCCCCAGCACTGTCACGTGCCTCGCATATGATCATCCCGGTATCAGCATCGGATGGCCTCAAGTACCATGCGAATGTACCCTCTTTTTTTTTTTTTTTTAAACCGTTTAAAATGATATTTGAGTTTTTTTATGCGATATATGAGTTTAAATACAAGCAAAATTAAAAATATGTTTCATTTTCAAATACATCTTCTACTTTAACTATATATATATATATATATATATATCTTCTTCAATGAGATGCTTTAAATTGTAACATAAAGAGAAAGAAGAGAGTGCATATATATAAAGACACGCAAAGTGAGATCAGAGCTGCAGTTACTTGGTGTTGGGGAGTTTAACTTCTATAATTTTATAGTTGATGGGTATTTTTGTCATTTTCATATAAAACATAATTTTAATATAATCTCTTAATCTTGTAATGTAATTTCAAGATTGTTGGGATTGATTTGAAATAAAGTCATGTACGTAGATCAATAATGAAAATTTCCCTATACTGTTTTCTTCTCTTAGGATATTTAAAGAGTAATAGAACAGACTTTTTTTTCCCGCTAAATTTAATTTATATTAGGAATGAGGAGCAATTTACCTTAGAACAAGGAAAAAGAAATTGACAAGTATAATAAAAGATACTACATCTTAATTCAAAATTTTAATACTTGAGTTTATAAATTTTTTTTAATTTTTTATTAATTACTAAACTTAACTTTATTCAATTTAAAACTAATTATTACTGCATTGATTTAAATACACCTACAGTTAGACCATCTAATATTTCTCTCACACACAAATATATATATATGTGTGTGTGTGTATTTATATATATAAAGCAGTCAAGGGAAAGGCGGGTGCACCAAGAGAGCAGGTAGGGCCTGAGCCCAGTTGGGGGAGGCGTTGTGAGGGATTTGAGGAATGTCATCTGCTTGCTTGTGACAGAATGAGAGTCTGCACGGGGGAGACAGAGACAGTCATGCAAATCTTTGACCGTTGACTCTTCCTCCATTTCGTTTATCCTCTATATATGCATTCTATTTGCTGATGCATTTAACATCTCGAGAAAAATCCTCAGATCTCATACACTAATTTAATCCTTATTATATCCACCAAAATTATCACCACTTTGTGATGTGTGCTTTTTTTTAATGCTCTATATGGCCTCATCTCCTCCACTGTACTATGTCTCCCATTACCCTTTTCGCCACCATTACTTTGCTTCTCATCTCTAAACATATTTATAATTGGATGTTTCCACCACAAATGGGGAATATACATTATTTTTTATTATTCTCTCTCTCAGTCAAATTATGTATTCTTATTCCAATCTTAGGAACCCCACAATTCATCTTGCAACTGCTACTATCTCTGGATTTGAATCTAGTAAAAGGCACAAATTTATTCATTCAATGAATATCTTATATGACATAATAATAGTCACTTGATTTAATTGAATAGAATGGCTGCAAGAGATTTTATTACAAGATACCCATAAAGTACCAAATCTCAATTCTTGGAGGGAATAATGTATGTGAGAAGTGTTTATTTTGATCATGTGAATTATTTTGAACTTTTAGAGGAGAATATATATTAATAATTTTCAAATAGTGATAGAATCTAATAACTACAATTGAGACACTTTTTAAGTGGATGGCTTCATGTCACTTGTTGGATTCTACTATCTTAGGTCGAACTAGTGATCATAATAATAAATAATAATCACTCATCTCAGGTCTAACATATAAGCAATTTTTTAAAAAAATTTGCATGCCAATAACATTCTTATTCTCATAAAAATATATATTATTTTTTACCTTTAGTTTTAATTACCAATGTAATTTATGATAAATGAGAGATAAATTTAGATAAAAATATATATTAATAAATACAAGAGGTAAAATGAAAAAAATTTTCACATGTAGCGAGTTGCTTATATTTTAAATTTAGATTAGTTGAGAGAATATGTTTATATTTTGCATTGGAGGAAGTAATGTAAAAAATTTAAAAGGAAAAGAGACTTTTTTAAAAATAATTGCCATGTTGGACCGGGAGAATATACAAGAGTAGACTATTATTTTGGGGTGTGGAGGCACATGATGATGGTTTTTACACACACACACACACACAGGCTCTTGAATGGTCATAGCTAGGGAAAATCATGTTGGTTCTCTTTCCCTCTTTGTAATATTCCTCTCGTTGATTAATTTAGGTTGAAAAGGTCCACGTCTTCAGTCTTCACGTATTACAAAAGGTGCCATTATTGCCACTCCAATCACAATTAATACATTCACTAATTTGAACAACAAAAGAAGAAAATTATTGTTGTCAATGATGCGTATACAAGTTTAACTAGGAGTATACAAAATAAGATGATATTGTTGTTGTGGTGTTAGACTATTTGTATTTGATTAGTCAAAAACTATTACATGTACAATGATTAAGGGTTTGTTTGGATTAGAAGTTAAAATAAACTGAGGTTTATAAATTAAAATTAAGGTGTAATTAAATAACTTTAACGTGATTTATATTTAGATGTGTATCTTAACATTACTTTCAATTGAAGCTGAATGCTCATATAGTTTTAGCTTCTATGTAGATGGGCTTCTGAACCTAAAATTATATCAACTATTTTCCTCCCAATTCAAATACACTCTCAGTCTTTTCAATGAACTGTTAAAATCTGAACCGAAGTTTTTGAACAATCCAAACATAGTTTAAGTTGATTAAGAAGCGCTTATTCTGTAGAAATAAAAAAAGTGAAGCACTTGGAAGATTTACTGTAATACATATAGTTATGATTCCACTGCTTCTATAGGATACACTGTACGTGCTGTAACACACACACATCCCCCTGCACGAAACATGCCAGTTTCAGTGCATTCTGGAGTCTAGCTACAACAGAAAGACGAGTTCAAAACAACGATGAGTTCAGTGTAGGATATATACAGACACGTACGTACACATACATACATACATATAAATTTTATTTTATTTTATTTTTTAGTATGACCGTCGAGGATATTTTCAAATTATGCTGATGGAAAACATATCTTTTAAGGGCATGATTCCCTTAGATCGATCGGAAAGCATTTAATTAGAATTTTCGTCTTAAAAAATGGAGCAACTTGCGTGTGAGGGAAAGAGTACTATATCTATGTTTACAGAGGCATATTCAAACCTATTCATTGATTATTGTCGTATTGTTTAATCACTGTAGCATACAGTGATAGTGATGGCATGATGAAGAGGGAGGGGTTTTAGGAATTACCGTTCTTTTAAAAAAGCAAGAAACGAAACCGGCCGCTAAATCTACAAACGTTGTTACGCTCGAGTGACAGTAGTACCAGGATATATTCACACTGTTTTGAGTGTGTGATCACAGTCACACTCACTGTAAAAATATTTACTCGTGTGATATTTTTTATAAGTTATTGAAGGAAGTATATATATATATATATATAAAACACAACTTGTGGCTCGAGGAACTAAAAAGGCAACAGTAAGTTTGACAAATTAAGGAATATATAAATTAGGGTTTGTATTATACGATAGTTAAAGCGAAAATCCAGCAGAGAAGCAGAGCGGTAAATGATAATGAAGATCGGGCAAAGGCATAGCTTTATGAGACCTGTGAGTGGTCCCAAATATGATGCTTCCATTTGGGTGGAACGGGCAAGAGAACTGTCACTTTAAGCAGTGACGCCTCCCAATGTACTGTAACCTCCCATTCGCCCTCTAAATTAATTCCCTCGTTTTCATATTCCATAACATTTTCCCGCTCCTTTTGACCTTTTTTTCTGGGCAATAAAGAAGTTTAAGTAAATCAGGGCTCGAAATTTATTAGGGTTAGATATGCCTCTATATTTGAAGAACACTTGCACATGAGTAATGGGGCAAATTCTTACAATTTTTTTTTTGCAAGTACAATGGTCAATAACCTCAACAACAACTAAGATACTCATTAGAGTAACAAGAGAGCTTTTGCTATTTACACAAATTGCAATTGGTTCTACTGTTGCTACTACTACTATTAAATAAAGTGCATATGCCTCTGACTTAACGCCAATTGGCTCTCTCAGATTCAAACCACACTAAAATTTTGCAGATTTTTATTATTGTTCATCACATGCAACTTTGTGCTTGTAAATTTGGTGTGTGTGTGTGTATATTATGTAACCTCTATATATTCATCATTATATACATTATTTTTATCAACGAGAAAAATATTTATAACTATTAAATACACGGATCATAACATTCAATGCAAAAAAAAAAAAAAGTGATGCCTTTCTTTTACACATCAAAAGGATGGGGGCTTTGAAGCCAGTAAAAGTTGGATACTTTTTTTCTCAGGTAGCTGAAATAGATCATAGTGTGTTTTGAAAATGGTGCGTGTGCGAAGGGGGGGGGGGCGGATGTTGTGCTGCAAATTCATGTAATGATGGATTCAGGACCCCCTAAACTGTGTCAGATGAGCAGCCCCACAATGTAGCATTATTGCCTATAGAATCTTTTTATCTTCAATTCAGATATTGAGAGCAAATTAAGAAATCAAGTAACAAAATGATGAGACTTAAGAAAACATGTTCATCATGTACAACGGCAGCAAAATTTAGCATTCTAGGCAACAGTGCACTTCAACACCAATTGTATATCTTCTGTCTCTTAACTTATATATATATATATATATATATAAAACACCCTTAGTTTATTTTTTCACTCTAAATGAGTATTGCTGGTCCTACTAGCTCTTCCTGTGCTCATATTCCCAAGTGGCTTTAACAGTACTCAACGCGGCTATGTGAGAGTGAGACTCTCTATGCATGATAATTAGTCAACAAACAGCAGACACTGCTATAATTTAGTGTGTGTGTAACCCTGAATCTTCTTCTTCTTTTTTTGACCTCTTGTACTTAATAATTTCACACTTCTAGATAGAGTAAAAGGTTGAAGTCTTGTAACTAAAGATAATATAGTATTCTGCATGCTCTACATTTATAGTCACAGAACAGTGAAACAACAATTTTTGATGTGATCATATATATGAAACTATAGAAAGCCATGCATCAGAATTTGTTTTCAAGCACACACAATGCTAGTCTAGCTCATACTCTGCTTAGCAGAAGGCTAAAAATTGTCAGTGAATTGTTCACCGTGTGTGCATTGATTATTTGTATCCGATTAGCATGAATAATAATGTAGTAAAACAATGAGTAACTTAATTATTTTCATATTTTATTATGTTTGAGGAAAGGAAAATGAGACATGTTCTTAAATCAAATATGAACACCTCATTCTTCAATAATATACATAATTGAATTGTCTTCTTTCAAGACAAAGTAGATGACTTGAAATACGTATAGTTTATTGTTGTTGTTGTTCAAGAGCACTTTCCTGCATTCTCACTTCTCTCCAATATATATATATATATTCATGGTGGAAACCCTTTTCACCGACACCCATAGTTATAACCGACAAGAATATATCATCATCATCATCATACTTATGTGCTTTGAGATCATAGCAGAAATTTATAGAGATGTGACTTTGTATATCTACGCAAAGGAATTAGTACTTTGCTTGTACCACCATCAGAACGTGTTCTTTGCATTGCATGCTTTTGATTTTGAATTTCCCTTGGAAAAAGGAAAAAGAAAAGCATTAAAAAAACAAACACTTTGCCCCAGAAAGTGAAAAGTAAAAGGAACTGTATAAAAGAGCAAATTAGTTAGCACTGTGGTTGGTATGAGTATTATGATATCTTGTCTACCACTTCATGCAACATAAAGACAATAATATTGCACCAGTTTTTACTAAAGCAGGACTTCGCTGTCAATTTCTCATTCCTCTGATAAATCTATCACAGTCACAAGAGAAAGCATTTTACTAGACCGGTCGTGCTTAGCTTGGATTCATGCGAAACGACTTTGATATTCATAAATAAGGTTTTAAGTTCAAGTTTTGTGGGTAATAAAAGGGGAAAGTTATAAATAGATACTACATAACAAACTCATTTACCAAAAACTTTCATGAATTTGTAAAACACACTCAAATCTCGTGAAATTTAGTTACAATTAATTTACTACATAAAATGACACAAATGTTCTTAAACTTTTGTCACTTTAATCAGTGACCATCAACATTGACCAATGGCCAATTGACTGGATAATGATTGCCAATGGTTAGTCAATGCTAGTTAAAGAAGATGGAAGTCTAAGAATATTTGTATCATTTTATATGATAAATTAATTATAACCAAGTTTCATGAGACGTGATTCATTTAACTATAGTTTTACAAATTTGTGTAAGACTTATTTATAAATAAGTTTTTTATATGAGACCTATTTGTAATTGTCCCTGAAAACCACATTAGGATATAATTACTCATAACTTATGAGTCCATGATACTGATACCTGATTTAATAAGTTGTTAATCCAAGCATTAAACTGATTTGAAAGACCTAATGTTAATTCCTATGAAGATTGTCATTGATTTAGGCTCTCTTTTATTCCCACTTGGTTCAAATAGGATTCTTGCACACTATTATTGAATGAGAACAAGGTACTTTCCACAACATATGTAGCAATGTGAACGAAACGTATGCCAATAATTTTGTACTGTTTTTTTTAATCATGAGCAATGCCAATAATTTTCTTCTTTGAAAAACGTTCTTTTTCATTATTCGCCTTGTCTTGCAAGCTTTTACTTTTTGCTGTGTCTCGTACTGTTTCGCTTTTACTTTCATGTTTAATTTTACCCTTTGATATATATATATATATATATATATTTGTGTGATGATCATAGACACTTGCTAATGCTAGGTCTTGATATCCACCAACTGTTGAGGATGTGAATGATGTCGGTCAAGTGCAAGAACAAGAGTTTGTGTCCTTCAAAAACGCCTTAGCAGCTCATAATAATGATTTTAATATTATATGCCAAACTTCCTTTCATATCCCCTCTTCGTTACTTCTATTGATTCTTGTCAACACAATGCATAGGTATTCCAGTGCTGATCGAGGTTGCTGATAATGATAAGCATTATGGTAAACACAAACAAAGCATGCATATGTGACAAAACCGAATATGCGTGTGTGTTTCACTCCAAAAAAAATTGTTTTATATATCTGAAAGGAAGAATAAGAACAAACAGCGTACACTTTTTTTTGAAAGGAGAAACAGAAAAGAAAGAAAAAGCTAATGCATTTTTCTGAAATTAATTTTTTTATTTGTTTTAAATATATTTTCCTGTGAATATAATGGCTTTTTGGTTGGAATCCAGCTGATAACGTTCAGTTAAGCTGACAGCATCCAAGCAATGGTCAGTGAGGCTTGAGACCAATCTTCTCTGTATAAAAGGTGAAATGAAATAAATAAATATACTTACAAAAAAGAAAGTGGGAGAGAGAGAGAGATCGATCCGCTATTATGAGAAAAGACCTATCAAAGCATACAGAATCTAATTGATCAAGTTCATCATCTTCTAGCTGGACTCAGCTTTCTAGAACTTAGTGTCAATTAATAGGCATTGATCATCAAACAAAGTCCCCGCTAAGGCTTTTTGATGCCATCATTACCATTGGAATATTTTTGTTAAACAGAAGGCTTAGATTATAATCACGCCTTGTCAGGTTTCTGAAAGCATATACTACCAAATTCACAGAAAGTGTCATCCCACTGTATGGACGTAGAAAACCTTATTAGGCATATCCTTCCCAATTAGGAAAATTGAGATTGCTATTAAACCAAATGTCTTTAGAAAACCATGAGTGGTTATTATAATTTCTCAAAGTTGGTTTCTTTTCTTTTCTTTTTTTTATATTTCTTTTTTGTGGGGGCGGGAATAAAACACAACCAACCAAATGGGTGAACTTGGTCGTGAGGCCACAAATCACATGGCAGAACCCATGGAATGAGTCTGTCGGCTACTTTTCAAGGCCAGGATTGGAAGCCTAGTGATAATAACAATATGAACTAAGGCGGAAACATTTTGATTATGGTCTACCATGTAGCAGAGGATAAACATTAATCCAAAAAGTTGAAAGCTAGCCAACATTGACAAGATAGACCAAGAACCTGAGAAAGAGAGGAAATCTCCTTGTCAAAGTGTTTTACAGTGATCTTGAATTTTTTGCTAATAAAATATATCAACAATACAGGTATATGCTTCAATACACATACACACACAAATAATAGTAGAACAATTTTTTGAGTTTTTTTTTTACTGAACTTTGTGAAGAAAAAGATGTTTGCTTGACACAGTGCATTAATATGACAGATTTCTCCTTCATTTTTAGCTGACATTTGACAGAGCATTATTTTATGTTCCACACTGTGCACTGAAGTGACGATGGGGGGAAATTAACGGCATTATAATGTAGGGATAAGAGTGATTAATGGGTGTGGATTTCTGATCCTAAAGCTTATTAGTAGATTCTTAATAATGGTTATATTTGGTTCTGAAATGAATGAAAGATAGAAAGAAAAGGAAAAGAAAAGAAGGCAATGAAAAGTGGGTTCAAAGCATGAAGTTCAGGTCAAATCCTTCAACTCTTATCACAACAAGACAGCAAACGGCTTAGTAAAACTAAAAAACCTTTCAGCCCATCGTTTCGTGTCGCCTTAAGGGTAACTGGTGGGACCTTCAAACCCGAATGCTCGCTTGACCTCAAGTACGCCACAAACACTGTGTCTCTCTTTTAGACGATGATTGCTGCCACATGAAGCAGTAGGAGTAGTAGGGGCACACCGCACACTTCGCTCGCTCTCTCTCTCTCTCTCTCTCTCTCTCTCTCTCATCCCTCTTTCTTTATTCTTCTTCTTTTTCTGTAATTGTGATACCGGGCTATGAATGATCCATTCAAAGTCCATTCTTTCATATCAGTTAAAGCTGAGATGAGACTAGGATGATACATAAATATATATTCTATTCTCTTAGAGCTGGCTAGAACTTGTTCCATGTTTGTGAAAGAAAGAGAGTAGAGTGTGGGACAAAGAGATAAATATTGGGATAATAAAGAGAGAGGGCGGTTAAGAGTTAAGACCATGGAAGGTGGGGAGCATATTGATGTAAAGATTGAAAATAAAATAATGTTTGTCGACTACTAGGCTGCATAACTGTGTTTCCTCCTTGCTTTGAATGGAGGGGAAAGGGAGGGATTACCATATTTTCCAATATAAACAGTTCTAAGAGAGGCTTGCGTGGACCATTGGTGTTTGCCTTTCCTTCAGATGCTGCATTGTCTAGATAGTGCTCTCTATAGTGCACAATATTTAAAAGGAAAAAAAAAACGTTTTCTTTCTCTCCTTTTCATTTCTCCCAATGGTTAATATTTACACCCATATCAGATTTAGTGTTGAAAATTTGGCAGATTGAAAAAGTTGTCCAAAAAAATAAAATGAAATATTCTTAAGTAGACTTGTTCAAACTAAATCAATTATAAAGAGATATTTTGTATACCTATTCATTTTGAGTAAACTACACATGTTTCTCCGGCCTACTATTTATAATTTGTGAATAATGCAACATTGCAATTTACTACGGATTTTATATTATAAACGTATCTGAAGATATTTTGGTTGGCGTCTCAAGCAAATGCATCTAGAAAAAGAGAGAAGTGGTGCTGTGGTGAGTCATGTCTGCTACAATTGACCCCATTGAAAAATGGAAGTAAAGAATTGCATAATTATGTCTTTGTGAAGAGCTAGCTAGCTAGTTTGGCCCCCCCTCTCAATCTCTCTTGCTTGAGGGAAGAAGTGGATGAACTTTAAGAACCGGTGAGTTTGCCCCCACAGGCTATGTTCTTAAATGAAATCACATTTTGGTGTTCCATGGTAGGTATTGGTTATAGGAACCTAGACACACCGTTTTGACTAGTAAGCTACCAGCACCACTCCTCTTGCCACATTTCAAGTTTGTTATTATTTTCCCCCTGTAGATTAAGTTGGGACAGAGGAAGGAGAAAGAAGAGCCCTTGTCCTAATTTAGAGTGTGAACGACACACAACTACATGTCATAATTTCCAGTTTTCTGACTTGGACACCATGTTTCTTTGAACCTGGAAAAGAATTTTCAGTGAAATCATTTAAATAGAGATTCCTAATGGACACAATGGATATTGTCTGCACTGGAAGGTGCAGACGAACAATCCTAGCTATTCATTTGAGGGGGCCATCCTATACAAAACCACAACACGTGTCACACATGGAATAACTGGATCAAATGAACGGCTAAGATTCGCATCCTGTTCATTACATGGGGAGAGATTTAACTAGGATTCTAAGCAAGATATAATTTATAGAGATTTGAAAAAACTTTGATGCTGAAATTTTGGGCCAAGACCTGAAAAAACCCGATGTGGGAAACTTGCAACTTGCCAGCCAATAATTGTCCAGCTGAAATCAGCCAGTCATTTTCTTCAGACAAAAACTGCGTTTTATGATGGCATCCTTTGACTGAAGCAATCCTTTGAGAAAGGGAATGCTTGGTAGAATCTTGGTAGCCATGAACCTTATTTGTGCCGCTTCCTTTTTGTTTCAAAGTGGGGGTGGAGGCAGAGTGACTCATCAGCCAATTTAGAATTTAGATGCTGATGGGAAACACACACATGCGCCGATTTACACACAGCAAGACCAATCCCGCAATTATCAGAAACAGTTCTTCCATTGGAAAGTAAAGGGTTATCAGGAATCAGAATGATTAAGGGCACAACAGAAGGCCAAGCAGAGTTCCAAAAGTGTATTAAATAGGTAACATCCTGGATAAGGTCATGTCAAAAGATATAACTATCTTTTAAAAGATATAACTATCCTACAAGTCAAAAAACCTAAGCATCAAATCACATATGATCTGGGACAGATCTAACTATTCAAACCTAACATGTAAGAAAATAGAAAAATCTATAGAGACTTGGAAAAGAGGACCTTCGCCTCCCCATCTCCTTTTGTTTTCTTCCAAGTCATTTATCTTGTGACTAAATGGCAGAGACTTGCTCCCAAGTTCCCCTCCACCACTCGAGGGCCAGAGACTGCCATGAAACAGGGCCGATGGTTCACAGCTCAAACACTGAAATGCTTCCATCCCAGGAGCATGAAGCAATAGCATTAGGCATAACGGGATGGAAAACAACATCTATGCATGCTTGGTCTGAGGCCTTGATTTTCTTAACAACCTTAGATGAGTGATAATCGTAAAGATAAATACAACCATCTGAAGAACCAGAAGCAAGCCTCTTCCCATCCAAACTGAAATTGCACTTTATGGGGAACCCAGAGACCCCGTGGCTTTCATACCTCTTGGATTTGTTTAACCTGAAAGGTGGGTTGGCTGTAAAGATTGCAATGTAATTCCCATTTGACTGGGCAACGAAAGTAGACTCAAATGGGTGGCGCCTTACACACGGACAGGTATAAGCTTCAACATAAACCTGATTCATAAGCACAGTAAGATTACCTAAATTCAGAATTTACAAAGATATGTAACAGTCACAAGACTCATTGACAAAATTTGCGTGTAAACAAGGTCGAAACAGTATTGATTACATAATTCAATAACAATTTGGCATGCCACAACAATTTCAAACTTCAGTTTTGGATTTTCATGAAGGTCTTCAGGTTTTGTTCTGTTGTGGGATAGGTGATGGAATTTGTTCCACGCGACCATCACCACTTAATTTCATCTAAATGTAATGGTGGTACCAAGACAGAACGTCTACCTTAAGGTGAAGTGGGCACAATATCGGAGAATACTAGATGCTACATGTGTAGGTGCATCGTCACACCAAGCACACTTATTAATTAACTTGTTCCCTGTTTTTTTTTCCCCCTCAATAAATCGGGAATTTCTTCCTTGACAGGGAGCTTATGTACTCTCAAAGGTATCTCTAGTGCTATAAAGATAATTCAGTTTTGGATTCAATCTTTGTTACGTTGAGTGTTGAGTACATGGCTGCAGCCAATTAAAAATACCAGTTTTAGAAACCAGACTAATCATTAAACAACATATTTGTATAATAAAGATATGTGATACGTATATTAAATACTGAATTCTTCTTGAGAAACTCATATTTTTCCACGTGGTAAAATAGGTTGAGGTACAAGAATGGGCATTCCAATTATTCCATTACGTTGCCTTTGAAGAACAAAATAACAATTTAATTAAGTTTCCCGGATACTATTGGTGAACAAGGACAAGCATACTTGAGAGCCTCGTTAGTCACACGGTAATTATGTCTACTACAAATGTTTGGAGATTCACGTGAAGGAAGCATCAACTACAACAAATTTCTTATCTTTATATATATATATATATTGAATGTAATGGTTATGGCATCAAGCCAGATATGGGGAAAAAAAATAGGAAAATTTTTATTTAAGACCCCTTAACCACACTTAATGAAAAAGAAAGCCCTTTAAATTTTGAAAATTCACTTCAGACCAGGGGTACTGAAGTGAAATTAAAATGCAAAGTAAAATTACCTTATTGTCTCTCATCTCCTCTGATTCTCTATTGAAATTGTTCATTAACCTACATGAAATTGCTCAGTAATGGCCCAAACAATTCTTGTAAGTCAATGAACAACTTCATGTAAGGAAATGAACAACTCGTTTTACCACGATTACAACACTTGAGATAACATAAAGACTTAGTAATAGCACAAACAACTCATATAGGTCAATGAATAACTTCACGTAAAGGAATGAACATCTTATTTTTCCATGATTACAACACTTGGAATAAAATCAAGATTTAGTAATAGCACAAACAACTCCTATAAGTCAATGAATAATTTCATGTAGAGAAATGAAAAACTTCAGTAGAGAATTAGACAGAATGAGGGACAGTGAGGTAACTGTACTCTGTATTTTAGTTTCATTTCAATACCCCTGATATAAAGTGAATTTTTAGAGTTTGAGGGGCCTTCTTTTTCATTAAGTGTAGTCAAGAGGTCTTAAATGAAATTTTTCCAAAAAATTAAGCTATTGGACACGTCAATCAACAACAAATTAATGTAAGAAGGGGCAGAGCATGCCAGGTTTGGGATTCCATGTCCATGTTAGTGTTAGTGGGCAAACAAGTCAGCACAAAAAAATGACTTCTCTAAAAACGCAATCATACTTGATCATCTAGTCCCTCCTGTATCTCTTTTAAAGGAATTTGACTTGATTAGTATTGAATTAGTGCACAATATTTCCATAAACAGGTTCATGACCCAGAGAATTGACTACCTTCTGCTATGTTGGATAAAAAAAATGCACAGCAAAAGTTGTCTCTGGACTGACATTTCACGCATAAGAATTTCTAACAAATTATAATTTATTTTCACCATGTCTTCTACATGCCCGACAAATCAAAACCAAACATTAGCAATGCTGCTGATGTAAAGAATGAATCATCAAAACATAATACTGAGATTTGAAGAATGTAGAGGAATCTCACCTGATTAGACAGTGGAACCTGCCTGGACACGTCCCAAACAATAATAGAGTTCTCACTGACGTTACTCCCAGATACATCACTAGAAGAAATGAACTGCTTCCCACTGATTGTAAACTCCACATCCAAAATTGGACCTAAATTGCGAGTAAAGCTATGGACTACTGTGGCAGTCCTGATATCCCATAATCTAATATGGCCCTTTGAACCACCAGAAAGGAAGAGGTTTGAGTTGTCTGGATGAAACTTTATAACTCCGACAATTTGATCTTCACAGAAAACCTGAGTCTCAAGCCCCTTTTCTACGTCAACCAACCTTGATTTGCAATCATATCCACAGGAAAGCAGAGAGTGTCCTTGCTGCGACCACTTCACATCTTTCACTGCTGCATTATGGAGGTTTATTACACGTGCTTTCTTTTGATCTCTACTCCATACATTCCACACACAAACCATATGGTCCATCCCAGCAGACGCAAGGAGATGAACTGTAAGCTAACATTTTGAACTGGTCAATGCAAATGATATACGCAACAGGCATCTCTGTGTGTGTGTGTGTGTGTGTGTGAGGGAGAGAGAGAACGTTGATTGATACTTGCTTTAAGCAGTAACTCAAACAAATAGAATACTTCTGCCAATAAGAAACATTTAAAAGATAAATATTCCTTCTTAAAGAAAACTGACTCACTTATCAAGAAAAAAAATTGAATTGCCCAATGAGGAGGACTTACCATAAGTGGGAGACCATTGTATGGCATTGACAGCTTTTGTATGACCAGATAGAGCCACGGATAGCCTTTCAGGTATCAAGTTCAGATTTTGATGACCTTTAGCTTTGTTTCTCAACAACGATAAAATGCTAGGAGGTAGATTGGTATCCAAAATGCTTCCTAAGATTATGGACAATAACATGGTCATTGAATGAGTGGCTATTGCCAATGAAGTTCAATCTAAACACAAGGCAAAGAAACTATATACAAGAAAGGGCCTATGAAAGAGAAAGAAGTGATCAATACTGATGTGCAAATGCTGAAAGCTGTAAATCAAGCAACTAGCCATTGACTCCCTCAGGTCTTATTTATAAGACACCTTTTAGAAGTAATTTTTCGTTCAAAATACAGTACACTTTGTAATAATTAAACTACTTTTTTCAATTTTACTCTTTCTTAATTAGTGTAATGATATTTAATGTAGTTGTATAATTATTTAAAGCAAAGAGTAAAAATGAGAATACATTTCACTTTTTTATGATATCAAGAAAAAAATTAACTTTTCTTAAGATGCATGAAATGGTTGAAAATATCTTGTAATAAGGACCGGAGGGAGTACTTTTCAATCGACCTATTTCCCTAACCAGCAATGCATATCTTTAAATGGGAAAGTGGCAACTAGGGGTGTTCATGGGCAGGGTTGGACCGGGCTAACAATGAACCCGAAGCCCGACCCTAAAAGTGGATGGGCCATGTTTGTTAGCCCGATGCTCGAATATTGCTTGAGATTTCTAGGGTTGGGCAGGCAGGGTCGGGCACTAGGGCAGGGCCGGGCTAATGAGTATGTCCGGTCCATCCTCTAAATTTCTTTTTTTCTTTTTAAGAAGTTTGGTGCTTTGGGCCTAAAACCATTAGACCAAAATCATATAAATGGAAGGAAAATGGACCCATTTGAGCTGTACGTATACTTGCAACTGAACCTGGAGGAGAAGCAACAAATTTAAATAAGAAAGCAAACAATGATGTTAAAAACCTAACGAAAATATGATCCTGGAAGCAAAACATACTGTAAAATCAGATTTTGGAAGGAAAAAAAATCAAATGAAGAAAAAATTATAACTACAAATCAGACCTAAATACAAACAAAATGAAGGAAAAATCAGACTTGGAAGCAAAAAATATATAAGCAAAATCAGACCTAAAAGCTAAAACTATATAACCATAATACAATCATCCATAAACTAGGGCACAAATGAGGGGGGTGGGGGCGATTAAATGGCTGCTAGATAAATGGGTAGGAAAAAAAAAATTAACCCCGCCACATCTCCTAAAATAGCACCACCTGCTCTCATCTTTTTTTTGCATTTTATTACCTTGGGTCGGGTCGGGCATGATTGTCCGACACCTCAGCCCTAACCCTAGCCTTGCCCGATGGTTAAACCCAGGTTTTGCGGGCGTCTTTTTCTTCTATTGGGTTGGGCATTTTTTGATCAAGCCGGGCGAGGCAGACTGGGTTTTCAGGCACCCTGAACTGCCTGCCTGGCAACAACTATTTCACGGAAATTATATTTTAGGAAAGAATCATAATACACTCAGGCTCATTGATATGTAATGCTAATGGACATATATTGTTATATTATCACACTTTTTTTTTATAAAGAAAAGAAGATTGCATTAGAAGGAAAGAGGTACAAAGAAGTCAAAGACAACAGGATGAAACAGATCACTAATGCAAATGAGCTCTCCAGTCCAATGAAAAAAAAAAAAAAAATCAAAGACAGCATTCTGCCATAAAACACTGCCTTCCTTTCTTTTGAGTGCAAAGCTGACATCCCAAGCCCACCAAAAAAGCCTATTCTAAATATAGATGGAAGTTCAGAAATGGAGAAATAATTGTGCAAGCGTTTCTGAAAAAAAAAAAAGCACATCACTCCCTTATTAAGAGTCTATACAAGTGACATGCAGAATATGAACTTGAATGGGGGGAATGTTTGTTCAATAGTGATATTTCAAAATGGAAATTCTCCTTTTTTCAGAAAACGGGAAAGAAACCAGAAGAAAAATATCCTCATCCTCCCATCCATATCAGAATGCCAAAAAGCAAAAGACAAATTAACCAATACCATGGATCCCTCATAGTTAAGACTCCAAATCTTCCAATTCAAACCAGATATCCCATCTTTCCCTCTGACATATTAAAGTACATAGTAACATATCCCATGTTTATCCCAAAAAAATAGAGCACCGACCCAGCTCTCACTAAGGAACTCAAAGTATCTGTTGTTTGAATTATTTGTCGTATATTTCTTCAAAGCGTACGTTTTCACATAAGGCAAATTTTGCAGTTGAACTATTCAGTCCAAGCTGTTAGAGTCCATGCTTTGTATAGTACACAAAACTAAGCGGCATAAACACTAATATGAAGACACAAAATATAAAATATCCGAAGCGGAATTTGAAAATTTGCAACGTATTAGGTAAAAACAGATGTGGAGACAGCTCCTTTTTTCATGTGTACAGTGTGCATGCCAGACTACTTGGTAGCTAAGGAAGTGACCAAAATCATCGAGAAATTAAAATGAAAAATATGATTATGCACGAGTTAATATAAAACAGAACCAAAGTTCCAGATTCAGAAGATTCCAAATTCCCTGTTACAGTCAACTCAATCCGTCAGTTGGTGCATATTAGTGAAAAGAGTTTGTCCACATTGTTATATCGAGTAAAGTAGCGCAAGGAAAATGCAGGATGAATCAAATCAGTCCTAGACATGTCGAATACATCTACCATCGTTCCAATTATTTTCGGGATTAATTTCAGTAAATTATCACAAAACCCAGAGTTAATTGAGCATCGCTGCATCATCTACAACTTCAATAATTACAAAATCTCACACAGAGCCAGCTCAATCGGAGCCAACAAAAACGAATAAAAAGAAAAGGAAAATGGTAATAAGTATCAGGAAAAACAATTACCAGATAATGTGACAGAAGGCGGGACCGGAGCTGGGTCGGGAACAGCGGGATCAACGCCTAACAGCGCCCTTTGTCGCTTGGAAACATATCCTCCAGAAAGCGAAGATTGCGTCTGGAGCTGCAAGCAGGGATTGATAAGAGGAGGAAGATATGGTTTTGGCAGGTCCGAGGAAGAAGGTGCGAGTTTCTGACGTTTCGGTTGATTTTTGTCGTCGTCAGACGCATTGCCGTATGCATCGCAGAGAAGATCCATGGCCGCTACTCAGTTCGTTTCTTCTCCAGCACAATTTCCACTCTCTTGATTCCGAATAATAATCATTCAGCTAATAACCGCTTTCCTCTTCCAATCCAAAGACAAGAGGAAAGAACTTGCGGTTCCTCTTTTATTTTTCTGTTCGGTTATCTTATTGGATAACATTGTCAGGCCCAACAGACACCCTTTTTTTTTTTCGGGGGTAATAAAGGCAAGACAAAGAACAAGAACGTAGCTAGCAGAGTTTCTATCAACAAATATCATGGCATTGCATTCCAAAGGACAGCCCTGAATCTGTTGGGTATTCGATCCTTCTCCATGAGCAGTTCGCGCAAGATAATCTGCACATCTGATTAAGTCCCTGGGTATAACCAATGGGTAACTTTCCAAAGACCTTTTTGCTGCATTCACGAATTCAAAATCACACCTGGTAACTAACAGGGTTTAAAAGAGTTAGTAAGGGCTATTATCTATATTTTTCAAGATGAAAGTTCAAACTTTGAAAAGTAATAAACACGATGAATAAAGCAATCTCAAAAAAGTCGTTCCATCGATATTTATAACCATTGCAAGGTCTCTTAGATAGGGATCTGGATTTAGTTTGGGACAGATAATGAACTTAAAATATTCTAAAATACTGAGCATTCCAGTACCAAAAAAAAAATCACAATTTTGTAAATTTT
This sequence comes from Prosopis cineraria, assembly GCF_029017545.1. Lineage (NCBI taxonomy): Eukaryota > Viridiplantae > Streptophyta > Magnoliopsida > Fabales > Fabaceae > Prosopis > Prosopis cineraria. The sequence goes on from NW_026555337.1 coordinate 7,594,596, forward strand.
GTCATCTATATTTCTTTTTACAATTATCATGTTATGCAATTTAAATTAAAATATATTTTTCCTAACATTTTTCTTAACTTAAATAATGATATTTTAAAATAAATCATAATCAGCTCTCTCATTACAATTTTTTCTTATTTCTAATTTAGTATCATATTAAACAAATTCTCTTACATTTGTATAACCTCAACCCCATGCAATACATGGGATCCAGTCTACATCAAAACATTTTGTTTAACATCAAAAAAATTTGGATATATGTCAAACCTAAATTTCATGTTGTTTGACGTCCGAATCATTTTATTTAAATTGATTTTACAGTAAATGTTATTATCCCTATTATATTTGTCATTTTTCTTAATTAAAAAACTGTGCAACACATGAGAATGAGATTAAATCTAGATTAAGGAGAGCATCGAAAAACAGAAAAATTGAATAGGTCTATAATTAGGGCATATGATGATATAACAGATTAAGTCATAATCTTTTCTGTCCGCTCTTAAAATTGAATATATAAATATAAATATAAATATATATATATATATATATATATAAAACTTTATTTTGTCTAACAAGCAACATTAATTTTTAAATTGGAATTTTGTAAATGCTGTTATCTATATTATTTCTTTTAATTTTCTTAAATCAAACCCATGCAACGTACAGAATTCAGTCTAGTTATTATTAATCTATCGTGGAGGCACAAGCGGTGAAATAACTGAAATGGCGGTGAAATTAACTAGAAGTTAGAATAATATTATAAGTCTATAACCTCCCACCCCAACCAAAAAATAATAATAATAATAATAATAATTAACAAACTACTTTTTTTTAATACGTAGTAAAGTGTCCAGGATTTCCAGATGTCATTCTTCCTTAATATATTGTTGACATGACATATGATTGACTAATGTTAATTCGTGTATTGTTGTAGTCATTTATGATTTAGCATTTACCCTCTTAGGAGAAATTAGTCTGCAGGGTTACCTCTTATGTTGATTTAAATTTTATAGTCAAAGCATCGTTTTTAAGTGATTTACATACTGAACAACACTCCACCAGGTGTATTTTTAAGGTTCTAAATGATCTCGGTCACACTCTCAATCTGCTATTGTACATGCTTCTCAAAATGCTCTTTTTTGGGATGACGGATGAGAGAGTAAATTGAGAAAAATAAATCCGACTTGTATTAATCAGAATGCACAGTACAATATTTATAATCTCAGCAAATGGGTTGACACGTGTACAATAACCACTATAATTAACTGACGAACAAGCTTAAGTGAAAATATTTTAACAGACTCTAATACTCTTAAACAAACAGGAACCCAGGTATTGAAAAACACTTACTGATGCTCATAATTCATAAAATTTGGTTCTGGGCATTTCGAAGAGCCAATCCAAAAAGTCCCAGCAAACTTTATAACAAATATCCCCCCAATAAATCATGCTCAAATTTAATTCTTCTTCACGATGATTGGGAATACTCTCAATGCATTATTTCCACGCGTATGGTACAAACTGAATCTTAAATTCTAGTAAGAGAAACTAACAACATGCTCAAGCAACAACGTTGTTATTTCTATATCAAAAACGAGGAACGTGCAAAACACGTCAGTGTTCAGCAACGGCGGCCTCTGCATCAGTGGGTGAGGGTCCATCTTCAGGGGTTGCGAACCCAGTCCATGTCTTGATTTGTAGGATCAGTTCTTTGAGCTCTGGATAACAGCAATACCCAAACAACACAAAAATACAGAGCCATAGGAACACAGAGATCCACAGAACGAGACTTGAAATCATGCTCAGAGCTAAAAGAGAAGCTGTACTCTCAAGGAGCAGCATGAGGAGGAGTGCGGCTAGGTTTCTCTTATGCATTTGAGACAACGTTGCCAATGACGTTGTCAAAGAGGAAACTGATTTGATGAGAACCATGGCCTTCATAACAGAGTAGTTTGCTGAGGGGGAAGCCTTTCCTGCATCTGTGATCTTCAAGGTGAAGAGTGTGCTAAGCAACCAAGTGAAAAGGTTGTAACATATGTCCATAGCTTCTTTTTGGGTATCATCGTTAATACTCCTAGATCACATCAATGATCAGCTGAAATATCCTCAAGAAGAAGAAGAAGAGGAAGAAGAATTGAGAAACGGAGAATCTACCTTATTGCAGCGGAGACAACTTCTCCCGCATGCTTGATCTTCATTTTGACGGTGGAAAGAAACGAAGTTATCTGACTATAAGAATTCTTTGCTGTTTCTTTGAGGATCGTGATCTTCTCGTACCTGATTTGCATCAAATATGAACAGATGAAGGAAATGTTAATAGTGGCTTCGTGCTAGTCAAGGAAAGGGCAAAACAGAGCAAGATAACATGTCTGAAAAACAGTATACTGACCAATTCGAAGCTGAAGGAGTGGAAATGGAATCCGTTGCAGTACCTCCTTTGTTCATTGCTGGAGCGGAATGAAGAGGGACTTGCTTACTATTTATAGAGAAAGAACCTTCTCCGCCCATTAAATATTATACCTTAATATTTTTTAAAAACATATATTACCATTGAAAAATACTTTATTTTATTAATTAAACCAATCTTTTTTTTTTAGTTTTTTTAACATATGACTAAAATGTAAGATTGAACTGAAAAAACAAAATTATAAACATATTAGCAACCAAAATTTTCCTACCCTCGCAAGTTACAGTTCTAATAGCTGTTCGTGGCATAAGTTTTATATTATCTAGGTGTTTATTTGTTTTTCTAAATATATTATTAAAAATGACAATTTTTTTGGAAAATTGAATCAGATATATGTGTTAATCCCTCAAAGGAATCTAAAAATTTCGCAGCCATGCTGAGAAATTATTCAGCATATTGCCATGTTCATACCGCGGGGGTCCAGTCTCCTGTTTTAATCTGTCCCACCATTGACGTATAAAACGTTTAAAACTGAACATAATACAGACTACACAGACGTTTTAAACTTCGACCATTTTTTCTCCCCAAAACAAAAAATGATCACTTGACCGGCGAATGGCTAATCTGCCTCTCGTACTGTCATTACTCATTATCAATTGAACATTCCATGAAATCTGTCATTTTTATTTTGTTTCAATTTCATTATAACTACAATTGTAATTGCATTTTTTTTGGACAACACTACTTTAAGTCTCTATATTTTGTTTGGATTTTGGTATAAGTTATTAAATTTTGTTTTCAGTATTCTAAGTCCTTGCATCTTTTTTGTTTGTAAAATTGGTTTCTACATTTCTAGATTGACATTAATGTGACACAACCGGTATTAATAATATTCACATGTTTGTTAAGGCCGTTAATTTTATACTTACGTGTTAAATTAATATTGACATTGAATCTTTGACGAGAAAAAATTAAAGAAAAAACTACATCCAATGAAATAAAAGGCTGACTTAGATTTTAATTTTTGCTTATTAAAGTTTTCATGTCGGCATTAATTTGACATGTAAACACAAAATTAACAGTATTAATTGACATGTCATCATCATTAATATCGTTTGTGTCACATCAACGTTTCTCTAAAAATGTAAGGAGTAACGTTGTAGACAAAGAAAAATGTATAAATGTAAAACATCAAAAACAAAGTACAAAAACTTATATTGACATGCAAATAAAATACAAAAATTAAAAGTAGTGTTTTCCTTTTTTTTTTCTTTACTGTGACACTTTTCTTTTGCTAGGCTAAAACAAAATCTTAATGGATTAGTAATCCACTCTAAATTAGAGGGAAATAGAATTTAGATTTTTATTAAAAAATGGTTTTTGACTGTATTAGTATTAGATGGCAAGATTCAAGTCGCCAAAACAGATATATTACATTAAGTGTTCATAATAATTTCAAAGTGAAATGGAAAAAACATAATAAGATTGGTAGCAGGGTTTGATTCAGCCGAGCTTAGTTAGTATATTTAATTATTTTGTTTGGCCGTGAATTTTCTTAGCAAGCAAGTATAAAAGGAGGGTGAGAATGTGCATTTAGTCAAAGTGTACACACGGTGGCAAAATGGTGCTTGCTTGGAGATTAAAACCCCGAACCCGAAGTATAATACGTCCTTCGATTTAGCCTAACTCTTGGAAGGAAGGAAAAGAACATGAGGGTGATAAAGGGGTATGGCCACATCAAAATTTGGAGAGAGAAAAAAAAGTTTCACGGATATACGGGAGAAAATACTCAGAATAGTTTTATTTTTTTGGTAGAACTCAAAATACTATTTTCACTGAACAAATAAAAAGAGGTCGAAGGCCCAGAACAATTTAAGTTGATTAGAAAGAACACGACATGAGAAAAACCCCGTAGAAGCGCAAAATATTAATTGGAAAAAAATTGTAAAGCGCAGAACTTTTGCAAGAACATAACTTGTAAATCCCAAAAAAATTAGTTGCAAAACAATTTGTGTTGTGGATTCAATCCATATACTCCCTCCATTTAAAAATATAAAATATTTTTAACTGAATCTCACATCTTAATAAAATAATTATTTACTTTCAAATTAACCTTATCTTTTCATATTTACTCTTATTAAACATCCTATGATAAATATAAAGTCACTATTAATAAGGACACCTTAAAAAAAAATACAATGATTACACCTCAAAAGATTAAAAATATACTATATTTTAAAGCATCTAACTCTTCAAAAAATATTTTACATTTTTAAATGAAGAGAGTACTTAAGAAGTTAATTAATATCTTAGCTTTTAGAACCAAGTCTTTTGGTTTTAATAATTAACCTTCATAATTTAAATTTTTTTTATAATAAATGATTGATTTGCAATTAATTTGTTAAGATTTTTAATCGGGCTTCTAAAATTTACAACTAATCTTTTGCAATTTGTAACAATCAATCTTTTTGCAAAATTTGTTAACCTCAGATGAAACATCTTGACTCAAGCCTAAAATTTAGCAAACCAAACATGATCCCTGATCCAATCTACAATGACTTTACTTTCAACGGCCCAAGCCAAACCCAACTATCATAAATAAGTCCAAAAACCAAGTTTAAAAAAATCAAATTTCACACGACACAATTAACTATTGTGAGATCTATTATAATTAAATCTCAGTTATTTAATATAATAATACTTTTTAAATATTTCAAAAAAGCAAAAAAAAAAAAAAACTGTCAAACGACACAGTTTTAGGTGCCGAGCACCCCGAGCACCGAAACTGAACGCCACGATTTCCCTTCTTTGTCCTCTCCCTCTCTCTCCTGGCCGTCGACGGCAGTTCTCCCTCTAGTTGAACAAGTTCGACGGCACCCTCCCTCTCGCTCGGCTTAGTTGATTTGGAGTGCAAAGCAAGGTGAGATTTTGGTTCATTCCTATTCATTCTTGGTTTGTGTTTGGTTGTACAATTACTGCTGTCCGGGGGTTTTTATCTGAGAAGAAAATGACGAAACCTTGTTGTTAGAATAATAATTTTACGGTGAGGAGATTAAGGGTATTCTTTGCTAGATTTGTTACTGAATATGATCTCAAAATTTATGTTAAGGAGCCGTTAATGAGTAAATTTGGGGACTGATGTAATACCATAAATGTAAATTGTGTTGACTTGAGCCAACATATGAAGCAGTGCTAGTTATGAGCTAAACGTGTGGGTTGATATGCTGTCCAGAGTTTGTATTTGATGATGGCCAAGGCTTGTATTGGGCTAAGTTGGGGTTGTGATTGAATTATGCTTTTGTCAAAAGTTGTGATTACTTAGGGCTGCTATTAAGCTGTGTTAGAATGGGCAACATGCTAAAATTATTGGTCGTAGTAGTGCCTCAAGGCTTGTTTATTAATGTGGCTCTTGGCAACTGCTGTTATGGAAATGCTTTGACAGGGAAAAAAATTTGCTTTATTATTTTTGCCTTTCCTAGTGTTTGTAATGCCATTGGGGTGTATTAAAGTATTATACGACATGGTGATATTCAATATTTTCATGTGTCTGGTGTTATGGGATGAGGAAATAAACAAAAAAATTTGATTCAAAGGATTGTTGCATAGTAAATAAATCGCCGCAAATTAGTTATCAAGTAACGAACTTGATTTTTGTTAGAAGTTACTAGTGGAAAGTTAATTATGATTTTTATTAAAAGTATAGGGTCGATGATCAAGCCGATTTTTTGAGTAAACTATGGTAAGTTGGGACAGTGTTCAAACTTTGAATTGTAAATGTGCAAGCAACGCATATTGGGGAGCAAAATATTAGTTAAACATTGCCCGTCAGCTATTGTTGAATAACGAATGTCATGCTTAAATATTAATATAAGATTATTTCATCTATATTGCTTAAGGCTTTTTTATTTGTTTGGTATTATCCTTGTCTTTTTTATCAAAGAAATTTGATTAGACAAGAGAGAATAATCCAACATTTTGTGTCCAAGCTTTTTAAGAAATCATCCAAAACAAAGAATGGGAAAAAAAAGAAAAAGAGATGGGTAGAGCCAGATAAATCTTTGGATACCGCAAATCTATCCAAGCTCTTATCTACTGTAGGAAATTGAAGCTCCCCTGAAAGAACCATATGCATGGCACCAACTTTTCAAGCACAATCCTGTCCCTTAACATACAGTCATATACAAGGAGCAGGGCCCTTGAAATTACATGTATTTCCCTCCAACCACAATTTCCGAAGAATCACAGAAGCTGCCCTCTGAGGCTCTACCACATTGTTTTTTTTTTTGGGGGGGGGGGGGGGCTTTAAATTTTGATCAGCTTCAATGAATTACAAGGAACTCCAAAGAGTGTCATCCTTTTGAAAAGCTTTATTCTTTAGCAGAGAGAGAAATAATTGCCTGGTTAGCTCATTTACATACCACAATTTTAAATTGATGCACTGGTTTTGGTTTGTTCAGTAGCTGGTACATCCTTTGTTTTTTGGTGATAAGAAAGTATCTGTCAGGATCTGGCTCTTAATTTGCTCCTTTTGGTAATTGTATTTTTCAGTGACGATGATGGTTTTGATGACTTGACAAAGAAAATGCCTTCTGAAGAGAAAGCTGTTGACAAACTATCACTTGGAACTGCTGATACTCCTGCATTAAAAGAGCTCGCCTCACTCTCTTGCATCTCCATGAAGCATGTTTTTTTCACTTTCACGTCATTTAAGGAACCAAAACTGAGTAACATTCCACTGTAGTTCATTGGTAAGAAAACACCAAATCATGCCATCAAAGATGGCAAACCAAATGGGGAAGTTACTTCTGCAGATATCTTGGACCATCCTCCTCATGGAACCAAGGGGAATAGTTCTGTTAAAATGGTTTGGAGAACCACCGCAACCACAATATCTATCCCCTTTTCCCCAGAATCTTCACTTTTGAGACGACAACAACTTTGTGGTGTTGTTGAATCGAATAAGATCATCAGTAGCTATATTAGAGCAAGTGACATGGATTCTGCAATTCGTGTGTTCCAAAATATGAAAGTGAAAAACGAGCAGGTTTTAGATTTAGGAGAAAAATTGGAGTCAAAAACAAAATACAAAAGTAACTAGTAATTTTGACAGGATCTGGATTATTGGGCTGGTTCATATTGACTCATGTTTGTCTTATCCCATGAGTCCAAAATATTTGGGCTGATGTGAGGCTATTGGCAATGCTGAAATTCTTTGAAAATTTTGTGATGAAATTTTGTCATAAATTATATATAAATTACTGAACACTTGACAAAAATTAGGTAGATGATTCAATATTAAAATTAATTTCTTTTTAGAAATCAAATAATTGCATGTTGTGATTGCATTAAGGCATTTGGTGAAACAAGCATGATTATGCAAGTTCGTACGAAATCATTATAAAAGACAATTATAAGAAAGTAAGCTTGAAAAAAAGAGGCTACAAGAGCTTATGTGGTTTCAGTTTTTAAAACTTTAAAAATAAAAAAAAAATCAAAAACTCGTTTGGTTCACCATTTTCAATTTAATTATTTTTAAAACTGTTTTCATTTTTTATTTTTTAAAAAATGGAAAAACTTTAAAATTATTTTTATTTTATTTTTTTATTTTCAAAGCACATTACATTTGATTATTGAAAAATATAGTTAGTTTGAATAATTTTTATTGTAAACTATCACCATTAATCATTTATAACTATTACTATCAACACATTTTTCAATTACAAAACCATTTTTTAACTAATATAACTAAATGAATTTTTATTTTATTTCATTTTAAATATAATTTTAAAAATATATTATAAAAAATTTTAAAAAAATAAAAATAGAAACCAAACAGGTTTTAAAAGTATGCTGGCTTTTGTTTTTTTTTATTAAAACTCCTTTGATAAATATTTTAAATTTCATTATTTTTAAAACTGTTTTTATTTTGATATCAAAAGGCCAAATATATGTGGAGAGAAATTTTTCAGTAGACTTGATACAAGAAGTTTTACATTAAATGGAGTTTGATTTACTGAAATATCTAAAAGTGAAAGAACCCAAAAATTAACTCCCTTAAGACTTTTGGTCAAAATATTGTGTCAAGCCCAAGCCCATTTAACACACGGGAGCACCCTGATTCCTTGAATGTGTTAAGCCTTGTTGGTCCTGCTACCTCTGAATACTCTCGTGCCTTGCGGCTTTTGAATTCTTTCATGCATGTCAATTTTAATTAACATATCGATATATTGACCTTACTAATATCAAAGTGGTCGTGAGGTAAAAAAAAAAAAATTCGTTTAATAGAAGCAGAAAAGGAACGAATTAAAAAAAAAAAAAAACCAAATGAGGGGGCACGAGGCAAGAAATTGACTTGCCAAGTCCTACTCATCAACTTACATCGCTACGAGTAATGGCCGGCATTGTGGCACTCAGAGTCAGAAGAAACAAGTCTTGATTCACCGACCACGCATTTTGCATCAGATCCCATCATTCAGGCTTTCATCATTTTCCATTCCTTTGAGGGGGAAAAAACCCAAACATTGTTCTTCTTCTTACTTACCTACCAAGTCCACGGTGGGGCCCTAGTTCATATTAATTCTTTGGACTTTTATTACTGGCTATTAGACGACATCTAAAGTAAGGAATCAGATCAACAGGTGTTTCTCTTAATAAATAAAAAATTATGGCTGGTTAAATATGAGATCTTGAGTTTGAGTTAGAGTAGATGTAAAATACATTTCTAATACAACTACTCTAATTAGACTAGACAATATTTGAATACGACCCGATCAAATGGCATTAAAAAAAAAAAACATGACGAATTGGACAAATGAGTATTATCATGTATTTAGAGAAGCATTGACTGGTTTGCCCACTACACTGATAACATGGCTGTGGAATTTCAAACGTGGCATGCTCTATTTATCTCAAGTAAAATCAAGATTTGAATTTTATAAATAAAAAATAAAATAACGTTAAAAGAACTTCACTGGATTGAATTCCTTTAACTCTATACTACAATATAAGATATTAATAATTATTTTATGCTTCTAAAAAAAAAGAGTCAGGTGAAATTAATCTCTTAAAAAATTACATCTTTTCAATTATACACACTCATTAAATATTTTATATAACTGTCTTAATAATAATAATTAAAATTTAAATGCATCATTTTAAAAATAATAATAAATAAAATAGGGATACAGTTGAAAAAAATAATTATGAAAATGATATAAAACATAACTTCTAGAAGATGTCCTAGAAGGTAATCAGGATTTAAGAAGAGATTATGATTCAAGGACATGAGTATTATATGGTGGTAGTTATATTTAAAATGATAACAAGAGGGGACTAGGCTAGGGCTACAATGATAATAGAAAGAATGACAGTTAAGTCTTAAGGAAACCAATTAATTCATATTAAATCCTAGCCAATTTTAAAGTGCCAACAAAGTCTAACATCTTCAAAATTTTATAACCATATTATGATGCATTTGCAATTTATTTTTTAAATTTTAATAGGGTTGAAGAATAGACAATACACAACGAAGAAATAGAGGATCTATGTATTTTATTGATAACTAGGCAATATGTGGGAAAAAAAATAGACTTAATATTTTCAATATTAAATTTAAACATTTATGTTTTCTGTTAAAATCTATAAAAAAATTACAAATTAATTACAATAAAATTGTAAAATTGAGAATCCAGCTTGCAAATCCATGGACTTGTTAGACTTAACACTTTTCAATATTAAAGATGAATATTTATATTTCCTGTTAAAATTAAGAAAACAAGTTGTAAATGGATCAAAATGAAATTGCAAAATAAGGAGCTAAACTTGCAAATTCATGAAATTATTAGATTTAGTATTACTCAATATTAAAGATAAATATTTATGTTCCCTATCCAAATTTAAAAAACAAGTTACAAAAACATCATAATGAAATTGTAAAATTAAAAAGCAAACACTTATTACTCGTAAAGGACCAAAGAACTTTGTTGGTATTTTAAAATTGGTTGAGAACTAACTTAAGGGAACTTAATTGCCATTCTCCCATGGTAATAATGACAAGTGGGGAAAGGAATGTGAAGGAGTAGGTACGTAGGACCAACGTGTGGTCCTCTTCATATTTCCTTTCTTCATTATTGCCTTATAACTTAAGGGCCCTGTGACCCTTCTTGTCCCCTTCCTTTTGTCTTAAATCCCATTTCATACCTTAAATGGATAAACATTCCTATTTCCCTTTGTTATAAGTCTTATTTTGTCTTTAAATTTCTTTTTTTTTTCAATTAATGATGTAAATGTGACATCATGCTGTGCCCTTGTTGCCTTAGAAAATAGAAACTCAACCACACAGCTCCTTTTCATTGGGCAAGAGCATCTGAACCAAGTTCCGATCCTCAGTTCTTGATTAACAACATAGTTAATCAATGATGCTGAAATGATTATATATGCTATCCAGTCCCTACTCACTGTGAGAATTTCTCCCACCATCTACTTTTATTTTATTAATAAAAAGAATCGAGTTTGTTCAAATTTTTTTTTTTTAAAAAAAAATTCTGTCAAATTGGGACAATCACATACAATGACCACTGAAAAAAGTTAATTGCAGACAAGAATTGATATAAAATTGTTTGTTGTTAAAATAAAAATAGAAACTTCTTTTTTCCCTCATGGTAACTTGTTATTGATCCTTATTTGTGAATACCTTTTTTCAATGATTTTTATACGCAATTTTCCTATTTTATTTGTGGATATTTAAGCACAACTTGGGGAGATATAATTAAAGGCTTTAGAATTGGAATAAGGATTTCTCAATGCGTTACATAAAATCTAATTGCAAGTCTGATCTAGTGATGAATCTAGAACTTGATATGATTGGGAGGCCAAATTAAAAACGACATATGGAATGGGGGACTAAAATCCATTTCATTTTTTTTTTTTTGGGTATTTCAAGCAATGAACGTGATTTCCCCCTTCCCCAAGGACCACTTAATTTATCCCCTGGGATTAGTAAGTTACATTATTCATAATTGATAAATAATACTTTGATACACACGCACATAATATAGATTTTTTTTTTTTGGTCGAAACATATAATATAGATGCTAGTGGCTCTAAATTTAATGACACTAAGTACTTCTCCTAAGTGTATATCTTAATAAACGTGAGGTTTCGGATTCGATCCTCTGTAGATGTGATTATGTAAGTGACTTCCTTCTTGGGTGAAAGATGGCAAAAAAAAAAAAAACTAATATAGATATAGTTCACATGTATCATATTGATAACTTAGCAAATTCTTTGTTTTCACAAGTGACTCAGCTTAAATAGTTATTAGAAAGAAATATTTTTTATGAATAAATTGAAGTACATGTGTGTATAAAACATTAAGTGAAATTTGAATAAAAAGATTATTTTTTATTGCTCATATATAACCTTTTATTGGAGGCAATTTTATTTAAAATATAGTTGAATACTAAATATTTTGTTATATTATGAGATATTAGCCCCTTTTGCTGGACCTGCATATATTACATATCGTAGTTTAATTGAAAAATATCATAATAGGGTACTATATTTCTGTGTTAGTCTTAGAATAATAAGTGAATTCTTTGGCTTAAACCCCTATCTTGTTCTTCTAAAATCTAAAGCATGTCCCCCAGTGAGGACCGAATTTCCTATAAACTTTTAGGTGTGATCAATATATAATCAAAACTTTAAAAATAATATTAAGGCACATAAACAAAACTCCACACTATCCCTAAATATTTACAAGTTATTAATAAACGACAAGCGAGATGTGGGATATAGGTGTCAATTATTTGAACAAGTTGTAAACAAAACAAGAATCGGAGATAATGATGAAACCAGCTGGTACATAGAAAACAAAAAACAATGTCCTATGGATCTTGGGTCTCGCACAAAGTCTTGTATTAAATAATTATAAACAAAAAGATATTCTTGTGTATAGACATCACACAGCTGGAGACAAAGTCATAAATTATTAAAGGAAGGAACTTGATCGAATAGTTTATCAAAAGTGAAATGAAGAAGAAGAAGAAGAAGAATATGAAAGGGGGCACACACACACACACACACACACACAGAGAAGAGGACAAGCAAAGCAGAGAGAGAAGCGTTGAAATAGATTAATTGTGTGGGGATTTTAGCGATATTATCATATATGAGTGGGAGCCAAATGATGACTCCAAAGAATGTTTCATCAAAGAGGGTCAAGATCCATTATTTGTCAAACCCTACCCCACCGCATTATCAACATATCAACCAAATTACACACCTCATTTTTTTTTCCCTCCCCCACTAATTCAGGGTTTCGTCAATTTATGTTTTTGTTTCAAAAAAATATATAAGACATTCATAGTGTTTTAAGGTGTAATTAATGCATTTTTTCAAAAATTAATACTTAAATTATTTTATATTTATTTTTAAATGGAATACCCTATTAAATAAATGTAAATATGGAAAAATATTATTAGTTTGAAGACAATTAACTAATTTATTGAGAGAATGAAATTCGCGTAAAATATTTTATATTTTTGAATGGAGGGAGTATATATTATTCCAAAAAATCCTAGTATCTTTTGATTTGAGATATTGATTGATAATTGATCCGTTTCATTATATTTGTCTTTTAAAGTTACTGCACAGATTAAGAAATGCAACAAATATATAAGTATATGTCATAATTTATTAAATCTGCTTGTCAATTATTATGCCTTTAAAAATATCATTGGAATGACAAATGGCAAATCACTCGAAGGGTAAAACATGAAAACGTTATTAAGTGTGTGTGTGTGTGTGTGTGTGTGTGTGTTGTTTTAGAATTCTGAAAATTGCAGACATGAAAAATTAAACAAAATTTTCTATCTCAAAAGACATGCATAATAAGGAGAGCAATTATGTATATGTATATTCTGCTGAGTCCCTGTGTGTTTATATATGTACTCGCGTGCGTATGTATATGTATATTCATATATTTGTATATGTATATTATTGTTTACTTTTTACCATCACCATCATAATCATCCTCATCATCCTGCTATGTAGGTGTAGGCGGCCTTTTTTTATATATAGTTGAAATCACACGCTTAATTTTGAAGGCAAACAAATTTCAACCAAAGTCAATGAAATGAGTGACCTTCAAATTGGGATACACATGGGTCGTCATATCCATATTTCTTCTAAAAATCATCATTTACTTTACTAAAGGACCATATATAAGTATACTTGATCATATGCCAAGTTATGAACTTAATATTCTCTTTCTAAAAAATAAATTAGAAATCATTTACGAACTAGGCTTAAATATATGTGGAATATTGTGGACGAATTCAATTTTGATCCTTCTTTCCATTTTTATATAAGAGACTTAATATTATACATATACTTAATTTTTTTTAATAAAACTTGCATAAGTATATACAATTTATTAGAAAACTATATACTTTGGTTAAAAACATATTTTAACAGACGATCTGACATTAAAAAAAAATCTAGATGAAGTTTATCTTCATTTGAAAGCAAACAAGTTTTGTCAAAAATAAAGTTCAAAATGATAACATAGCTAATATAGATATATAAATTATGAAATAAAAAAAAACATGAAAGTGCTTGGTTGGTGATGGTGTTAATTAATTAATTCATAGACTATAGAGGGGGTTGGTAAGGATTATAAGGCTTGAGACAGCTTTCAAAATGGCAGAAATTTTGACATGTACGAATAGTCACTTGTTAATATGTTACACGTTAATTAAACTTTAGATGTGTTTCAATTAAATAATTAATCATAATGGTGTGGCCATCCAAATTTTAAACCTATGAGGGCATAATGGCTTGCAATAATTAATTAAACTACACCATATATAATGTCCCTAGAGGATTAAATTAGTTAGTGGATCTTACTAGAACAAGAAACCATGATCAGACAAAGTTCTATAATTTAAAACTTAATTTTTTTTTTAAAAAAAATCATATCCAAGAGGACCACTTTGTCTCTTAGGGAAGGCAAGCCAGGGCAGCTTTTTCTAAAGTAGACGGAAACTTCAATTAGGCTGTGAAAATGAATCAAGTGGAAATCTTAGTTGGTTCTGTACTGCTGTGGGAAAAGCGAGTGATTGGTGGACATGTTTTTTTTTTTATTCTCAAAATATATTTTAGTGGGTGAGTAATTAAGCATCAAGTTATAATACTAAATAAAAACCAAGAGGATATGCTTAGAATTAACTGACGCAACAACAGGACAAATTCAGAGAATAAGCTTCAATTACTTATGATTACCATCACATTTATGAAGCTGAAACATAATACTCCTTCATTTAAAAATGTAAAATATTTTTAATCAAATTTCACTCTAAATAAAGTAGTTACTTATCTTCAAAATAATCTTATCTTTTCATATTTTTTCCTCTACTAAATAAGGTATTTTACTCTAAAATAAATATAAATAATTTATTTGATAGGAGCACTTTAAAAGAAAAGACAATAATTACATTTTGAAAGACTAAAAATATTTTATATTTTTTAACATTCAACCCCTCAAAAAATACTTTATATTTTTTAATGAAGTGAGTAGATGTCAACATCGATTGTGTCTATGCACACACACGTCTTTAATCTTATTTTTACGGCAAAGTAAGTATTTATTGTGGTCCTATTTATAGGATATTTTTATAATTTTGTGTTTATTTTTATCCTTTTTTCCATTAAATATTGAGAAATTATTAAATGTTAAAATATTTTATTTTTAAAATATGTATACTTTACTATGGGTAAAGTTAGAAATTTATTGAATTTTTCGATAGAATCATGGTTTAAGATTTTTTTTATTTCAATAAAACATAAGGTGACTTATATAAAATAGGATTAAAAAGAGATATTATCAAGCTTACTAAAGTTGTTAAACAAAGGTATATATAGCGAATTCAGACTTGCCTTTGCTGAATTGGATTGCAATTTGGACAATTTGAACATACAATAAAGAAATCAAATTAAATTTTAGTCTACAAGGGGAGTTTCAATCTCCATTTAGTAGGATTATCGGAATTTGAATAATTTATAAGTTTCTAAATATTCCACTTTTCCATGTTAATATATATGATTCATGAAAAATGTCTTCTAATTAAAACTATATGAAGCTATATATATTTATATAAGTCATAAGATATAAATAGTGCTGTTTATTTATTATACTTTGTAAGTCTCTATAGTTTAGCTATATAAATCAGGACACATATCCATTTTAGCCTAATTTTAGATTAAACTTTTATATATTCATTTGGTTAATGTTTAAGTAAAGATAAGTATTTCTAGTTTTGATTGTTCATGTATAATAAGTTTAATAAGTGAAATAAAATAGTAACACAATTTATAAAGTGATGATTTTCAATTTCATCACGCTATTGATATATATATATATATATATAGCCGAGATAATTTTTTAGAGAAAAAAATACTGTTTAAATCCTGAAAATCCTAATGATTGAATCAAAGTCGTATGGTGTGATTGTAAACCATTAATTGAATATGGTCCAGAATGTTCACACCCGGCCAGTTAATGTGCAAGTCAATCTCCAGAGTATATTATATTATATATTCAGCCCACCAAAACAAAAATCCAAAACTGTAAACAACATTTGACTTATGTAATATATAGAGTAAATTATATAAAACGTTGTTGTTGACTTGTGAGTAAGCATTGTCGAACAGTGAACAAAATGATCCATTGGATGATCAATACCAAGAATCTATCACATCAATCAAACTAATATATCATCAATTACAACCACGTTTGCAAAAAATATCTGGTACAATTAACATGAATGATTTGACCTCCAATATTTAAGTCAACGTATTTAACAATTAAATATTAATCAAGGGTAATTAATTAACTGATTTTTAATTAGTGTATTCCTACGCAATGGTTAGGAGCAAACCCTGATCTGTTAATCTAGTTGATAATAGAGACACAAGGTTGGCGAAGTAAACCAAGCCATCATGAGTCTTTGGCAGGTAAGGCACACGGCGTGCAAATATCAATATCTCAAAGCTTTGTGGCTGACTTTGACAGCCAAAAAAACAAAAAATCAACCATAAAATATAATATGTGTGTGAGACTTGCCCAAAAGTCAACCCTCATTGATGATGTTTTTTGTTGTCAATTTTTACATCTAATCAATGCTTTTTAATAGCTGCTTTAAAAATTTGCACAAGGTAATCATTTTTCAGAATATGTAATCCATGCGCATTTTGTTAGGTCAATTGCACACATACACGTCTGTGTACGCATAGTGGCAGAGCCAGATCTTATATCAACAGGGATATAATTTAAGTTAATTTTTTAAAATGATATTCTTTTTATAAAAATTATGCTGCATATATAAATTGACATAGTATGTTTTATAAGTATGTTATTTATATCTTATATCAATTATTAAGATACTATAGTGCGGAATTTTTATTTATAGTCTCTTGGTTTGATAAAAAAATTTAATAAATTAATCTCAATTTGTTGTTGAAAATTTTATTCATATAAATGGAATGAAGATTGTTAATTCTCTAATGACAATTTTTCTTCAATTTTTTTATTATTCAAAATCTAAATAATTGGCAATACCTATATATGAATGATGTTTTAACACAAAGAATACATTATTTGAGAGTGTATCATACGAAAAGAACTGTAAAATTACTCATGTGAAAACACTAAAAGATAACAAAACCACGTGAATAAACAAATAATATCTCCTCCCATAAAACAGAAAAAAAATTAGAATAGATCTCCCAAAATTTGCAAGAGAATGAAAAAAAACTAATTTTTTCATATTTCAAAGAGCTATTGAAAAAAATGATACATACAATTTAATGTAAAATAAATATATCCGTAAAAAAAAATTTGTGAGGACTTTGGGTCTAGTATAGATATCAAAATAATCTTTAAACTTTATTTGTTCACATGAGTATATATTATATCAAATATATATTAGCTAATATATATTAGTATATATTAGTTAATCTTTAAACCTTCGGTTAAAATATAATTACTTCAAAAAAAAATTATATCAAATATATAACATCCTTAGACCTAACTAATTTGAGTCACTATCTAATGTGCTCATAATCTTAAAGATAGTGTAAATGCAATATATTTAAAACCACAATGTGTATGGATTTATCAAAGTGTAAATTTGCCCATCTTGACTTAAAATGTTAAAAATTGTTAGGTTATTCAAGTAGGTATAGACTTATATGTCTTAATTCAAGTTATTATTAATTATATCATCTCATGTAAATTAAGCACGGTCTAAAAAGTGGACAAAATAATATCAAAAAGTCCTGGAAGGTGCAGTATGTGGGCATTCAAGCAATAGTTAATGTCTGCATGAGTACCAACAAGATTTGAAGCAATACATTCGAAGGAGAGAATATATCATATTATCATCTGAAGGAGTTGGAGTTTCGAAAGAAATGAACAACAAAGAGGCGACTTTATCACAATTATATATTTTATGTCATTAAGTTGAAGAGTACAAATATTTCTTCAAACTAACAACACTCACTCATATTCTATTTCCATGCGCTTTAATTTGTTTTTCACCAGGCAAGTTTCTTCTTTCAATCAGTGCCACTAAGTCTTTGAGAGAGAGACACACACACACAAAAATAAATTAGCTAGCCAGCCAGCCAGCCACCTAGCATTTACATTATTAATTTGCACTCCTTTTACTTCTTAATTCTTCTTCTCTACTACTCACTCATGTGCCTTTGTATGTGTTTCTTCTCTCTCTCTCTCTCTCTCTCTCTCATGTGGAGGGATGTCACTGCACACTACTCTGGCGTCTTCACATGTGCTCACTCTCTTCTTTTTATCCTTTTGTCACTTTCCATGCTTCATCCTTACTTCAATATGACCTCATATTTTTTATTTTTCCTTTTTATCATTCCGTGTATACTCCACTATTAATGGGGTAGAGAAAAATTTTTATTCTATTTATAAGTTATCTTATTAAATTTTTATTATAATTTTTTTTCATTTATTTTTACTGAATGTTGGAGAGAAAAATATGTTGTTAAAATATATATATTTAATAAAAATATAGTTAAAAATTATTAAATTTTTAGATAGAGTTAATGAGATTTAAAGTTTTATTAATTTTAATAAAACATACTGGAAGTGACTTATAAATAAAATTAAGGAATAATTTATTTCTTATAGCAGTGGTTTGATTGGTCCACTAGTTAGACAAGCTAAAATTAAAATTTTTGAAGCTCGATCAATTCTATCTCCCTGCTATATACTACAAGTCCATGCGTGCATTCTATCTTTCTCTGCACAATACTATATATACTCCCTCCATTTTTATTTATAGAAAAAAATTAATTAACTATATTAATTATGTCAAAAAATAAAAGAATTAAATTACAGTACTCTTTCAAAATTGTATTAATCAAGCATTTGTTAATTGTTCCTTATGACTGTACTCCCTCCATTTTTATTTATAGGAGAAACTACACTTTTAGTTTTTTTATATAAATGAAATTATATTTTTTAATAGACATTTATTGCAAACTTTCAAAACTTTTACAAGTATATATCTATTAAAAAAGATAACATATTGTCTATAAAATTAAAGTATACACTATTTATGTGATTTTGTAAAAGGAGAAAAAAGTTCCGCTACCCATTGTGCATTAATTTGATTAAACTATGTGCAGGAGAAAAAAATGCTAGAAATTAAGATACTAAAAATCAGATTAGCTATTGAATCGATTATGAGTTAAAGGTTAGTGGTTTAATCAGAGGTCAATCTGGAGTTAAACCGATCATAATTAAAATAATATAATTTAATTTATATATATATATAAATATTCATATTTGAATATAAAAATGTATATTTAAATAAAAAATCATTAGTTTTGCTCAAATAACCCAACAAAAATTTAATAAAGAGAGAAAAAATCTTATAATATAAGCATAATCCCAACAAAATTTAGCAAACTCAGTAAAATCTCAATAAAAAGTTAAATGATTTTTTCCCAAATAACCTAACAAAAATTTAATACAAAGAGAAGTGGTATCTATCACATCTAATATTTAAAGATTATTATACAATCTACTTTTCACAAAACTCTCCTAAACTTATCATAACTGCTAACTTTATCAAATAATCTTATCATACCCCTGGGTTGACCATGTTGATTTGGGTTGATAATATCCCAGATTAGGTCATAAACTAGATTGGCCACTGGTTTTCTATTCATTGCTTGAAATAACTCTCCCACTTACCTTGCAACAAATTGTTAATTATTCAGAAATTAACACATATATACTCATTGGTGTGATTGTATTCATTGACTATGAATTTGAACGCAAGAAGTAACCATTGAAGTAATGTTCTAATTAAATGTCGTAACAATTAATTTTCTCTTGAATTTATTATAGGAAAAGTTAAAAGGTGTCAACAAGCAGATATATTTTTTCTTTCATCTCTTGTAAAAAGTTTGAGAAATGAGTTTAATTGAATTTTTTTTTTGGGTAGATAACGGAAACAAAAAAAGTACAAAAAAACAATATATCCGTAGAAATTATGGTGATGATTGTAGTTAGGAATGGTCTTTTCCTTTTTTGTTTTTAGCTTGTATCTCCGGTTCTCTGCTAGGTTTTTCTTTCTTTCTTGATGATTAGTGAGTGTAACCTTTTTCACAAATCAACTCTTTCTTCGCCAAATATATATATATATATATATAAATAGTATGATTTTCACGAACTACTTAGCTAAGTCATTCATACTCACTCTCATCTTATTTATCATGCATACAATTCATTTCTAATTATCTTATCGGAATAAAAAAAAAAGTATTATGAAGGGTGATTGACCGTCCAAAAATCGAGAATAGAAGAAATGAGCAATGTTAGAATAATAATGTTATATGTTAACTCAAAATCTTAAAGTTTAAATTTATAAGTTATTTTTTATTTTATATATTAATTTAAATTTAACTTTATTTAACGTAGAACTTCTCACACTACCTCTTCTCACAGGTGACTCTATAAGCTTCTCATATCAAAGATACCTTGAACACTAAGTTCATGCTCCCTCAATCAAGGCTAAAATCAATTTTTTGTTTGTTTGCTTCAATTATTATATTTTAATATATAATATCATTAAAACAAATATAAAATTCTTTAATTATTTATCAATTTTGTTGCCAATGTGATCTGTTAATAACTTAATAGCTAGTTAAATTAGTTGGTTGAAATTGTATTTTGATCTATTACATAGATAAAAAATATCATTTATATCCTAATATTTATCTGTAATTTAAAAAATTTAATTGATATTAATTTTTTCAGTATACTTATATATAATTCTTTAACCACAGAGTGTTGAATACAATATTTTTAATGTCAAAGATTGAAATTGCATTGCACTTTTGTAGATTTAAGATATCAGTACTCGTTTAGTGAAGGTGGACAAATGCCCTGAATTCTAAAATAGTACTAAAAGATAGTACACCACAGTTTAGTGGAGGTCAGGGCGCTGACGGCTCTGACTTTGATGAAAGAGAGCAGAGGATGCAGCCTTAGCCTACCGAGGAATGCAAGTGGGACCCATGCGTCCTTGCACGCGTGAACGCTCCTGGACCCCACACATTGACTCATGTTTCAACCTTACATGCCTTCCCACGCCCTCTCTCTCTCAACGATTAAAATCAAGCTGTCTTATCACTTTTTCTTTTTTCCTCCCGTTGTTTCCACAACTTGTTAGTGCTTTTTTTTTTTTAATTGAATATATTTTTATTTTTTAACTTCATATAAAAAGTCACTTGATATTTTATTATAGATCAATTTTATTTTTTAATATTAAAAATTTACTTCCTCATCATTTTAATATTAAAAATATTTAATATTTATTTATTATTAGTAACTCTCACAATTTTTTTAATTTTTTATTGAATTAATAATCATTTTTACCTTTTAACTTTTATCTAAAGTCAACAAACACCTATATTATAATATGAAATAATTAAAAAATATAATATGAGGTTTATTAAAAGTAAAGAGATAGTGAGAAAATAATAAGATAATAAAAGAGATAATCTTTAATATTAAGAGATATTATTGAGTCATAGTTAAGTTTAAAATATTTAATGACCATTCGGGTAAAATTAAAAGACCACAAAAGAATCCCTAACCTCCTTGTTATCAAATTAAAAAGAGGTTGAATTACAGAGTTGACAAACATCATACTCTTGTCAAATTTAAAGATATTTGCACATCCACCCCCCCCCAACCCAACACCAAAAAAACACAAAAAAAGTGGATTTTATCCTTATTGTCATCGATGACCATTTGAAGTCAAGCAGTGAATGGTGAACGAATTCCAGATTTAATCATATAATTTACTCAAGCTTTGCTATCACTAATTATAACACTTTTGAAATTATCTTGAAAACCCGGCTTATTTCTCGGGTTCAACATTTAAACTCGAGTCATAACCAAGCCGGGTTTACGGTCAACATGATCCACAGTTGTTTGTAATAAAAATGAATTTCTAAGTAATTTGAAAATTGTAATTATATCAAATTGATTTGTCAAACATGAAAAGTATATATGGATGGATACATGCATAAGTAAAACTAGCTATTGACTAAAATAATAGAGAGACTAAAAATAAAAATATTTAGGATTTAATTCATTTGCAGACAACTAATAAACTAGTGCTTCAGTGTGCTTAATTTCATAGGAATCGCCAGAAAGAGAAGCAAAATTGATTCCTTCTAAACCGTATTATAGGATAAACTAAACAAATAATCCAACATAGATTATATTTTATAGTATAACTAGTATATTATATTTATTAATGATATACCTTCACATATCAATGAGAAATCCCTAATAATTTTTAATGATAAATCTTAGTATATTAATAATAAACTTTTTATATATCAATGTAAATTGGCAATAATTTCAAAAAATTTGATCCATATTATTTGGATACATGATTTTTTTTCGACCAGTAGGCCAATTATCCATTAAAATCTGAAAGCATATTTAAATTAGAATAGATAAAAGTATACATGTTTCTTATCTTTAAAGCCAAAAGTGGCATATAGAAATCTTTCATTAAAATAAAAAAAAGAGTATTTAGTAGCAGTTTTGGAACTATTATAGTAGCAGTTCAAACCGCTGTTAATGATGTTAGTAGCATTTTGTCAAACCACTTATTATATAAAGCGTAGCAAGGAATATAGTAGCTATTTTCCAAACAGCTACAACCGTGGTCAAAATTTCTATCATTTGTGCAACAATTCAAAGAATTGCTATGCCAAAACTAAAACGAAATTTGCTTTAGAATTTTGTTCGCCAAGTTTAAATCATTGGCATGAACATCTTTGGTAGCATTCTTAACCGCTACAATACCTTGGTAGCGGTTCCATTTTTAAAATTTCAATTTTTTGTTGACATCATTTGTTATGGTTCAAAGAAAATCAATTCCTAAACAAAATTAATTACCTACTGAACAGGAGTATAGCATTGAGATTCACTTTAGGAGGGCCATTTGACCACCTCCATCTACTTTTTCCATCCTTGCTATATTTTAGAATAGGCTATTTATGTCATTCTTCCATCCAGTCCCCATCTTTGAAAGTGAGTACCACTTTTGGTCATGCATCACTGCAAATTTTTGTTGCATAAATAATAAAAACCATTAATATAATTATAATTATATAAATACAATAAATAATATAAATATAATTATATAACTAAATAAATTTACAAATAAATTATTAATAAATAAATAAACATAAATATAAAATAAATAAGTATATTAATACAATTGACTAAACTAAATAAATTATTAAATAAATAAATATTCACTTTAGGAGGGCCATTTGACCACCTCCATCTACTTTGTTCCATCCTTGCTATATTTTTAGAATAGGCTATTTATGTCATTCTTCCATCATTCCCCATCTTTGAAAGTGAGTACCACTTTTGGTCATGCATCACTGCAAATTTTTGTTGCATAAATAAATAACAAACCATTAATATAATTATAATTATATAAATACAATAAATAAATATAAATATAAATATAATTATAATTAACTAAATATCATTAATAAATAAATATTATTAATAAACATAAATATAAAATAAATAAGTATATTAATACAATTGACTAAAACTAAATAAATTATTAAATAAATAAATATATTCATAATTTGTTTCCAGGTTTTGCCCTTTACTTGCTTCCTAACATTTCTCCAAGCGGGCAAATCAATAAGAAAAACATTATATTTTTCCCAAATCTTGTCAGAAAAACATTGTATAGTTGTCTTGACTAAGAAATTGGCTAGCTAGCTGGGTTCCACCTTATCAGCACGCGACGATTGTCAAACAATGTCCAAAGGTCTCGCTTCTATAATATCTTTTTATAGGTATTGCCATTGGCCTCTGAAGATATTTAAATTAAATAATTAATTTAATAAATAACTCAAAAAAATTTAAATAATAAAATTTATTGTTTAATTGCCTTGTATCATTATTTTATAACCCTTCCTTTGCGTACCGGTTTAGCTATTGGTCTCGCAGGACTTAGATGTTTCTTAGTCTAGAAATTTCTTGATCATCTAGATAGGCACTTTAGGGAACCCCTCCACCTTGAGGTTTTCTGCAACCAAATCACCTTCATCACTCTCATGCTAAGGCTGCTCCTCAGGGTTATTGCCATCAAATATATTGTCTAAACTGAACATTGGCAAGAGAAGGGAAAGTATTATGGGAAACTTTGTGAACAGGCTTGCACAAGAGATTTTAGAAGGCAAAAGTGAGTGGAAATTTTGCCCAAAGTAAAAATGAAGAGGTTAAAAGTTTATATAAATATGATAGTATAGCGGTTCTCACTAGAACCGCTATTATTTAGTAATTGTTTGAGCCAAAAACTGCTACTCGAATTGTAACGAGTCCCAAAGTCTAGGTAAGATTATCATTAATGAGTTTTAAAATGGCATCGATATAGTAATTAATGAATCATTATGCGAACAACCATCAAGGTGACTATCCATTATCTGAGGCGGGTCGGTAGTGGTTTAATTCAAAAATCGCTACAAATATAGTAACGGTTTCACCATCCAAACGGCTACTAAGTTTTCACTCCATTTGGCACCTTCATTCGTAGTGGTTTTTTAGAACCACTACAATCTTAGTCGTGGTTTGGACTAATTAAAATATTACCCTATCCAAATTATTATGTTTTTTGCCAAAAGATGGAGGTCAAACTATTGTAATATTATAACAATTTGGGTCAGAACCACTACAATTATCAAATTTCATAATGGTTCAGTTAAATTGCGATATGGAACCGCTGCAAAATAACTTTTTTTTGTCAATGTTAGTGTTTGTTCACTAAATAATGAAGCTGATAAATCAAGTAGCATGACAAGTTGCATGATCCTTGTAAGAATAATTAGAATGTGCTAGAGAATATAATATGCATGACTGGGATTTAAATATTTAGAATAAACTATTAAACGAAATGAAAAAATGGACGGTAAAGTATCCAAGCTAGACAGGTTAATAAAAATATGTCCTCAATTATAACTTTTTTTTATGGTCACGATGTGCCCTCATTAATTGAATTTGATATATTTAAAGTTAATTATCAAACATTTCTTTGAATATTGAAGAAATTACTCAACATTAAAATCTATTCTATTGTAAAATGTAAATTTAATTCATTTAATTTAAAATTTTTAATCAAAAATATCTTTTGTAAGAATATGTAATGGTTAGAGGTAAAATTTTATTTTTTTAATAAGGATATTCATGAATTTAAGAATTGAAGAGAGGTTAGACCTAAGACGATTTAACATATCGAATTTATATGCATTTTAGATACACAGTACACAAACACATGTTAATTGAAGATTATATTTAAAATTCTTGGAATTGTATTTTTTAAAAAAAATCTGTTCAATTATTAATTAATTTCCTTGAACCACTAAAAGTCCACAGGGTTCGTGAGTATCAAATTGATCTGATTCTTGACCCAAAATTTTTTTGTCAACTAGATTTTCACGTGCAATCATTTAACTTTTTGATAATTCGTTTCCACCTTGACTATGCTTTTCGTGTTTGATCATATTCTAACATGTAATGTTTTTTTAATTGCCATGATTCACCGGAATAATTGCAAAAATATATCTAAATCTAAAAATAAAATATGTTATATAATTGAATTTAGATTTCAATACATCAGATCTATGTTCTATTAAAATTATAGTCTCGGGTAAAATATATGAAAATGTCATTCGGCCAAGACATTAAGTATATCAAAGTTAACCATCAATTTACTTTCCTTAGCTTGTTAAATAGTGAAAAAGATACCAAAAAAAAAATTCCCACGTTCGAATACTTACTTATTTTTAAATCATAGTATGTGCATGGGAAAATTCAATCAGGAAATAAAAACTCGTGGAAATAAGTGTTAAAATCAATGTTTGTTGATGATGTGAAGTGCAACCCTATCGATAATGAGATAAGAAATTGCGTATCTGACTTCCTAATTCCATTGACTATTAATTTTTTTTTGATCAAATGACAATTTGGACCTTTAACTATAAGCTCAGAAATAATTTGAACCATGAACTCATATTTAATATATTTTGAATCATGAAAAATTAAACTTAAGGCAATTTTGCTCACACCATTAATTTTAAATTAACAATCGGTACTTTTTAAGCATATAAGGCTTATATTTTCTCTCACCCGCTCTATTTACTTTATCCACATTTTGTCTCACTTACCCACTCCATTTTCTTTCGCAACAACAACCCAGAACTAGCACACTATTATAGATGGCATCAATGTCAAGCATCGAGTCCTCCTACTCTTACTAGGCTTGTACCTTACTATGTCTTGCTTCGACTTCTTGTGCTCACACTTACCCTTGTCTCTATCTTTGTCGTTGACCTCAATAAAGAGACCAAGACCATTTCCATTCTACTAGCATGCACTTCCAATTCATTCCTCACTGGGAAATACATGTTTGCTTTTTTGCAAGTTCTACCTCCATCTCCATCTCTCGGAGGCACTATATATATGTGCACGTGTGTTACTAGTGGTGTGAGTGTTATGTTAATAATATCTAAAGCCAAAGGAAGAGCTTGAAGGAAGGTCACGGAAATCGATGATAGACATCTAATCATGGTGATCATGCAAGTCACGTGGAAGTCAGGGTGGTGATGAACTAGACGCTTTGCAAACTTGAGAAAGATGATGCCAATTTTATAAAAAAGGAGAGAAAAAGGGTCATTGCTATGGTGAGCGATCTAAGGCATGGACATTCCCCTATTGCTAATCTCACCACCTATCTTGCTCATCCACAGTGGTAATGGCATTCATGTCGTCTTGTAAATTGTTGTTTGAGTTCTTGGAAAGCCAGATTCTTGGAAAGAGAGAGAAGCGAATGGTATCGGATGTATTTTTGATGTGGATCAGTTTTATAAGTGAGAGTGGCTCTTTCTCTAATGGGTGGAGGAGATTTAATGTTGATGAGTGCAGGGGACTATGCAGCTATGACTCATGGTGTTAAAGAGCTGCACTCTGCTTTGGATTAGGGTTATTATTTTACATTTTGATTATTCTTGTTCTCATACAGCAAAATAATGTGGAGATGTTAGAGATGGTAGCTCAAAGAGAGATAGGGGAGAGAGAGTACGGAGGAGAGAGGAGAGAGCACATAAACTGAGAGAAAAGGGTGTGTCCTAGGTAGTAGTGGTGCCAGGACCCTAAGCTATAAGGTGCAACATTTTTAAAATTAATAATTAAAAAATTTTAAACCTAAAATTTTTAAAATTGGTCAAAGTGAGCAAAATATTTGAGTCAAAAAATGTAAAATATTGGATTTTATAGAACTTTTTTGTAATTTTCTCTAAGCTTAAGGGGTGCATTTACTCCCCTTGGCTTCAATGTAAAATCATTTATGTTCCTTGGCCTACCACTAGTAGGGGTGAGATTTCCCCAAATGTAATTATTTAGAATTCAAAATGTAATAAATATAAGTTTAAAATTTAAATCACCCCTAAATCTCTAGTTTAGAGTCCAAATTACCATTTAACCCTTTTTGGCAATATGGAAAGACATCATTAAACCAGCGGTAAAAGCCATAACCAACAATAGAGTATCAACAAAACTAATCAGTAATAGCAAGGAAAAATACAATAACAACAAAAGAAAACAATAAAACAACCAAAGC
This sequence comes from Prosopis cineraria, assembly GCF_029017545.1. NCBI lineage: Eukaryota > Viridiplantae > Streptophyta > Magnoliopsida > Fabales > Fabaceae > Prosopis > Prosopis cineraria. The sequence continues at coordinate 7,622,268 of NW_026555337.1, forward strand.
AAAAAGACAAAAATCCATGGTAGAGTTTCCTAGCCTTTAATCATCATCAACTAAGACTTTAATGGGTGGCAACACCTAATCTTTCAAGCACTTCTCCCTAAAAGTAGCTTTGACACAACAATCATTGGTTATTGTATGATTTCTTGGAATGCACTCGAAGCAATAAGAACTAAGAGCTTTCCTAATATTAGAAACATCCACCAGTGATAAGCAAATCTCTTTAACCTAGAATGAAACCTTAAATCCAACTTGTCCTTATGAAAAACCAACATACTCCGCTAACTTCCTCAAACCATTGACAATAAAACATAACTATTCAAAAAAATTCCAAGACCTATCTTAAGTCATCCTTGATCTCATCCCTAAAATCTTAAAAGATTTATCAAGATGTAACCAAGGCAGGGCCATCCAAGACTAAAAGTAGCCATAAAAGTGATATTAGCCCATTGTTACCATTATTCTTAATGAAAAGAAATAAGAAATATCCATAAATTAGCATCCAGCATAGCAGACATTCATAAAAAATAGCATCACCAACACCTTACAAGCCAATGAGAATCAAAACATCGAGAACCTACACAATAGGCTTCCAGGTGAATGAAAATATAACAACCTAGATGACAAAATTTAATCTCTAATAAACAAGAATAATTGAAAAGGAAGAATAGATTTGCCCATGCATCCACCACCATTGTTGGACCCTTCTAATCTGACCCCCTTATTTCATAGTTTGCATTGCCCATATACCATGATCTTGTCATACAAATTAGGGCCTTCTTAACCTGCATCTCTAAAATTAGAGACCTAACCCTCCATTGATCTATCACTCCTTGGCATCCAAAATAGCATCAATAACCTAAACCTAGAGCAACCCCCCTTCAATCAAAATCCCTAATACTAAATTTATACTCTCTAGTAAACACTTCACTCCATCCTTGACAAAAAGAGAATCTATCACCCTTTCACAAATCTCCCAAAAGAAGAAGATTCAAATCTATGAATAAATAGAAACATTATCCTTAGCACATCAAATTCCAACTCCTTCATCCCCAAAAACTATTGATTGATCATTATACAACCCTTTTGAACATTCTACCCTACAAATCAAGTAGCTCCCAACCTTTAAACCTGTTTCCTATACCTGTCATCAACTCAAACTCCCCTAACCTTTAGACCTTACTTGATTGATACTAAATCAAGTGGTAACTAATGAAAATCAACTATCATTTTTGCATATCACATTTATATCATCATCGGCACATACTTAAACCCACACGCACGCCCTAAGCTAAAGCATTGAATCCACTGCTCGCTCTGCTCACCCGACATGTACCGAGAAGGAGATCTTCTATTTGCGTTGCTTGTAACATCTTTAAAAAGTTAAACCTAATTAACTAAGCCTAACTAAAGTAATTAGAGTAATTAAGTTGATTAGTGAGATGTGTGGCTAGAGAGGTCTTACGGGCATATTTAGTTATAATTTCAACCTTAAATATGGGCCCAAAGTAAAATCGAGTCACGTGAATATGAAAGAGGGAGAAATTATGAAGGATGAGGTTCTGTGCCATACGTTGCGGCTTGTGATTAATCCGTCGTGGCACACATGTGTCTAACAGCTAAAGATGGGTCTCTTTGTGCCATGCATTGTGGCGCATGATGCATCTATTGTGGCATATAATTACTTTTTTGAAGAAATAAGAACATAAAAATTGATGCAAAAGAAGAGAGAAACAAAAGAAAAATGAAGGAGTAACGGAAGAGTTCTACTAGGACTTAGAATATTCGAACATTTGAAGTGTCTTGGAGCTTCTAAACACTAAAAGTAAGTTTTTAAAAGCCTAAATCCAACTTTATCTAGTTGAGGAGTTAGGGTTCAGTTAAGAGTGATGATTTTCATTCCATAAAGACTATGAATCCAAACTCATTAACTTAAATAGAGTTAATGAGAGTTAATTAAGCTAATAAAACCTAGTATTTAAGGTTTTGTGAGTGTTGATGGTTAGGGGATAATAAATACCTGAAAATCCTGCCATAAATATAGTAGTTAGGATAATATGCTCCATTAATGATTATTTAAGAGTTTAATGAGTTTAATAAAAGATAGAGGAAGTTAAGAAGCCCTATGAGTACCATTGTATGAAAAGAGATTGAATTTTAAGAGTGAAAAAATGTTTGAGTTAATAGTGAAAATTATTCAAAAAAGAGTATTGATGAATTATATTGTGATTAATTATAGAGTGAGCATATTTGGCACCTTTCAAGCTTCGTGGAAGCTTTGATTAGAAGTGTGTAATTGAGAAGTGAAACTTTTAATCTCTCAAATGTTTGAGGTAATTAGGAAAATTTTTTCTTGTACTTTTATGTGTTAGTTGATTTATTGATTCATATTTGATAATTTTAAAAGTGTAAAAAAATTGAATGAGATGCAAATGTGGTATGACTTACTTGAAAACTCACTATAATGATTTTTATAAAGTTCAATTATATGTTTTCCTTAGAGTTTAATGTTGTGATATGTTAGTGGATTTCAATGATTTTTGTGTTGAGTGGAGTTCAACGACTTGATAAGTGAAAAGTTCAATGTAGTAGTGTCTTGTGGAGTTATATGATGTGATTGCAAAGTTTAATGAATGTGTAGATAAGGAGTTCAATGACATAGAGTAATGTAAAATTTCATGATCTGATTGTGTGTGTTAATGTGATGTTGATGTATGAGATGAGTACAATGATGATGTGATACATGCTTGAACATTAAGTAATTGCATGCCTTGAATTGTTGCATTGTATTGCATTGCATGATCTTGAGAGGTGGAAGTTTACCTAGGAAGAGGAGTAAAGAACTATATCAACGTGGGAAGGCTTCCATCTGAGCTCGATGGTTTTCCTGAGTTTATCATATTTATTGTCTTACTTGTTCAATGAGGAATTATCCCACTGATTCAACGAGAGATTTGAACCTAGCTAGTTATCCACTTGTTTAACGAGGAAGCTAGTCTAGAGAGAATGACACTCTATAGTGTGAGAAATAGAGGGAAACCATGACCCACAAGTGAGCTGGGCAACCTCTTATGTGTGTTTTGGTTAAGATAGTCTCAGTTTATAAATGATCCCAATGTGTTATAGCCTATGGTTTCGTGTCATAGGAAATAAGGAAGATATAAGGGAGGTATGATCATGCATATAGTGATAAAAGGACACATAGTTATCTATATCATAACCCTATTGATGAAAATCATGAGTTTAACTATATCTATGTGAAAATATGTTAATAAGTCATTATCTTATGATTACATGCTAATATGAATGAGAATTGTGACTTAGTGTTTCTTGATCATGCTAAATGAATTGAGAACAATATCCTTGCCACTTGCATTTAAATTATTAACATATATTAATATAAGTTAGATGGACCTTATTACTGAGTGGGTGTACTCACCCCATTATTTTCAATATTATAAGAACTAATTTAAGGGGACAAGACAAAGGAAAACAACTTGAGGCGTAGAATTAATATCTTATTAGTAGGCCTCCTTTTCTTTTTGAAGTATTAATGTGTATATTCTTGCATGATATTGCCAACTAGAGATAATTCATATTGTGATTTATGTGTATTTGTCATTATGTAGTGTATTTTGAGCCCTAGGGTGTATATCTATTGATTACAAGACCTAAAGCAGGCACAAAATACTAGTACAAGTAAGAATTGTGAATGATACTTGAATTATGATGATTAATTAATGAATTTGTGATTGGATCTCCCCCTATTATTTTTTAGATTAGAGGGTTGAATGGTTTCATATGTGTTGATAGTGATGTGGTATGTTGGACGGGTCTATTTTGATTCATTGATTGTGGTCTAGGTGGTATTTGTAGTTGTTGGCTTTTGTTATGAATTTTGGACACTCAAGTATTGTGTAACTAGTAAAAAAGAGTGAATTTTGAAATGAGTATCTAACTTTTAATTGAAAGATAATTTAATTGTGAATCCAAAGCCATTAGCTAGAGTTAGGAGAAATCTCTTTGTAGACATTTAGATTGCCTTAATCGGACATCAGACAAAAAAATGGGGTTGGTCGAAAGTTTTCCTAGTTGTTGTCAAATAATAGCAAAGTCTATCGTCAAAATCATGCAATATGCCACAACGTATGGCACAGAGGCTTACAAGCCATGGTACAGGCCTCTATTTCTGCACTGTTTCGCTATTTTCAATTTTTAAGCAAATGCATTGATTCTTTTAAGTTTTTATGCTTCCGCATATTAATTGAATTCTGATTTTTTACTTGTAAAGATCTTTTGGTATTATTTTAAATATTGAAAACTTTAAATCCCATTTGTGAAATTTGAATAATTTGGTAATTACTATGATGTTTGGAACTTAGGGAGAATTAGTAAGGGTAATCTTATTTGTCTTACCTCGAGATTTTATATCGCTATCACATGTAAAGTTGTTTGATGATGAGGGAAGGAGGAGACCCTACCAAAGCTTGTCTTTTCACGGTTGTTTGCAGCGACTCACTCACAATAGGGAAACCCTAGGAGAGGAAAGGGGAAGAACTTCAAGAAAAGTTATTCTTCAAAACCAAATAAAGATGTATCATTGACTATTGATTTGTGTGTATGTAACGATAATGTCAAAACATTGATTTGTGCTTGACTTATACTTTTCTCAACTGTATATAGAACATGTAATTAATTAATTAATTAAACTCAATAAATAAGACATTTCATGGTAAATCAAATATCAGTTGGCATAATTAAATGACAAAGTGGGTTTACTTTATTATTTGTCTGTAAAGTAATTTTAATTTTACTGGCCTTATTTTCGATTATCAAAATAAAACCTTTTGTAACGTACGCATGTCGCGTTGTGCGCGTTTTGTAAACTATAAACATTATTCTAATATGAGAATTTTTTATTTTCAATAGTTCATTATTATGATGCATAAACAATTATGATATTCAATGTAAAAGAGCGTCGATCTATATACATGATTTCATATACTGTGCTTCTTAACGAAAACGAGGGATATATGATTTAATAGGTGATTTAATAGGATGTTTTGTCATCAAATGCCTAATTCGCACTGCTAACAATACATATAATTTTAGTCATAATTAGCTAGATTAGTTACTAATTGACTACGTTGACTATCTTTATTTAACATGGGAATAACATCTAAGACAAAATAGTAAACAAAAAGTAAGATCATTAGATTTTCAAAACTCTCGCGTCAAAGAAAAATATATACCACAAATTTTTGGCGAAACATTTCTATAATTCCACCCAGTTTCAATCAAGTTATTTAATTTTATTTTAAATTTTTAATTTCGTTTCTGAATTGCCACAGTATTTTAATTTTTTTAATATTTGTGGTAAATAATTCATGTAATATTTTATTTAATTTCAACTTAATTCTTCAACTTGATCTTGTTTCACATTTTTTAACACATCTCCTTCTAGTAAAGATAATCTTATTTGAAACACTATCAAGAATTAATTATATATATGGTCAGTGGAAAATCCTGTCAATCAATTCTATTGTATTATCATTGACCTTTACATTAATTCTGAAAGCTATTATTCCGATGTGTTCATTCCTCTAGCACTATTAAATCAGGATATGCTCGACAAATTAAAGATCTATGAATAAATTTAAAAATAAATTTTATTTAGATTATAGCGAATTATATTGAAATTGACATCACAGAAAAGGTGAAATTTTATTTTAATTCTTATTTAGCCAGTTAATTTAGTGTGAATTCAAAGTCTTATTTAAAATAACATATAATCAAAAGATAAAAATATAATTAATGGATAAAAGCCCATAACTAGCTAGTACACTTCGTGAACTTGCATACAAGCCATGCCAGTAATAAAAGTAATAACAAACTAACAAAAGAACACACCTTTAATTTATTTTGCAATGTTGATTGGATCAAGCGAAAGTAAACAAAAAATTGATTTTCTTTAAGCATGACCAATCAAATATTGCCAACAAAGTTTAGTTAGTTAATAAGGATTTGACTTATAATTTATTCACAAAATCGATCGTGTGTTTAAATCTCATTGTTAATTTAAAGATCTTTTAACTGTTGGGTCAAGTGAACATGACATTATATTTTAAACTAAAAGGCATTGAGTTTATGAAATTTTTCCGTTTATATACTTTCTTAATTTAATTCTATTTGATAAAAGACTTTTTTTGTATTCCAAGTCAAATCAACTCTTGATAACTCCCAAGGACATATGGGAAAAATAACATGTATGGGGTATATGTGTTTATTTTTTGCAGTTTGCTCCCTCTCTTTTTATGGTTTGTACCCTCTATTTTAATATTTTAAACTTTAAACTTATTTCAATATTACATTTAGAAAAGGCATTCTAAGGCAACATAAGAATGACTTGGGGTGATTGATACTAACTACGCTACTAAGAAAGAGACTGGTATTGAATAAGAGGTTAATTAAAGAAGTCACTTCATCGACAGGAGTGAGAGCTAGACCAAAATGTCTTAAAGTAGAGTAGAAGAAACAAGCACCGAGTGAGCGAGCAAGAAAACCCCTGCACGGGTCTAGCAAGTAAGAAAACTCCTACGTTCCTTGCTTGTTCTCAACGACTTTCGAGCTAGTACACCCCTACTCATCTAAGAAACAAGCACCGGATTGAGCTAACGTGAAAGCCCTAGTCCTAAGGGTGCTAACGCACATCCATTTTCTTGCTCATTGCTTGTTCTTGTGTGTGTCTAACGTGCAACGTGCTATGCTATCCTCATTAGATAAATCTAAAATTCAATTTTTTAACTCAAAGTTTAGTTAATATTAGCCCATAATTTTATCATATCTAAATATCAATATCATTCATTAATCCTTTAAAAAATAGGAGAAAAAAATTAATTTAACAAAACTAGATCTGTGTCATACTTATCTTGAGAATATTAATAAAGAAAAAAGGCAACAAAGAATGAATATTTAGTGAATTTTGAAGAGATAGAAAAGTTTTTTTTATACCAAGGTCTTCACTCCAGCTTCTCAATCTAAGATCCTGGCTTCGCTAGTGTCCCAACAAATATGGAATCAAATAAAATGCTTCAATGTAATTAAATAGGACCAGATAAACGGATCCTTCTTTTCTTATTAGTGAATAGCGATACTAGGAGAGATCGAATATCATATATAGTCCAATTAAAGTGGAGAATTGTGAGAGGGATGGGGGGAGAGAGCGGGGGCGGAGGAAAGTCGATTTCAAAATGACCTCTAATTCTTGTGTGTCTAATCAGTATCAATAATATACTAATAAAATAACCCTCCGAATTGTCAAAGTGTCAACCACATTCCTCTTAGTCGGTTACTCTCTCTCTCTCTCTCTCTCTCTCTCTGTGTGTCCCCCCTGTTCATCTGTGTGTGCGCGCGCGCGCATATATATATATATATAACCACAAGCACTGAATCATTTTCCATTCACTTCAACACTCGATCGTCAAGCAAAAGCGCACACACACATACAGAGAATTCATTGTTGATCAGGTGGCTGTATATTTAGCTAGCTTTTCCTTCTTCTTCTTCCATGGCGAACGATCAATTTCAAGCGAGTACGGGAAACTGGTGGGACTCTTCATCTTCTAGACATGTCCGATTCGAGACCGCTCCTTCCCAGTCATCTTCATCTAACCTCACCACCACCTTCCCCAACTTCACTTGGCCCATGGATCACCTCGACCTCAAGCCTTCCTCTTCCATGGCTCTAGCCCTCTCCTCCCAACCCTTGGATTGGAATATCAATAATCAACCCTCTCATCACCATCTTCTGTAAGTCTTCTTCTTCTTCTCCTTCATCTCTCAGGCGTCTGTGTTTTCATCATTGTAATGATGTGTGTGTGTGTGTGTGTGTAGTAGAGGAGAGAAGGGGGTCTCCGATGGCCGATTCAGATCCATGTTTCAAGATGAGTGGAGATCATCAGAGAAGCTGTTGTTTAATTCTGCAGACTCGTCTTCAACTACCACTGATCAGTACAGTGCTTCTGGGGATAATAGTATGGTCACGACCAGCCAAGGGCTAGCTTGTAGTTTTCAGATGGATAATTCTAATTCCTATTCTGCTACGAATCATTCATTATTAATACAGGGATTATTAGGGCCTGAAGGTTCTTCTTCTTCTTCCTCCTTCGACAATACTCATAATCGCTCCTGCAGCTTGAACTTTCCCTACGGGTCGTCGGCCTTGAGCTCTGATAATGATCCTTCAATGGCTTCTTGGCCCAAGGTTTCTCAGTTTCTTAGGGCTTCGCCGCCGAAACAAACACCACATCACGGCGGCGGTAACAGCCAGTTGCATTTTACAAACAACGCGACCTTCTGGAACGCTTCTGAAGCTCACCACCACCACCATCACGATGCCGCTATTAAAGAAGCTCGACCTTCCTTCTTCCCTTCCTTGCAGCCTCCTATTCAGACGCCCAATTTTGATGCACAATCAAAGGTATAACACCTTTTTTCCACTTCTTTTTTAATTAATTTGATGAGATATATATAGATTTGGTTTTATGTTTCCTTTAACCAAAATATAGGGCATTGATTGCTAAATCATGGTTATCGAAAAATGTTAATTCGAATTGAAACTTTCTTAAATTTTTTTACATATTTTCAACTGTAACTTCATTAAATATTTTATATAAGAGTTTTGATAATAATAATTAAAATTTCAATACATTATTTCTTCAAAAAGAGTCATAAATAAAATAGGAGTATGATTGAAAAAATAATTACAAAAATTATCTAATATCCTGTACTTTAGATCAAATAAGACTTTCAAAAGATGTTTTACATTGTAATCTAAATAGGGTAATGCTTTGTGAAATAAAAGTTTTACTTTATATGATGTGAAGTAATATGTAAGAGCATAATCTCAGTTCTATCACCCTCACATGGGGTGATGAATCTAGAATTTTATTTTTCTATTGCTTTTATAAAAAATAGATTCCTGATATACATGCATAGAGAGAGAGAGAGAGAGACTATCTTCTCCTGTTTCTATGCATAATAGGTGTTTATCATTAATGTAAACACAACATTGATTATATTCGTTAGGGGTGTTTATCATTAATGTAAACACAACATTGATGATATTCATTAGGGTTTATGCACAATGTAGTCTCGAACAACTGATAAAAAAACAGAACACAAACAATTTTCTTTGTCAACCTGAAACTCATGAAAGTCTTGTTAGGTGGGAGAATTTGCTTTTTAACAATAATGTCTATTATGTTTCTACAATTATTATATATTCTAACATGTAAGATCTCTCTGTTTTCTTAATTAAAAAATACGCTCAGTTGATTTTGCACAAAGCTTGTGGAGATCATACATATCTTTATAAGAAAAATAATAATGATAAGAAAGAAAAAGAGAGTGTGAGTTTTGATTATTTGTTTGAATGATGGGATTGCAGAATATTTGTGGCGGAAGAGAAACGAGTAGTGTGGGGAAGAAAAGTGGAGGTGAGGCGACACCAAAAAGAGCTCGAAACGAAACCTCATCAACTTTGCCGCCTTTTAAGGTATTTAATAGTAATGATAATAATAACAATAATCTTAATCGTAAGGACACCGAAACTTTTAAATTCAATTATTGCTTTAAACTTTCTCAAATTATCATATCTTTCTTCTTCTTTTTTTGGAATTCATACAGTAGCTTCTTCTTCTGTTTTCAGGTGAGAAAAGAGAAGATGGGGGACCGAATTACTGCTCTTCAACAGTTGGTTTCGCCTTTCGGCAAGGTTTACATTTTAATTAATTTCACCTTCTAAATATATATATATATATATATCCCATTAATTAATTGGACCATTAAATTACAAATATACACTATTGAGGAGTTTAATTTGCCATTAAAAAAAAGAGGTTGGGTTTTGTACAGTTTATAATGCTGTGTCATGGACCACTTTGATGATTACATATTTTTGCCAAAAAGTATGTTGAAAATTTTTTAAAAATGACTACTACTGAGTGAATTTATTTAAAACCTTATAATAAATAAATATATGAAATTAACTTTATAATAATGTCTGATTTTTAAGAATATTCTAGCATAATTTTGCTGCTTTTAGAGTCGTCATCAGACATAATTTTCATCTATCTACAACTGTGTGGTTTGAAATTAATGATGGAGATTTCATATATAGGGCTGCTATAGTTTTTAAAAAATCATTAATTATGGATGGGTTGATTCAACTCTTTATTAATCTGTGGTTATGCTTCTGTACGTCATCAGACTGATACAGCCTCAGTGCTCTCCGAAGCCATCGAGTATATCAAATTCCTCCATGACCAAGTCTCTGTGAGTCCTATATATATATATATATATATAAAACCCATGAATATATATAAATCAAAAGATGAACTTGGACTTATTTATTCACATATATTGATTTCCTTCTGTTATATTCTCTGGTAGGGTTTAAGCACCCCATATATGAAAAGTGGAGCTCCATTACAGCACCAACAGGTACGTACTTATTCACATCATTATATATTCAGCAAAAGTGATGATATGATGCTAATCAAGTTTTGTGTTTATAATTATGATGCAGAGTTCTGGAAAATGCAAGGAAAGTGAAGGCCTAAAACAAGACCTGAGAAGCAGAGGGTTATGTTTGGTGCCAGTTTCAAGTACTTTTCCGGTGACTCATGAAACCACTGTTGATTTTTGGATGCCACCTTTTGGAGCTACTTTCAGATGATCTGATGAGTTGAATTCATACACATCACGCATTCACAAATTTATAAAGCTATAGGTAGAATAATATTCAGCTTGTTAGAATATATATATATATATATATAATTAAGTTAAATAATGTATTTGATTGAATCTGGGATTCTAGAAAGAATCATATAGATGAGGTCAGATTGGGAATGATGAGATGATGGGAAGCCACAGAAATTGTCAAGTTGATGATTGTGCGCATGGAAGAGAAGAAAAGAGAGCGTGTTGGAAAATGTGTTGAAAGAGAAAGAAAATGAAATGACTCTCCAAAAAGAGAGGCCATTCTTTACCCATTTGCATGCACGATCATGATCTCATGATGCCACATTGGGACCATTGTCATTCAATTAAACTTGTCATTCTAATTGCACAATCATGCATCTTAATTAGGGGATTATTAGGAAGCTGAGCAGATTAATCAAAGGAAAAATTGTTGTTACATATATCGAGAGAGGAAGATAAAGAAGGTTTAATTGTTATTGTTAGTGCTGTGTGTGTGATGAATTGAAGAAGGAATATTAATGGAAGTGAAGTAATTAATTTTGGATTGGACATCTCACTTTACATTATTTTTCCTAATGTCGTTAATAAATGTAAGTGTGGAAGTCAGAGGGTGGCCCACCTACCAAAACACCGTTCATATTTTTCATATTAATTTGTTATTATAGAAATTAATTAAATTTAATCCATATAATAATATGTTGGAGTCCATTATTGCTTGCTATAACAGTTGAGCTTGATTCTATATATATATTATTAAAAAATCAGATAGAAATATATATATTGTTGTTGCAGATGCTTCCACATGCTTTTGTTTTCTAGTTTATGTACTATAGTACTTTTGTTAATTCATTAGAAATATAAATCATAATAAGAACAACATAAAAGTTAGACAAGGGAGCGTGCTCGAAAAGAATAAGAAAATCACTCGTAATCTTGGAATTTTAAAATTGGTGTGTGTGTCTGTGTGCGTCTGTGTGCCTCTGTTAAAAAACCCTAGCTAACTGCTTTACCTGTTTGTGACTTTAGCTGCTAATTGGCCAGATCTTTGAAAAAAAAAAAAAACAAAAAACTACTGGACCAACCCTGAAGGGGGAAATATATATAAGCTTTATCTACAGTCACTTTCTTCTTTAATTAGCGAAATTTAGGGTATAATTAAGTTACTACCTCTATTGCTTTATAATCATTGCTTTTGAAAATAAAAAGTTATTTATATTTATTTTTTTAAAAAAATCAATATATTAACATTGCTTGTGATATTTTTACTTACTTCAATTAATTAGCAATAGAAATAATGAGGGATATTAAAGAAGAGATGAAATAAATTAAGGTGGTGTTAGAAAATTTTAAAAAAATTGACATATTTATTGACATGTGTGTCAAAGTCTTAAAAGATATATAAAAAGAAATGAAGGGGAGTGGTGAATACTAGAAAAATATAAACACACACACATATGGAGAATCTATTATTAGTCATTGTTGCTAATAATACAAAAATATATTATTATTTTGAAAGAAGTAGTGGCTTGTTACTTTCTGCAGGATTTGTGTTCTCCAAGAAAGTGCGACATTATTTCATTATAAAATTCCTTTTTATCAAATAAATCTTTTTTCCTTTCATTGCTTTTAAAGTCAATTATAAGAGCAACCACCAATCCTAGCTTTGTAGAGAAGTTTTTTTAAATTTTTTAAGCAACAATTTTTTTTTGGAAAATTTATTTATACAGTTATTTAAACTTAAAGATAACAAAGTCAATTGAGTTTGAAATCTTGGCGTCAACTCAACTCGTTTAACCTAAACAAACGTTGATGTGAAAAGCATGAGAGGTCAATTAGAAGAAATATATATTTATACAAGCAAATTATTTAAATATAATCATCATGACCATATATTATAGTATCTAAAATAAAAATACCGTATAATAAAAAATAGTAATATATATGCTGTATATAATATTGTTTGTGAGAGTTTGAGATAAGTACAAGTAGTAATTCCTTTTCTGTTTAAGGTATACATGACGTGGTTGTGAAGAGTAAATGAATATAATATTATTTTTAATTAAAAATAAATAAATGGCAGAAGGTTCCTCGTTTTGATATATTATATAGGGTTTAATTTTTCTCACTTTTGGAAGAGCATCTTCTTTATCCATGACCATGAGCCATCGTTTCTCCTTGAATATGCCACTTTCCTTTTCAAATAATAAAAACAAACTAAAATTATGGGCTTATCTTTCATCTTTTTTAACTGATTAGAAAACTCGTTTTGATTCATTATGTTTTTATATTAATATTAGTTTCTGTCATCTAATGCTAAAACATGCATGATTACCAATCAATGATTGTGAGATTATCATTGGTAGCAGAAAGATATATTATACAATTTTTTTATTAAAAAAAAGGTTAAAAAAAAGAGGAATAGAATCTTCAGATTGTTAATTGGGCCTATAGTTCATATGATAATAGCCGTTGAGATTCCATAATTTCATCCTTTTCCTTCACCTTTAATTTTATGCCACCCAGCACAATCCTCCAGACAGTATTTAATTTTCTTCACTTCAATTTAATATCTCTCAATTAATCATGCTAGGCTCACTTTTACATGTTTAAATCTGAGTTATGTCCATTTTTATTCTAAGCTTTCTGAGATATATACACATATATATATATTCCAGTCCTAGCATAAAATAACTTGTATGTTCATGAATTTCACCCAAAAAAGAGAAGAAAAGAAACTATATCAAAGAAACAGTTGACCAGGACAACATCCAATCATGGCACTGAAATTTTTTACCGTGAGTAAAAGAGTATATTTATATTTTTAAAAATAATATATCAATAAAAAAATATATAACAAATTACATTATTCATAAGTTGTGAAATAAAATGAAATAGTATGGCTCTGTTCAGGCCAGTACCTATTTTTTCTTATAGCACCATCATCAAAGGATTATTGTTAACACAGGAAACATTAAACTAGCTAATACTCCCTCCTAAGTATAGGATTTTGATAATTAATTCATATCAATAAAATAAATTATTTAAGTTAGTTATTTTATGAAAATATGTATTGGTTTTCCTAAAATAATATATCTCTTTTTAATCATGTACGTTAGAAATTATATATATTTATTGATTATACACATTAATATGTGCAATCAACACCTGTAATGGGAGAGATAAATAAGATTGAAATCTTACATTTAGGATAAAAACAAATTCCTAAACTAGCTCATTTATATAGCAGAGGAAGTATGACTTTTTTTCGATTGTTCAATGTATCCACCGCCGATAGCGGTGACTAATCCCTTCATCGCAGGGTCTCCCACAAGGGAGCAAACGGCTGATTATAGAGTGCTCTTCATTAACATGAGTGAGTAATCGAACCCCCAACCATATGCTTAAGGGACGAAGTGAGATAGTCACTATGCCACACTCACATGTTGAGAAAGTATGACTTTGATATCAAAGCTAAGTGTTTCTAGTACTAAAAAAAGTACAATGAATGCATCACCGATCTTTCAAAATTTTAATATCTCACTTTATTATTTAAAAAATCAGTTTCATTACTAATATCATCTTATCCTTGTTAACATAATTAAGCATATGACTTATAATGTACGTAACTGTTAAAATCTTTGTTATTACTGTCATAGTATGTACCTGACAAAGGATAATAAAAGAGGGAACATTTTTATAAGATTGAAGAAAATTATGTTTATCTGCCGGCTTTAATTTAGAAGATTAAAGATTAATTGGAAAAGATTACTTATCACCATACTAATTAATTAATCTTGATTCATTCTCAGAAGAAAGACAGAAGCTAATTAATTAATACTTAATCACCCTTGAGTGCAGAGATTCCGCTCCAAGTTTTTCTGAGCATGCATTCGCATGTGCATGTCAGTATGTGAGACTGTTGATGACGAGGTTTTGAAGAGGACCAAAGTCATTCATTGGAATCCAAAACATGAAAAAGCAAAAATGAGAACTTGCCACTGAAATTCATGGTGAAGAAACGACGATGGAATTAGATACCGCAGAGTCATAAGTACTACAAACTAATGATAATAAGGAGAAAAAGAAACCAGAAGCTTTCTGTGAATCACATGACGACAGTGAAGAAGATGTTGTTCTTTTACAACCAAGGAGAAAAGGAAAATAAAATTACAGCATTAACGACTGAATGTTTCAGAATAGTTTCCTTTGTTTTGACGGGTTCCTACTTATGGCGTCCCCACAGTGGTGTACTAGTTTCAAGAAAATATCACACTGAGCTATGTGTTGCAGAAAAGAAAGTCCAGTGTTTTCCAAGTTTTGAACTACATATTTTGTGCTGAAAGAAAGAGAGATTGGGATGTTCATGATGAGGAACATAGAAAGATAAAGCTAGAAGTGCAGAAATCAACCTACAGGTTAATATGCCCACGATATTTACCATCATTAATTATAAGGAAAACAAAATTATTGATTCTTGTATATTGCTCGCATTTTGCTATTAATTCCTGTATTTTTTTCTGATATTTTTGATCCCTATATTTTTATTTTTATTATTTTATATCCTTCCAAGTTTCTTATACTTTGTTTATGGAAGGACGTAAAATAATAAAAAAAGATACAAGAACTAAAAATATTAAAAAAAAAGTATAGAAATCAATAATAAAATATAAGGAAAGTACAGGGATACTCCTCAGTTTAAAAAATATAAAACATTTTTAACTGAATCTTACCTCCAGTAAAGTAATTATTTATCTTTAAACTAGTTTTATCTTTTCACATTTACACATATTTAGTAAGGTATTTCACTCTAAAATAAATATAAAGTGATTTATTCATAGGGGCATTATTGAAGAAAAAACAATGGTTACACCTTAAAATACTAAATATATCTTGTATTATTTAATATCTAATCTCTCAAAAAATACTTTACATTTTTTAACAGAGGGCATATATCATATAATATGTAAAATTATAATAGAGGTTACTCTGCCTTTATAGTTGTGTTTCATTCACGTGTGATTATTTTTTAAAATTTAAATCAAGCCATATAATCTTGCACAGTAGGACCTTGTGATTATAAAAAAAAAATTAGGTATTTTTTTTCTTTGGTAGTAACATATTTTTTGGCTTTTAAAAACTGTGAATAGTGGAAAGTTACGAAGTTAATTATCTAGGCGTAAAAAGAAAAGAGAAAAAATTGGGCCTGATGATAGCCCAAGTTTGCATTTTCCATGTGGTTAGAGCTTAGCCCAGAACAATAGATATTGCGATCCACGTAAACAGAATTTGAAAATATCATACATTTGTGGCCCCCGCTAAACCATCTTGAACACGAAGTCCACAATTTTCATATCATCATCATCATTTATTTATTTATTTTTGGTGGTTCACGCCATGATCAGAATAGGGTCCCTGATGAGTGTGCAATATATGCACACAAATAATTACAAAGTTTTAATTTTATCTTGTTTATTGGCATCAAAAACTCTTGAAAGGGAATACAATCGAACGGAAAAAGATATTTTCTTAACCTAATGAAGAAAACAAGACGAGAACTTTCTCAGTCAACAAACAGAAACCACCATGGATCACGCATTCAAAAATTAAAACTACATTCAAGGCAATTATTATTGACAAGCACGTAGAAGAAGAATGCAACTTGATACATTCGAGGGCTATAAAAAAAATGAAGAACTTTGGATTCAAGCAATGCCTTTTATCGTTTTTCCTTGATAAATGTCATGTCTGTGTTGGCTTAACATCATCATGCAGATCCCTTGAGCTTCTTGGTGATGGCAGCGATGTACTTTCCCTGGTGGAAGGCTTGCTCCAACTCAAGCTCAGATGGCTGTCTTGAGCCATCACCAGCATAAGTCCCTGCACCATAAGGACTCCCACCTTTCACCTTCTCCATCTCAAACATGCCGGCGCCGAATGTATATCCGATTGGAACAAATAGCATCCCGTGATGAACCAGTTGGGTAATAGCAGTCAGCCTGTTATGGTTTCATCAGTATCTGATATTTCTTGGATAAACCAAGTCAATCAAAATTTGACAAGTTTTTGCGTTTCCATATGACTGGATTTATGCAAGAAATTTTCAACTACACACTCAAATAGAGGTTCTTACGCTGTAGTCTCTTGTCCGCCGCCTTGGGAGCCAGTGCTGTAGAAGATTCCTGCAGGCTTACCTGCAAGCTGTTGTGTTCTCCATAAACCTCCAGTTGCATCTAGAAAAGCTTTGAACTGAGCGGCCATCATTCCGAATCTTGTTGGGAAGCCAAAAACAAAGCCATCAGCCTCAGCAAGTTGACTGGGTGTAATTACTGGTACATCGCTCTTTGGTGGCGCACTCATCTTACCAAGCACCTCGTCCGGCAGAGTCTCGGGTACCTGTTCACAAGTTCTTTCAAGTCAGTTGGGCTACTTTGTTTTCTTAGATCACGTCAAAATTAGCAAGAACACAATTTGACAAAAAGTACAGAAATAAGAAGATTAGCTACATTAGGCTATTGGAAGGCAGCGGGTCCTGCACTCTTAGGAGCCTATTATAGGTTGCTATGAATGAAAATTGAGGACAGAAGCTTATGTTTCTACGAAAATTGAGCCTATTATGAAGTTCATAGGGCAATTTGAGAACTCATTGATCCCTTAACTATATGGCCACAATGAAGGAACTAAGCCAGCATAAATCTTGCAACCAACACAGTGAAGCAGGAATGATGGCATATCAAGTTAAAAAACCAATCGGTCTTAACTTCTATCCGTCCAAGCACAGCCCGGTTTACAAAAGCCTTAGCTCTGCAATTGATGTTATAAGCTAGGATGATGTGCAGTGCATGCATTAACGTCACAAATACTTGCCTGCCATAGTTTGGCCTCAACACCTTCCACAGATGCAGCACCTTTCTTTATTTCTTCTGCTAGTTTCTCCACATGCCCATACATGGAGTAGTACCTGTAAAAGCAATGAAAACATTACATTTTGCACATACAGCTCACAGAAGCCTGCGCAATAATTTACTTTTTAGAGATGAAATGAGAGAGACAATTAAAAATTGTAAAAAGAGAGCAGACCAAAACTGTCACCAATTTCATCTCGAACATTTAGTTGGCACCAACTAATTTATGTCATCTTTATCAGTTGGAAAAAGAAATCATAAAAGCTAATGACATTAAAGCCAATTTACTTACGGATTTGCTTTCGCTCCACATTTTTCCTAATAAAATAGCACCCAGATAGGTTCACAGAGACAAATCGCCATAGGGGCGAGTGGATTGGATAGTGATGCAGACTGTTATCTATTAAAATAGTGAATGAATTTTAGTATAATCTGTCAATTATTATTGATGATAAGGTTACAAGGATTAATGTCAATATTTCCAGCAGTTCTCTTCACATCTATAAGTAAAGAAAAGGAAACCTCAGCAATGTAAGGTCATAGAACTATGCACCAAGTTAGACTGAAGTAAAAAAGAATGCACCCTAGAGAACTTGGCAGAAATATGCTTTTTTTTCCTCTTTGATATTACTATACGTATCTCTG
Organism: Prosopis cineraria; assembly: GCF_029017545.1. Lineage (NCBI taxonomy): Eukaryota > Viridiplantae > Streptophyta > Magnoliopsida > Fabales > Fabaceae > Prosopis > Prosopis cineraria. The sequence goes on from NW_026555337.1 coordinate 7,640,576, forward strand.
GCCCTTTAGATATTATAAATATACTCATATATATGTGTGCAATGTGCATTATGTATCAATATGACCAATGCAAGAGAAGTGTCACCGTTCACTCATGGAAAGTAGAATGCTGACAGCAATGGACAAAAGTTTTGAGTGACATAAGATATTCAAACAATGATAAGCGTCTTCTACAAATGGCAATGCTAGTTTTTACATCCTATTCAGATGGATAAATTTTTGCAAATAAGAATCTAAGTGTCATTTTTCTGCACCGCAAAGGAAGGACAGTCCTTCATAAATTCAAGCCCTCTACTGGCTACTTACAAATACAAAACAAAATAGGTAAACTTTTTCTAAATCAAGCAATTGGAAACTTTCAGTAACTGAACTTTTTATTGCCATTAATTCTGTTAATAGAGTTGCCAAAGTGGTTCAACATCAAGCCAGTCAGAACGTTAGCGGGGAAAGTGCCAAATGGGTTGCCAACGTGGCCATCACCGTTCAAATTAGGCAGATATTGATCAAGTAGACAATTAAGTTCGCATAATTGACCTAAAAATTCATTCGATACACTTTTTAAAAAATCAGGGCTATTATGATGATAATTAATTAAATTTCAAAGAAAAAATTGACAGCAAAGGCTATCAAATTGAAGCGAAGGAAGAGATGGATGATAAATGTGCTTTTTGTAGGCGATGATTCTGGCGACTACCAAAGAAATGCAGAACAATACAAAAAAAGATAATGTATCAAGGAAACGAACTTATAAAAGAGACAATTTCTCCTGAACTCATTCTTCGGATTCATAGACCAACTACCCCGACAAGCAACAGATACAATGACTTACGCCGATTAACAAGTACAGAAAAGAGCTTGCGACATTGATGGCTTGTAAGTCATCTCCCAAAAAGTCGGAAAAAATGTAAAAGAAAAAAGCTATGCTTCCCCCACTGTTCCAACAATCCAATCTCAAAACGAAGCAGAAAGAACAACATACTTCGAAGAGGAATTTATCAGATCCAGAAAAACTATACATTCCCAGATCAAATCCAAGATCGTTAATAAGCAACACGAAAAGCAAAGTCTCACAAAATAAAGTGTAAACCAGCGATCAAAAGCGAAGATAGACGAGTCGATCAAGCAAAACTTCAAATCTGTGATCACACGAAAGTAATTGTACACATACACAATGTAGACTTTGACCGCCATTGAAGTCTTCGAAGGTTCGCCCGTCTCTCCCTCTCTCTGTGTCTGATGGCCCTTCGCTGGTCGAAGCTAATACTACTGGCCGTTGCCGAAATGGTGGGGAGCACAGGACATATTTATAGTTGCACATGACAGCGTAATTATTAGTTAATAACTCCTGATTTGTAAATTAATTAATTATTTTTCTAAACTTTTTTGAAAGATTAAAATGATTGATGATGATAGGGTGGTGTCACCTCTATCATCATTCTTAGAGTTTGTCAATTTTAGATTTTGTCAATTTAGGAAGCTTTTCTTTTGGATCGATATATTATTTTATGAACTAAGAATTATATATATATGTATATATTTAAAAAATAGTCTAATCATATTTTATTACGAATTTTGTTACTAAAAAATATAAGATATTTTTAATTAATTTTTTTAATAAATTAATTACTTACTTTCAATTTAATATTATTTTTTTATATTTATCCTTATTAAATATTCTATAATAAATATAAAATTATTTATTAATAGGGACACTCTTGAAAAAAAACAATAATTACATTTTAAAAGACTAAAAATATCTTATATTTTTAAATATTTAACTCCTCAAAAAATATTTTACATTTTTAAATGAAAAGAGTATGTATTGTTGATGATGTATAAACTTTTAAATGTTCATTTTTATTTTACCGATAAGTAATTGTTTTAGTTAAATTGCTTCATTGTTCAATATTATGAGGCAATTTTTTTAAAGTATAATGTTAAAAATATAAAATATTTTGGGCTTTTCAAGATGTAATTAATCATGTTTAATCATTAATTATAAATGTTGTTGATAAGATTTTTCAATTGAAATTGAGATATCGTTTTGTAAATATAAAAAGAGTCTATAATTTTAAAGACAATTAATTGATTCATTAAAAATATATTTTGATTAAAAAATATTTCATGATTCATAATATATGTATTTTGATGAAATTAATGATGTTACATTTTTCTAACTCATAATATATGTATTTTCTATTGATAGATGTCAATAATTAAGATAAAATTTATAAAAATAATATTATAATCCCCCTGTTTCTCTTTAGAAATTATTTCTTCCAGCTTCATCAATGTTAATATAATAAAAGTGTAAAAAATAAAAATAAATAAAATTTTAAGTATAACTCTCAAGTAAAAAGTAAAAATTAAATAAATTATATAATACTCCCTACATCTTAAATTATAAGATATTTTTAAATAAAATTTCATAATCAATAAAGCTCATTAAATATAATTTACAATCTTATCTTTTCAAGATAAAAATATAAATTTTTAAAAATATCATTCATTTAATACTTTATTAATAAAAGAATATTGAAAGAGAGAATACATGAGAAGGTTAATTTAAAAAAAATATCATTAATAAAACTTTATTTTTATCAAAAAGTCTTATATTTTAAAATGTCAAATCTTTTATAAAAGTGTTTTATACTTTAAAATAAAAAGATTATTATTATTATTATTATTATTATTATTGATCTCACTCTCTTTTACTTTTCAATAATAGTGTAGAGATTTGAATTTAAAATATAAAAATTTTATCATGAGTTCAGGTGGATGAAATTATATTTTTAAAAGGTGCTTAATATATAAAATTGAAGGAAATATGTTACAATACCGGGCGCCGCCTTCATTTACTTGAATCTGGCAGCCATCCTTTTTCAACTTTGACGGACGCACTTCTTTAAAATTATTGTCTTAGTTTAAAAATAAAATAATGGATGTAGATTTTCAAGTTTCCATTTCATGGGTATGGTGATAATAATTTTTATATTACATGTGCATAGGCGGGGACGGGATTTCGTTTTTATTTTTCTTTTTTTTTTTTAACCAAAGGAAATTCATTCAATCAACAGAAGGAAAGAGGCGAGACTCCAAATACAGAGTTTGAAAAATAAAATATAATAACAGAAATGAAAAAGCAGACAGGAAATAAAAAAATACAGCATTCAACCAATTCCAGTTTTATCTGAAATCGAAGCAAAAAAATCTATCCCTAGTATACAAAAAATTAGCATCTTGCAATAACAGCAACGCTAGAGGAGGTGATGGTGGAGATTCCACCTAACCCAAAATTCCCAAACTCCTTTAAAGCAAAACCTGCCAACCAGGGATTTCGTTTTTGCAGACCATTTCCTTTTGACTGTTTAAATTTAATATTTTTAATCATATTTTATATTTTTGAAAATAATTTTTTGATAAATTATAAAAACTTTTAATAAATTTATTTCCTCACTTGAATAGTTGAATTTAATATGAATGGTTCATATTTGGTATTAAATTTTTTATAATCATATTATATTAGATGTGGATCATTTATGTTAAATTTAGATTGTCTAGATCAATAAACATATTTATTAATATAAAATTTTTTATTTTAAAAATATAAAATAAAAAATAAAAAATATTAAATTTGTACCATTTGAAGATTCCTCACAGCCGACTCCCGTGTTTCGTTGGCTTTGGGTTTGACCGTGAGGGGCAGGACAGCCATGCCGCCTATGCGATGATCAATGATGCGTCATCTTCGCTTAAAGACAAGATCATGATAGCCAGTATGGGGGACAAAAACTAAAATGCATAAAGCCTCGTAAAGTTTGAAATAGTTAATGACTTTTCTCATATTTAAAATTTTAAAATTAAAGGCTTGTTTAAAAACTTATTTTAAAAATAATTTTCTGTTCTTTAAAATAAAAAATAAAAAAAATTTATTTAATAGTGTGTTTTTAAAAAGTATTTTAAAAATAAAATAAAATATTGTTGAAAAAAATGAAAACATATTTTAAATGTTTTAGGATTATTATTTTAGAGAATAAAGAAGAATGAAAAAAATATTTATTTTTATTATTTTTTTGTTCTCAGGACATTTTTTATAAAGCATCAATTCTTATATCAATAAAATAAAAATAGTTTTAAACAGTCCCTAACTCTCCTAATCTTTAATTTTATTTTTCAAAGCCCCCTAAAGTTAATTATATTATTTTTTATAAGGGTTAAAATGTCATCTAAGTAATCGATGTTATTACACAAGATATTACTTCCTTCGTTCAAAAATATAAGATATTTTTAATTAAATTTGACTCTCAATAAAGTAGTTACCTACTTTTAAACTAATCATATATTTTCAAATTCACTTCTATTAAATATTCTATAATAAATATAAAATCATTATCAAAAGAGACACTTTTAAAAAAATAATGATTATACCTCAAAAGATTAAAAATGCCTTACATTTTTTAATATCCAACTCTATAAAAAATATCTTATATTTTTAAATATAGGAAATATGGCTAATTAATTTTTTTATATTTTTTTGGATAGTTGAGGTATTGATAGCAAAAAAAAAATGAAATTTTCATTGTATAAAATTTTAAATATTTACATTTGCATTAGTTTCATTCATTTTTTGTTATCAATGAACAGTCATGCATAATTTTCTTATATTAAAGGATAAATTAATCTAACATGATAATATCTAAAATTTTAAATATTTTAGCCAAATTCATTACATTAATTTAACTTGAATATATAAATAAAACTTTATCCTTTAAAACAATAAAACTATGCACTATTGATAAAAAAAATTAATAAAGGTAATATAAATGCAAAAAGTTAAAATTTTATACCATGATAATAATATTTTTTTTGGCTAGCAATGCTTTAACTATCTAAAAAAATGAAAGAAATTGATTATAAATAATTCTGTAATATAATATTTTTGTTTGATAACTTTTTTTAGTTAAATAACATTTTAATCTTTATGAAGAATAATATAATTAACAGTAGTGATTTTAAAAAATAAAATTAAAAATTGAAAGAATTAATTTTAAATTTTTAAATGTGAAGAGCGTTATGTACAGTTAACTCAAATTTTAAGAGAATTTTTATGCATTTTAACCCCAAAAAAAAGGCGAAAAATGCCATCAAGTTGTGTGGGACCAAATTGGGATATGGTTGAAGATGGGATGAGGCTGTCTTGATTTGTTACGAGGACGCACATTTTGGCATAATTTGAGATGAAAACCAGGAGACTAGGATTTAATGGTTAATAATTGTCTTAAATATAAATCACTTTGCAACAGTGTGCATAGTATTAATTGTTTTATTCTGACTATGCCATTCTTCTTAATTTTCAACAAGAAAATAAACAATGTTTGTTTTTAAACTTATGATATTTGTCAAGGGCGAAAATAAAAACAAAAATAATTTTTAAATAATTTCAATGATATAACTAATTTTTCTTTATTCTTGTAAATTAATTGTAGACAAATTATAATAAGTAGAGGAGGCAACAGTCATTTTGAGGGATGCATGCTCCATGAAGCGTTGATACAATGCCATGTCTAAAGTCTGAACAAAAGCTTGCCCCGTTTCTTTGATTCTCCGTCTCTGACTCTTATCTATTGGGTCCCTAAATGTGAAATTGATTTATAAGCACGAAAAGAGCACTAGAGGACTTCTGTAGCGATTTTCTTGCAGAAAAGGATTATAAGATTTTGATTTTCCATTAAAGGATCAGAAGATTAAAATAAAAATAATTGTTGATTATAAAATGACAAGAATACTGTTTTTTTTCTCTGTTTAAAAAAAAAATATCACCAAACAGTTATTAACTGTTAAAGGCGAGGGTTTGATCCCGAGATCTCTTACCCACTCAAAAAATTAACAATCATCAAACCACCTATACTATTTAATTGTAACATGCAAACAATAATGATTTTAACAAAAGTTAGTCCTATTTTAATGAACAAGTTATCATTCACGAAAAAATAACAAATCTCAATTATTAAGCAGTTACTATTTAACGATGGTATTAACGTATTCGGTGTTATTTGGTAAACAAGTCATGATTCTAGAGAAAACAGAAGTATTGATGACTTGATGATTATTAATCTTTTAGGTGTACAAGGGATATTAGATTTAAATCTCTTAACTACTTTTAATAATTTAATTGATTGTTGATACCAGAGATCTAATAGCTAGCAACCTCGTCGATGGCAAGTTGGCAGTGGTAGGGGCCTTTGGCAACCAAAGGCGGCAGTGATAGTGAGGTGGAATTTTTTTAATTTTTAAAAATAAAAATATTGTTGTCATTTTACATTTAAATCTATTTATATTTTAGTCTTCTGGTTTTGCATTGTAAAATTAGAATCTTTTGATTCTTTTGATTCTTTTATGCAAAAAAAAAAAAAAAAGCAACCGAGGCCTTCTAGTGAGATATTCCATAATAAATAAAGCACAAATTCGTGAACGAAGACGGAGCATGATTATTGAATTTTTATTTTGCCCGCGGATATCATCAATCAATTATCGGAAACAACAATATTAAAAGCAGCATAAATGCAAAACGTTGTATGAAAACTGAAAATGATTAAAATAAGGCATTGGTAGATGGGACGCGAGGCCTGATGCCATCCCTGAGTTGAACCCAAGCAATATGATCATGGTGTCCTTTGACCCGTTTCCCAGCGTTCTACCACCGATACGGGGAGACAAGACAACTCGGCGCTGCATTTAATTGACCCTCCAAAAAGCACCTCATTGTCTCTGCCATGACACCTCACGTAAAAGTCAGAAACGGGCAGGCCCTTGAGCCCCATTTTTTTTTTTTTGTAAATTGCTTGATTTTTGAAACTCAATCCTTGTTTAAAGGATTTAAAACAGGGTCCATAAGTTTTTTTATTATTTTTTTATATTTTTTTAAAATAAAAAATTTAGTTATAAAATTTCGTATTTTTTAAAATATAAATATCAATTATAATATTAAAAGTTTAAAAATAAATAATAAAAAATTAAATCTTAAAATACAAACATATAGTTTAAATTTAATTTAAAAAATAAAAATATTTTTTTAGATTTAAAATGAAAAAGGGCTTAAAATAACCACCTAAGCCCGAGCCTGAGTCTGTTTTTCAAGACCTATCAGAGTTAAGTTTCAGAACCTGATTTTCCTAAAAATAATATTTTTTTAAGTCTGAACTCCTATAAAAATGAGTTTAAATGAATGACTTATTAGGCTCGACTTTATTCCCAATTCTAAACTCACATCCCAAATCATAGTAATTTAATCATCTCTTTCTTCTTTTTTTAAACAAACATGATAATTTAGGGGTTGTTTGAAACTGTTTTTATTTTATTGTTTTAAGAACTAGTGTTTTGTAAAGTATGTTCTGAGAACAAAAAAATAATGAAAATAGGTGTTTTTAAATTCTTCCTTGTTCTTCAAAACAATAATCACGGAACACCTAAAAGTTATTTTTATTTTTTTATTCTCCAAAATAATATTTTATTTTTTATTTCTCCAAAACATCTTTTGAAAACACGTTATCAAATAAATTTTTTTGTTCTCTTATTTTAAAGAATAGAAAACTGTTCTCAAAATAAGTTTTTAAAAAAACCCTTAATTATCTTGTTCTGTTTTTGACAAATAATTGGTTGGATCGACTAACACATAAAATCTGAGTTTTTTCACCCCCTTTTGGAGATTACCGGCCATCAAAGACACAGCAACAATAAATCACCAACACCAACGACATTCATGAACGTGAGAAAATGACCTCATTATATAATTTTTTTACTTCCTCTATTAAAAAATATAAAATATTTTTAATTAAATTTTACCTCTCAATAGAATATTTACTCATTTTCTAACAAATCATATTTTTTTATATTTATCTCTGTAAAACACTCTATAATAAATATAAAGTTATTTATCAATAGGGATACTTTGAAAAAAAAGAGCAATGATTACATATCGAAAAATTAAAAATGCTTTATATTTTTTAACATTCAACTTCTCACAAAATGCCTTATATTTTTAATAAAGGAAGTAAATTTTATGATATCATTTTAACATATTTTTACATAATCTTTAAATTATCTTGAATTTCTATACTCCATCTATCCTCAATGACAACACACTTTAACAAAAATAAATTTTTTATCAATAATAATTTTCTAATGTTCCTTTCACATTATATTCTATTTTTAATATTATTTCATATATTGGGTATTAAATGAAGAATATTTTTAAAAGTTTATATTTTTATTTTAAAATAATAAAATTGTAAGGTATATTTAACGAATTTTATTGATATGAGTAATTTTATCTAGAAGTGTATTATAATTTGAAACGAAAAGAGTATAACTTATAATGCTTAGAACATATATAAAGTAATTTCAACAAAAGCTAATTCAATTAGTAAAAATTTATCCCATAATTCAAAAAGTCATGGCTCGTATGATCAAATTACATTGCCAACATGAAAACTTTATTAGTGGGTAGTTTGTGAGTAATTTTGAAAACGTTATTTAAATTTGAAAACATACATTAGTTTTTACAAATTATCGAGATTTATCTAAACTTTTTTGTGTGAAGAAAAGAACATATAAAGTAATAAATTTTGAAATAAAATATGTCATTCAAAGTTTTTTGGTAAAATGATAGAAAAATCTATTTAAATTATGCAAATAATAGATTAGCCCTGTGTTGTGAATTTTCAACACTTGATGCATATAAGGACTTGCATATGTGGAGTTGCGAATGACTATTAAATTATTGTGAATTTAAAAATAAAAGTTGTTAATGTAGAAATAAAAGTTGTAAATAAAAAATTATAATTTTTCAACACTTGATGTATATTAAGACTTGCAGATGTGAAGTTGCAAATGACTATTGAATTGTTACAAATTTAAAAATAAAAGTTATTAATATAAGAGCAAAAATTGTGAATAAAAAGTTGTAAATTTTTAACACTTGATGTATATTAGGATCTGTAGATCAGGACCTGCGAATAGCTATTAAATTATTACAAATTTAAAAATAAAAGTTGTTAATAAATGAATAAAAGTTGTGAATTTTTTTAATATGAATAAATGAAAAGATTGTCATTTTTTATAATTCCCTAATTCCCTAATGATAGAAAACATCCCTTACAACTTTAGGAAAATTATGTTATTTTATGCGATCAATTTGTCATTTATATAATTTAAATAAATTTTTCTATCATTTTTTAAATTTTTTCACATCAGTATTAGGTAATAAATTATAAAATAAAATAAGTTGTATTTTTAAGAATGAAAAATCTTCTGTAATTTTCAAATATAACCTTATTAAAAGTCAACCTTGCATTAATTATAACGAATTAATTACGTATAATATTTAATTGCACATAAAGGTATAAAAAGAAAGGGTATTAAATGTTCTAGATATTAGTATCAAACTAAACCTATGACTATTTTGGACCAAATAAAGTTGGAGAACAGGATTGATCGAAATAATAAAAGGCGTCTCTAACTAAAATGTATAAGCTAAGAAAAATGCTTCCTCCATTTCTATTAAAATTATCGTAGAAAGGATTTTGTGATTTTTTATAAGGCACTGCATTATTTGTTAAGTAAGAGGTGAGTAATTTTTATTTTTAATTGCTCCCATGACATTTTAAGTAGAAAGTAGGTATTTTATATTTAGTTTTTTTTTAAATTATAAGATGTTTTTAGTCAAATCATACTCTTAATGAGTTAGTTAATTATCTTTAAAATTATATACCCTTTTTATATTTACCTTTATTTGATACAAGATGGTGTCTCAATTAAAAATATTATTAATTACCACCCCTAATTAAAGATATTTTTAGAAAAAATTCATTAATTATACTTTAAAAATATTTTTAACATCTTATCTTAAAATTTGTTCCTAATCGATCGACCTCTACCCTTTTATAAATAACAATTCCTATTTCTATTGATAAAAAAATATGATTTAAAAGTTTATAAAATGTTGAATTACACTTATTCATGTAAAAAAAACGTTAAAGAATTAATATTAACATAGACACTTGTCATCCTATTATTCTTCTATCATATAGATGTATAGATTAAGCAAGTTTTGATACTAAGTTTTGGGCCTAGAAGCGGGGCTGGACCAGTTGGGCATACAACTTATAGGCTTCCGGCTTTGATAGTATATCATGATGGTATATCCAATCTCCGCGGGAAAGGCCAGGGCGAACAGTAGTTGCCACCGGCCGGCGTGTTAGCCGGTCAGCGACCACCATGGGCGGCCGGCCACGTAATCAGCCAAGCGCATACAGTCACAACTGGAGATCAGGACTCGAGCTGACGCGGGCCTAGCTGCCTCTACCTTTAGCCTGCACTGGTGGCTGGCGGTGTCATCCTCCCTCAGTTTCCACCATTTACAACCATTGGCCTCCGCATTGTGCATTTCAGGTAAGTCCTATGGCTGGATTTAAGGCTTTATGAAAGAAACACTTATCTAGGACTACTAGAAAGTTCTGCGGAAGATTGAGAATATTGCCACCAACAGAGGAAAAGGAAGTCGAGAGTCCCTAACTTTGTATGACTAATAATTATACTAGGCGTGAAACTAATTGGACGAGCAAATTGATGACTGAGCTTTGCTATTAATAAATTGAATGATATCAAAATCTATACAGCCCTCATGAATCAAAACACAACAGCGGAACCGCTGGCCAGTCAAAAAAAAAAAAAATCGCGTTCTGTACGGAGATAATTAGTAGATACTCTTTCCAAGAAAATATTTCTTGCTCCTCTTCTACATACACCATAGATCATGGTGCTTCTAATAAGGTAATAGTTGATTCGTTGGTGGAGTTAATGTCCATTTTGCCTGAGAAGAAATAGGGTTCAATGAAATCTTTCTTGGTGTAGAAAGCAGGCTCCTTAGGCTGAGGCAATTTAGTTTCACTCCCCAACATTAGAACCACAGTAGACATGGTTGGTCTATCTTCCGTGTATTGCTTGACACATAAGAGGCCTATATGGATGCAACGTTGTACTTTTGATAGGATGCAAGATTCCTCCAGCTCTGAGTTAATTAATTCAAAATCCCTTCCTTCTTTCCATAGACTCCAAGCCTGAACCATAACGTGAAAAATTGAAAATCATTAGTCTACTGTTTTCCTTCTGGAATTATAATGAGGAGGTGTCCTTGGAAAAAGCTAGAGACTTTTCCTCATCAATTTAGTGCATTTAGTATCCCCAAAAAAAGCCAGTAAATTTTTTTGGAAGGTTGTTATCAGGCTCTCCTATAAAAAACACTATGTGCGGAAGCTCTTTTGAAACAATCAATCGTGTAGTGTTGAGATGTAAAGGATGCTCAGTGTCAGGCTTTCCTTGAAGAATTAGATATTAAATATCTAATAAATTGCACTTTAGTCCCCGTATGCTTCTTGGAGCAATTGAACGTTGGTTGGTGAGGAGAGATACCGTCGCTCTTTGCCAAATGGACGAACTCCATTGAGATGTCCCATTTATGTTTAAGATATTAAAATTTTGAAACTTTAATAATATGCTTACATGACTTTGCTAAAAAAAAAATAATAATAAATAATATGCTTACATGACAAATGAGGTTGAGGGACTGGTCAGGATGATAAAATCCTCTACTTCTCTTCCCGCTTATAATTTCCAGTACCAAAATACCAAAACTGAATACGTCAGATTTTATAGAGAAAAGTCCATCGGCTGCATATTCTGGTGCCATGTACCCACTATAATCCACAATTAAAACAATGGTTAAAGAAGATTAAAACACAAAAAAATGAACAAGGAGCTTGTTAGATTGGCATTGAGATGCTCACTAAGTCCCAACTACTCGCTTTGTGTTTCCTTCAATTTGGTCTCCTCCAAATATTTTAGCAATGCCAAAATCTGATATCTTGGGGTTTAACTTGTCATCTAATAAAACATTACTTGCTTTAAGATCTCTATGAATAATCCTCAATCTAGAATCTTGGTGAAGATAAAGAAGACCCCGGGCAATTCCACAAATAATGTTGTAGCGTTTAGGCCAATCTAGGATCCTGCCTTTGGTGTTATCTGTTATATGAAATTAAGTAAGCTGTCTAGTTTGAAGTCAATAGTTAAAGTATCATAGGCCCTAAAGCGATACCAGTCTATCCTCTCAAAACCTTTCTTGAAGTTCTCACTAAAATAAAAGAGCTTTCTTGAATTGTTCATACCAAAAATGAAATAGTCCAAGCTGCTGTTAGGCATGTATTCATACACCAGCATTTTGTCTTTTCCTTTGATGCAACAACCAAGAAGTTTTACAAGATTTCGGTGCTGAAGTTTTGCAATCAATTTAACTTCATTTTTGAACTCTGTCATTCCTTGTCCTGATCTTTGTGAAAGCCTCTTCACAGCAATTTCTTGCCCATGTACTAATCTTCCCTGCATATTGATGTAAGAAGTACATAGGGATACTCATTACAGTATGAAGAACTTTTCAAATGTTTTTATCCTTGCACCTTTAAATTTAGTTACCTTATATACAGGTCCAAAACCTCCTTCTCCAATCTTTTTCTCCTCCGAGAAGTTATTGGTGGCAACAGCTACAGTTTCAAAATCAAGCAAAGGGAGATCCAGATCATCAACCCTGTCCCCCTCCTTCTGATCTTCTTCGTTTTCTGATTTCTCTGACAAAATGGAGAAAAAGTTTCTGTTCAGCTACTATCATAATGTCCATGGTCGTTCAAGGAATCCCACCATTAGCTTCTCAAATCCCTATCAAATCTTAGTTAATTTAAATGGCCCAAGAAAAAATTCCTTGATTAAGTTACCTTTGATGTTCCTCTGGTCAAGGTAGATATAACAACAAAAACCGAGCAAAAGCATTGCGGAAATTGCAGCCAAGGTTGAGACAACTATTATAGTCAACTTCTTCTTGCTCCTTCGTACTTCACCTTCAAGATTGAATTTGATTGAATACATGAAAAGGGTAAAATAATGCAAATCGAATGAATAAAATCAAATGTAAAGAATCACTTAAAAGGCAATATGTAAAGAGGATACCTAATTCTGAGGCAGCCATTCGAACATACAAATCCTGCCCACCACCCGAAAATTGTCTAATGTCAATTAGGTCTCCAAACCACATGGCACAGCCACTACCTTGACCTCTTATGTCTGAATTCGTATAGGCCATACAAGAACAATTGTTCAAGCATTTGTTTCTGCATTCTTCTAGAGAGATTGTCTCATCCAACCATGTATTTGCAGTATCTGGTAGCTTCAAATTACTCATTTTGACAAAGCCATCCTTGCAGCTTAATGGTTCATTTCGGACACATCCTATAGACCAATCCATGGAGTTCCATTTTTTTGGCGACTTGGGACTAAACCCTTTCAAGCATTGACAAACTGGGGATCCTGAAATTATGCAGATTCCGTAAGCTCCACAGAGGCCATAACTATCACAATAGTCCAATGGCACTGTTTGATATATCCTCCAAACTTGCTGAGATTCTATCCATACATAACGTTGACGAGCATGAGCTGTTATGTTCAATACTTGTCTTGAGATAACAGAATGATTGCTGAGCTGATACATGAAGTAAATCTCATCCTTATTGGACACAAACTTGTAATCATAAATGGGGTTGGCCTTGATTTGTGGCGAACCACTTGGGCGAAGGCCGTTCCATGGTCCAGCTCGGTAGAATTTCTGGGGTCCCTTCATCATATAGGCATCAGGATAATTATTAAGCACCATCCCCCAAGAGAAATCTCCTGTAGAAGGATCATCTGGACTCTTCCAAGCTACCAGACGCCTGTTTAGACCAGTTCTTAAGTCCCACCCAAATTTCATACCTGGCAAGAATGTATCAGTTGGGTTATCAAAACTTTGCCACACATAGGTTTCTGGGCCTGCTTCTTTCTCCTCTCTAACCACAAGATTTCCAGATTCCAATAGATTGGCTACTGGGTTTTGTGGGTTTTTCACGGAGGGTGTGGACCAAACTATTGTGTGGTTTTGGGTGAGGACTAGACTTCCGGTGCTGTTTAGTGTTAAGATGCCGGAGGAATCGTTGATTGGGTTGTTCCGATTTGCGACCCAAACTACCGTTTGAATTGGGATATTCTTGTACCATATTCCCAGGTAGCGGTTGTTGGAATTTCCAGGACTGAAGAATCCAAGTTCAAAGGTTCCACTTTCGGAAACGAAGGTTGCGCCGTCATCTTTAATGGATTGTGACTGAGAAATGTAGTCTAATGCTAAGGAAACTTGCAGACATAGAAGTATATGAGCAATAGTAATACTTGCAAAATGATTATTTCCCATTCAATCTCGTCTTTTCCAGAACTGGGCAAATTGGTTAGAAGATGAAACGGGAGAAGAAAAGGAGAGAAAACACTAAACATAGGAGACTTCTTTTATCTTTTCCTCCACTCGGTTTCGTGTGCGCATCAATTTTTGCGCTGGGCACGAAAAGGCGACATGAAGCAGAAATAATTGAAGGACTCGGCTGCGCTGACGTTTGTTTTGAAGGAGGACGTCGCTTGTTTACGTCGCTTTCTTTGGCAAGTCTTTTTTCGAGTATATAGAAATATGAAAAATATCACATGACCAATTAACAAACTGCTTTCACTCCCTTCACTCTCCTGTTATAAAAATAATCACTCCTGTCCTTATTATAAAATATTTTTAATTATTTTATATATTAATAAAAATTAATTTTTTATATTATAAAAAATAATATGTATTTTTATTTTTATCTTTAATTTTAAATAATAATATAAATGCATTAAATACCTTTACATTAATTAAGAAAGGATACAATTGAAAAAACAGTTTAATTGTTACAAAATGTTTTAAATTTTGGATCAAAAATTATTTCTAGAAGTTGTTTTATAAATAAGATTGGAAGGAGTATCCTTCAAGGACCACTAAGGATATTTAATATTAATTAATAATAAAAAAGATTTTAAAATATCATTGTAGGATCAAGAGATTGATTTGAAAATAATTTTAAATAAAAAAGACTACAATAGCCCTACATTTTTTTTATTGACAAGTGGTCATTCATTAATTAATAATACTTATTTATATTTAATAAAAAGTCATTCGCTAATTGATAAGTTTAAAAATATGAAAGAGCTTGGTTGTGGGAAAGGATAAGTGTAATTCATGTTTTAATAAGTAATTACTTGTTAATTAACAAGTATACGTTCACATTTAACAAGAAGGCATTCGCTAATTGACAAATTTAAAAATATGAAAGAGTTTAGAGCTTGGTTGTGGGAATAGACAAGTGTGGATCATATTTTGACAAGTAGCCATTCAATTAATAAGTACTCATTTGCATTTAATAAAAAATTATTTGTTAACTGACAAGTTTAAAAATATGAAAGAACTTAGTTGTGGGAAGGAATAATTGTATATCATATTTTAACAAGCAGTTATTGATTAATTAATAAATACTTATTTGTATTTAACAAGAAATCATTCATTGGTTGATAAGTTTTTTTTAAAAAAATAAAAACAAGGGTATTATAGTCTT
Source organism: Prosopis cineraria (assembly GCF_029017545.1). Classification (NCBI taxonomy): domain Eukaryota; kingdom Viridiplantae; phylum Streptophyta; class Magnoliopsida; order Fabales; family Fabaceae; genus Prosopis; species Prosopis cineraria. The sequence continues at coordinate 7,656,121 of NW_026555337.1, forward strand.
ATCTCATCTAAAATTATTTTTAAATCAATTTTTTAATATGATATTACATAATCTTTTGGTTATTGTTTGACATTAAATTTTTTTGGTGATCCTTAAATGATATTTTGCGTATATATAATACTTTTAACTACTAGTTGGTAAGAATTTAAAAAGTAGTTAAAACTTGAAAGTGATTATATTATTAAAATAGTAAATTTTTTTAACTACTTTTCAGGGCTACCTTCTAATTAAAATCTATATATCTTAATTATCTTTAATTTCTTTCTCATATAATCTTTTTTTACGATACAATTAATAAGGGTTTTTGTGAAAAAGAAGAACTTAGTGTTATTGATTTTTTTCATTTTCTACAAAGTATTTCTATATTTTGAACAAAACGCCAGAGGATAAGTGTTATATACCTTAAACAAAAAGATTACTTTTTAAATATTTGGGTATTCTTTGATCTGTGGTCTTCCTTCTGTTATTAAATGCTCCATTGAACTCTATCGTCACCTTATTTATATCCTTTTTTTAACACTAGATTAAAAAGAATAACTGGAAAAACTTCTCGACATATTATATGCACTATACTTATTAATTTTTTAATTTTTTTTTCTTTTTGTATGTGTGCATACTCTTGTTTTTGATTATATAGTTCATCTGGTCAAAGAAAAATAAGAGTTCTTTTTATTAATTGTTCATGTCCGTATCTCACGTGCCTTTTTAGAACAAAACAAAGAATTTATTTTCTTCGTGGTTGAATCATTACAAAGACATTTGGCATGTCGTGTTTTGTTCCTAATATGTACCAGGCAGGATTCAAAATAATCAAAGACCAAGTGGTTGTCGGATTATACACGAAATTATTAAAATAAGACACGACAAGCTCAAGTCCCTTTATTTCTTAGCTGTCATTTTCATACATATTATTGTTATCCTGCATATATAATATTTCAATTTGTGATTGAGATAATTTATATAAATGTTATATTATTATCATCTTATACTTTGATAGGATTGGAAATTAATTTCAATATTTTAAAATAGACTTATGCATGCTACTAAAAAAGGTTTTTTCGCAACCAAATTATCTGTCCAAAAACATATGATAACAAAAGTACAAAATTATCCATACACCTTTTTCTTTAGTGTGAGCTTCAATCTCCTATGGCCATTAAAGTCTTACTGGTGAATATTTCTACGTAAAGAGGCCCCTCCTTCCCTACTCGCTATTTTATTTATACAGAAAAACCTATTGTAACTTTTGTTTTTGTTTTTATTTTTATGATGATATCAATCGTATGAGTTAAATACGAATTCATTCTTCACTTTCTCCCTGTTATGTCTATATGACATCTAATTTTGTTAGACTAGATTCAAGTATTATTGTGTTAAAAAAAAGGTATTTTTTCAACATAGCTTTATTTATTTATTTATTTTAATTCCATCACGAGGCATCATAAGAAACTTGAGGGTATTACCACCTCTTATCTAAACTAATCTAAACTTTTGTTGTGTGGGATTGTTATTACCAGCACCTTATAGGTTTCTTGGAAATGTTTTTGTTATATTTATTTGATGCGATTGCATATTCCAAGAATGGCACTTGAGATTTCAGAATAAGCTGATTCAACTTTCTTGATCAGTTGAACCAAATGTCCTTCCATTAGACTCATGATTTTATTTGAGGAATATTGAGCCATTTTCACTGAACTTGATTTTTTTTGTGTTATGTGAAGAGGGCTTCATTCATATTGAACTCAAAATTGACCCTGATACCTTGCAAAACAAGTAAGATTGAAGGCAGTTACTTGGACGGGAAGACTCTAGACTTTTGATGCCACACAGACATCAAATTCCACACACACACACATCAAATTGATGTGGAATTATTTTAGTTATCTTTTGTTGAGAATAATGGAAAATGGAAGGGGACAAAGGACAATGTTTGATTTAAATCTGATAAAATCAAGAAAAAAATTCGAATAAATAATTCCTTTGTGCTTTTCATTCAAACACGCCCTTATAATCGGTCTTCAATTTTGGCTCTGGCATGACTTCTTACCTTATACCATCAAGGAATGTCCAATTTTCTTTGCCCTACTTCAAAAGTTAAACTTTAAAACGTTTGTCATTATTGCAGTGTACAATATCTGACTCAAAATAAGGCCTATTTATGTTGACTAGATCATGTGAACCATTTCACACTCGTACTAAATCTGTTTGTACTCTGTAGTCGACTTCCATCTTGCTTAGAAACCCATTTAAAATGTGCACTTGAAGCAATAAGAATCAAACCCTTCACTGCATAATCAGAAGAGGTTCCTATATATCTCTGAGAAATATGGTTGTTCAAGTTAACTTCAAGTTCATCTTTTCAGAAACTCATGGCGTACCTATAGCAGAGTGAAGGTGAAAAATGGACAAGAAACTTGGTGACCAAGGAATTTAATAAATAAATGAAATAATATCAAAATTTAGATTCTCCACATAATCTACAAATTCACTCACTGCTGTACAGAGGAAAAATAAACCCTTCTTCCTATTGGATAGTGGGTTAATCCTTCTATTCAGAGTTCAGTATCATCGAGCTTCTAACAAGGTAATGGTTACTTCGTTGGTGGAGTTAATTTCCATTTGGCATGTGCTAGAATTTGTTTCAATGAAATCCTTCTTGGTATAAAAACCAGGTGCTTTAGGTTGAGCCAGTTCAGTTTCACTTCCCAACATTAGAACCACAGAGGGCATGGTAGGCCTATCCTCGGGGTAGTGTTGGACACACAAGAGGCCAACATGAATGCAACGTAGTACTTTTGATAGATTGCAGGATTCCACTAAGTTTGAGTCTATGAGTTCTATTGCACTTCCTTCTTTCCACAGATTCCAAGCCTGAGCCATAGCAGACAATTGTTAGTCACATTTTCTGTCTTTGTTCTTTTTGGATGTTACGTGTCTTTTTTATCAGAACACTTTATGGTAAAGAAGTAAAAAACTGCACCTATGTTCTTATTTTTGCTTAAGATATCAAAACTGAGAGAAACATTGTATAATATGCTTACATGACCAATTAAGTTGAGGGAGTGGTTTGGATGATAGAACCCTCTACTTCTCTTTCCGCTTATAATCTCCAATAGCAATATACCAAAACTAAAAACATCTGATTTAATGGAAAAAAGACCATCTATGGCATATTCTGGTGCCATATATCCACTGCAAAGTACCCATAAAACAAATGATGTTAAGGAATATTCAGAAATGAGTATAAGGAACTTATTAGCTTGGTATTGAGACACTCACTAAGTGCCAACTACTCGCTTTGTGTTTCCTTCAATTTGGTCCCCACCAAAGATTCTAGCTATGCCGAAATCTGAAATTTTTGGATTTAGCTTGTGATCAAGCAAAATATTGCTTGCTTTGAGATCTCGGTGAATAATCCTTAACCTAGAATCTTGATGAAGATAGACAAGGCCCCTAGCAATTCCACAAATAATATGGAATCGTTTAGGCCAATCTAGCACCTTGCCTTTTATGTCATCTGCACATGAAAACAACATTAAATTGTCTAATTTTAATGATTCAATTTCAATAATTCAAGTGTCATAAACAACTAATGTGGTATTGAACTAATGTGGTATTGATATCATTACATTAGTCAATCCTAATAAAAGCTTTCTTGAAATGTTCTTACCAAAAATGAAGCTGTCCAAGCTGCCATTAGGCATGTATTCGTACACCAACATTTTGTCATCCACTTGGGTGCAACAACCAAGAAGCTTGACAAGATTTCGGTGCTGAAGTTTCGCTATCAGTTTTACTTCATTCTTGAACTCAATTATGCCTTGCCTTGAGCTTCCTGAAAGCCTCTTAACAGCAATCTCTTGCCCATGGACTAATTCTCCCTGCATATCAATCAGCATATGCATATTTAGATACTTTTCATAGCATGAATACTTCAAATGTTTTTACCTTACAAGAGGAGTGAATTACCCTATATACTGGTCCAAAACCTCCTTCTCCTATCTTTCTCTCTAATGAGAAGTTATTGGTGGCGACAGATATTGTTGAAAAGTCAATCAATGGGAGATCCAGATCATCCACATTTTCTCCCGTATTTTGATCTTCTTCGTTGTTATCTGGTTTATCTGGCAAAATGGAGAAAAAACTTCTATTTAGTATTTATACGGATAGTGTAAATGATGGTTTATTCATAGACTACATTCACCGCGTTTCCTAAACTTTACAAATGTTTAGGAATTCTTATGCAGTAAATTACCTCATGTAGATTTTCTACACTGTCCTCAGCAAGGGAACTGCTTCAAGTGAGAATTTGCTATTTCTTAAATTTTATCAAACCCCAGAACTTTCTGTAGATTCTATACGCAGTATTAACTTCCTCAACAAACAAACTAAACAGAGTGATTACTCAATCATACCCTAACTTAATATGTTAAAAGCTGGGTAGCTTTAGTGCATTGCTATACACACCATTGAATTTGCCAACAACATCCTATATTGCGCAAGGAAACAAAAACAGAAAATATGATAAGAAATTTACCAGTCATCTTCCTCTTCCTCTGGTCTTGGTAGGTATAACAACAAAAACCTAGTAAAAGCATCACGGAAATGCCACCCAAGGTTGAAACAATTGTTATTGTCAGTTTCTTCTTGCTCTCCCTTTCTTCCTCTTCATAGTTGAATATAATGACACAAACAAGGATAAAATCAAACATCTAAATTGAATGAATGTTCTTAAACATTGAAGGACCTCAAAACTCTACACAACTTATAGTTTGATACCTAATTCCGAATTAGCCATTCGAATAAACAGATCCTGCCCATCAGAAGTAGACTGTCTGATATCAATTAAGTCCCCAAACCACATGACGCAGCCACTGCCCGCTCCTGATATATTAGAACTTGTATAGGCCATGCAAGAACAATTACTCAGACACTTCTTTCTGCATCCCTCTAGGCTCATACTTTGATTTATCCAAGTGTGTTCAGTTTCTGGCACTTTCAACCCAGCCAACCTGATAAACCCATCCTTGCTTCCATTACTACAGTTCAATGCTTCATTTCTCACACATCCGCCTGACCAATCCATTGAGTTCCAAGCTTGTGGTATCTTAGGCTTGAACCCTTTCAAGCATTGGCAAACTGGTGAATCACTGATAATGCAATTCCCATTTGGTCCGCAGAGGTTATAGTTATCACAATAATCTTTAGGCAGTGACTGATAAGTCATCCAATTTTGGTATGCTTCCACCCACACATAACGTATGCCCTGAGACTTGGTTTGGTTCATCATCAGTCTTGAGATCACAGAAGTGTTATTAAGGCTATAAATGTAGTAAACCTCGTCCGTAGTGGATACAAAGTTGAAATCATAAATCGGGTTTGGCTTTAGATCTGGTACACCACTGAAATATAAACCATTCCAAGGTCCAATTCTCATGAACTTCTCTGAACCCTTCATAAGGAAAAACTCTGGATAGTTATGAAGCAATAACTCCCAAGAAAATCCACTTGGGGTTGGATCATCTGAGCTCTTCCAAGCTGCTATTTTCTTATTCTGACGAGTTCTCAGGTCCCATCCTAGCTTCATCCCAGGAAGTAATGTATCAGAAGGGTAATCGAAGCTTTGCCATAAGTAAACTTCTGGGTTTGCTTCATTTACTTCCCTCACCACAAAGTTCCCAGAATCTAAGAGCTCTGCCACTGGATTCTGAGCCTGCTTTGTTAAAGTTGTGTACCAGACGACGGTGTTGTTTTGGGTGAGGACGAGGTTGCCGGTGGTGTTTAACGTTAATACGCCGGAGGAATCTTTAATTGGGTTGACGCTGTTTGCCACCCAAACAACAGTTTGTGGGATTTTCCTGTACCAAATTCCCAGGTAGCGTTTGTCAGAGTTTCCTGGGGTGAAGAAACCGAGCTCAAAATTTCCACCTTGGGAAACCAAGGTTGTTCTTGGGGCGTCACTGAGGCTTTGGGACTGACGAATGGAACTAACTGCCACGGAAGGTTTGAAACCATAGACAAGAACAAAAGCAACGATGCTCATGAAACAGAGAGTGCCCATTGGTTCAACTTTTCTGGGTCTCGGGATGGATCATAGAGTTATTTTCTGTGTTTCGCAATGCAGAATTGTTTTCTGTTTTTTGGGTACATGCAATGCAGAATTGTCAAAGCCGTAAGAAACATCATGCTAGAAGTTCAAAAGAATTAAAAGTAGCTTGCAGGTGCTATCTAAGTGATCAATTAGAATAAGAAAAGAAAAATGAGTTTTGAATGAGAAGGTTGGTGCTGGTCATTGTCAATCTCTAAAGTAAATAGAGCATCGCAATTCACATGAAGTCATGGTTCCTGAAAAGTGACTTCCGAGTCCAAGGTTCTACGTCTCATCAGCAAAAGAAGGTTAAATTGACAGAGCATCACAGTTCACTTGAATTGTTTTGTTTTACGAAGTTATGTTATATGGTAGAGATTTGAGAGGATACACAGGAAAAGGATTTTCATTAAACCATTTCGTTTAACAAATTAATCATGCTAGATGAGAGGTGTGATTTGAAGTGGGTGGGTTCAAAATTATTCATTAATACTAGTATTTTACTAATGGTATTGGCCAAAAAAAAAAAAGGTATTTTCCTAACGGTAGTGGTGAATAATGTCAATCAATATTCTATTACATAATTAATTTATTTTTTAATATTTTATACCCTTATTAAATTTTCCCCTCCTCTCCCTTCATTTTTCTTCAACCAACCAATGTGCAATTTTCTCTACCACTCTTTAAAAGTTACAGTAAACTTCTAAAACTTTCTTAATAAAGTCTCCAATTAATGTCTGCTTCAAATGCCTCGATGTTAAAGTCAATTACTCAATTTGTATTGGCTACACCACGTGTTAAACCCATTAAAAAGGTGCATAGGAAGACTCAGATTCAATTAAGTGATTTGTTGTGTTTGATGATTTTTTAAAAGTACTCTAGTAAAATAAGTTTGTAAAGCAAGTAATCATAATAATAAATAGGCTTATAAATCAGATGAGGCTTGCTTTAAAATAAGATTGTAAAGTACTATATTGGTTCTTTCTTATAGACAAAATTACCTCCTTTACCTAAACCCAAAACATTATTTGATGTCTTTAAAATTATATTATTTTTAACAAACACCTTCCCTTAAATGCTCTTCTCTCTCATACCCCTTCTTTCTTTATTAATTTAAAGCATTTTTTAAAGGGAATGTTTGAAAAAAATTATCAATAATTTTCTAAATTTTGTAAATTGTCTTGTAAATGGAAATACCATAACCTTCTAAAATTATCTTGTAAAAAAGAATAAAGGAGCGCACCTTTTAAATGAGACTTTTCCTAAGGCATTTACTGTATGTTTACACATGGTTTAATTACTATGAATAAATGTTGTGTGAACCAAATCTAGTTTATGATATTGTTTTGACATTTGGTAGCAGAGTTTGGTGAGGGATTAGAAGTTCAGTACCAAACCGAATCCCTGACCCAATATTCCACTTCAATCATGTTACAATCCCAATTTTTCTACATGTGCCACATCATCAACAAATTCATCTTTTTTTAACAAACTGCTTCCTTCCTCTGCAGCATATATGTCTCCCTATCCTCTAGGAAACTAATTTACTATTCTGAATTAGATTTTCATGATCTAGATTTGAGTATAGTTTAGATGTTAAAATTCAGATTGTTTTTTGATAGAGCTGGTGATTCCCGAAAGATTTGGATGTCATTTCCTAAGACTTATGGTAGACAATTTAGGGAGGAAAGTGATTTAGAGAAGGCTAAACACCAGCAGTCAAGAGATCTATCCTAAGGTTTTTTAATCTGTAGGATTAAAATGGTAAAGGACAAGTCAGGTTAGGTATAGCCAATGGTATAGGTAGTGTTGGGAAGGGCAATGACCACTTTTTGCCTCTTTAAATTTGTCCATTCTTGCGGAGAAAAGGGAGTGGAGTATTAGATAATTTATCAAACAATGACTACTATAATAATTGAGCAATACTTGTACCTGAAATTGAGACAGTTAATAATTTGAATGATTATCTATCTTCATTGTTGCTCGGAGAACCCAGTGAATTCTTCGGTTGTGATATAGTTTGCAAATCAACACAAGATGAAGATAGCTTCAATGACTTGTATTCAACTGAATTTCTGAACTCTATTTCGAGCTCATGCCTACCTCTTCACAAGCTGATTTTGAAAGATGGTGCACCAATAACGCTACTTATAAATGTTGATCAATCTTCAGGTTTATGCAACAGTACTAGATTGAGAGCAACTCATCTTGGAACGAGTGTTATTGAAGCTATCACATTGAATGGTTCAAAGCCAAATGAGAAGGTGCTAATACATAAGATGGATGTGAATTCTTCTAAAAGTAGATGACCATTTCGAATGCAAAGAAGATAATTTCCTATTAGTCTTTTTTTTGCTATGACAATAAATAAAAGTCAGGGAGATATGTTGGATTACAATATGTTGGATTATACTTGCCTAAACCAGTGTTCACACACAATCAATTATATGTTGCACTTTCTAGAATTAGAAATACGGATGGATTGAAGATTCTTGTACATGACAAACACAATTTGCTAAGGAATAGAACTGCAAATGTTATGTATAGGGAGATATTTAATGATTTATTTCCATCAAGATGAAATCCTTTTGTGACTTGATATCTAGATCAAGGTATCTTATTGTTATGCAAGCTATTGTAATCCTTATTATTGTCGTCATTTCATGTATGTTCATGTTATATGTTGGTCATGCAATGATATCCATCAGGTGATTGTTTTTAGATACCATGTTTCTTGCAACATGTTTTCTTCAATTTATAGAATCAAAGTAATCATACATTACCGTAGATATGTAACTTTATTGAATGCCATTTTAATAAATTATGTTGTCATGTATTTTAATGCTTCCTATACATCGCACGTGAGTAAATGCTAATTTTTGAATATTTAGGGTGATGAGGAGAGCTCTGGCCTCTTGAATGCTAGATTAGGGTGGAGGAAGAACATCTTTCTTCATCATTTGTTCATGTGTAGCTTGTGCTTGTGTTGCTGTATTGGTGTATTTTGTGTTGTTTCATGTACTTTGTAATTTTAATTCCTTATTTTGCTTGAAATATAACTTCGTTATTTTGTTGAGTCCCATTTGCGATGTATTTTATGAATTTTTGCTTGTTTTAAGTTTATTAGGGTAGAGGGTTTCATCATTTTCTTAACTTAGAACTTGGTTAACTAGGACAACAATATTGAGGTATAACTGATAACTAAGTATGTGTCTAATTTTTAGTTTGTCAAAAGTTTATTTACTGAAAATTCATTTGACAAAAGTCATCAGTTTAATGAAAGTCAATTATTGTAATGAAATTTTTATTTGGAATTTGGATACATATTTTTAAAAGTCAGTTTGTTAAACTGAAAGTTGTTTGGATTAATGATAATTTATACTTTTAAATATGGAATGATAAAAAAAGACATTAATTTATGATAATTTGTAATTTTTTATACAAATGCAATATATTAGAAATGTTTAAAAATGTGAAAAAAATTTAAAATAACATAAAATTTAATATGTTAAATAATAAGAAAAAATATAAAATTTAATATTGAAAAAAATGATGTAATAAATAATTCAACATTCATTAATATTAAATAATAAGGATAAAAATATAAACTTTGACCTATTGAACAAAAATTATATAAATAATTCAATAACATTAATATTGAAAATTAATATGATTAACTGTTTAGTCTATAAAATGTCTTGTTACAATATTTTTCAAAAAAATTTGTTGGAAACCAAACTTTTATTGATTTGATCTATCAAAAACTTGCATGCAATTTCTTTTTACATAAAAATCATGGGTGTTATGGTCATAAAAAATAAGGGGAGGCCATATTTTTAAAAGCACATCTCAAAAGCTTCCCCATATAAATTGAGGAAAAGGACTTTCAAGAGCTTTTTGAAAGGACTTTTGGAACAGGCTTTGAAAAAATTTAGAAAACCAAACAACTTTGATTTCCTAAAGTTCCCAAAAGTCCTTCTCAAATGTCAAAAGTTAAATACCCAAATGGGCTATCACGTAATCTTACTTTATTACTGAAAGAGAGGACATCAGTTTTTATAAAATAACTTAAATAACTTTGATTTGAAGAGTGACAAAATCAGTAGAATGAACGTAAATGGACATGAATTTGGTGCTCAGAAATTCAATTAATTAATAAACAAATGGAATAATATCAAAATTTGGATTGTCAACATCATATACAAATTCTAACTTCTATACAGAGAAAAACAAACACTTCTTCTCCATACGGATTTGGTTGCTCCTCTCCATGGCTCCACTTGTGCCAATCCTTCTGTACAGAGTTCAACATCATCGAGCTTCTAACAAGGTAATGGTTACTTCGTTGGTGGAGTTAATTTCCATCTGACTTGTGTTGGAATTGGTTTCAATGAAATCTTTCTTGGTGTAGAAACCAGGCATTTTAGGTTGAGCCAATTCAGTTTCACTTCCTAACATTAGAACCACAGAAGGCATGGTAGGCCTGTCCTCTGGGTATTGTTGGACACACAAGAGGCCAACATGAATGCAACGTAGTACTTTTGATAGATTGTAGGTTTCCTCTAAGTTTGAGTCTATTAGTTCCATTGCACTTCCTTCTTTCCACAGATTCCAAGCCTGTACCATAACAAACAGTTGTTAGTCACATCTCATATTTTTGTTCTTTTTGGATGCTGCATGTCATTTCTATCAGGAAACTTCATATTTTCAAAAGAATCAGTCATGTGTTGAGTTGTAAAGATTATGTAGTGTCATGTTTTAATTGGTCAAGTTGAAAGTAAAGATGTAAAACAACTGTAACTATGTTCTATCTTCTAATCATCTGATAAGGAGAGTCATCTCTCTTTACCAACTGGAAAAACTCACTTCAGCAGTCAGAATTTTGTTTTAAGATATCAAAATTGAGACTTTATATAGTACGCTTACATGACCAATCAGGTTAAGGGAGTGGTCTGGATGATAAAACCCTCTACTTCTCTTCCCACTTATAATCTCTAGTAACAATATGCCAAAACTGAAAACATCTGATTTCACAGAAAAAAGGCCATCTGCTGCATATTCTGGCGCCATATATCCACTACAGTACACCAAGAAAACAGATGTTATTAAGGAAGATTCAGAAATGAGTGCAAGGAAAGCTTGGTGTGAGATACTCACTAAGTGCCAACCACTCGCTTTGTGTTTCCTTCAATTTGGTCCACTCCAAAGATTTTAGCTATACCAAAATCTGATATTTTTGGATTTAATTTGTCATCAAGTAGAACATTACTTGCTTTAAGATCTCGATGAATGATCCTCAATCTAGAATCTTGATGGAGATAAACAAGACCCCGAGCAATTCCGCAAATAATGTGGAATCGTTTAGACCAATCTAGCCATTTACTTTTGGTGTCATCTGCACATAAAAACATAAGTTGTCTGATTTAAATTATTCTATTTTAACAATTCAAGTATCATATATAGTAAAGTGATACTAATATCATTGAATTAATCTATCCTAAGAAAAACTTTCTAGAAATGTTCATACCAAAAATGAAACAATCCAAGCTGGTATTAGGCATGTATTCATACACCAGCATTTTGTCATCTCCTTGGATGCAACAACCAAAAAGCTTCACAAGATTCCGGTGTTGGAGTTTCGCTATCAGTTTCACTTCATTCTTGAACTCAGTTATTCCTTGCCTTGAACTTCCTGAAAGCCTCTTAACGGCAATCTCTTGTCCTTGTGCTAACTTTCCCTGCATTTCAACATATGCAAGTATAATGAGATAATTTTTATAGTATGAACACTTCAAATGCAGCTATCTTGACGCCAGGAGAGTTGATACTCTATACACAGGTCCAAAACCCCCTTCTCCAATCTTGTTCTCTGATGAGAAGCTGTTAGTTGCAATAGCTAATGTTGAAAAGTCAAGCAATGGTAGATCCAGATCATCCACACTTTCTCCCCTGTTTTGATCTCCTTCATTGTCATCAGGTTTCTCTGACAAAATGGAGATAAAGCTTTTATTTAGTACTTAGAAGGATAATTTACATTGGGTTTATTCAAGGACTAAATTTACTGCTTCCCACTCCAGTTTTCAGTTGGTTTTGCCTAGAGTTTTACCTTCTAGATGTTTATGAAATCACTTGTGCAGAAATTGTTTTTCAGTACTTGATGAAGATTTTCTTTCAGGTGAGAATTTGCTATTTCTAAAATGATATCAAACTCTATTGCAACAATCTTTTTTCCAGATTCTATGCAGTACTACCAACTCGCTCAACAAATGAACATATAAAGATGGATTATTTCATTCATGCACCTAAAATCATCTCGTCAAATTGAGTACATAACTGTACATACCATTATATTTGTCAACTACAGCCAAAGTTGTATTAGGAAACAGAAAACAGAAAATAATGTGATTAGATATTTACCAGTCATCTTCCTCTTCCTCTGATTTTGATGATAGATATAACCACCAAAGCCTAGTAAAAGCACCACTGAAATTGCACCCAAGGTTGAGACAATGATTATTGTCAGCTTCTTCTTGCTCACATGTTCTTCCTCTTCATGGTTGAACATAATTAAACCAACAAAAGAAAAGAGTAAAATCAAAGATCTATACATTCAAGGATTTCATAGAACTCTACACAAAGTTTGTCCTTACCTAATTCCGAAGCAGCCATTCGAATATACAGTTCCTGCCCGTCAGAAGAAAACTGTCTGATATCATTTAAGTCCCGAAACCACATGACACAGCCACTGCCTGCTCCTGTTATATCTGAACTTGTATAGGCCATGCAAGAACAATTACCAAGACACTTCTCTCTGCATCCCTCTAGAGTCATACTCTCATCTATCCAAGTGTGTTCAGTTTCTGGTACTTTCAACCCAGTCAATCTGATAAACCCATCCTTGCTTCCACTGCTACAGTTCAATGCTTCATTTCTCACACATCCTCCTGACCAATCCATTGAGTTCCAAGCTTGTGGTATCTTAGGCTTGAACCCTTTCAGGCATTGGCAAACAGGCGAGTCACTGATCATGCAATTCCCGTTGGGTCCACAAAGCTTATAGTTATCACAATAATCCTTAGGCAGTGACTGATAAATCATCCAATTTTGATCTGGTTCAACCCACACATAACGATTTGCCTGAGAAGTTGTTTGGTTTATCGCCAGTCTTGAGATCACTGAAGTGTTATTAAGGCTATAGGTGTAGTAAACCTCTTCCGAAGTGGATATGAAGTTGAAATCATAAATTGGGTTTGGCTTTAAATCTGGTATGCCACTGAAATATAAACCATTCCAAGGTCCAATTCTCATGAACTTGTTTGATCCCTTCATAAGGAAGAACTCTGGATAGTCATGAAGCAATAAATCCCATGAAAACCCACTTGGAGTTGGGTCATCTGGGCTCCTCCAAGCTGTTATCTTCCTATTTAGACGAGCTTTCAGGTCCCATCCAAGTTTCATCCCGGGAAGTGATGTATCAGAAGGATAATCAAAACTTTGCCACAAGTAAACTTCTGGGTTTGCTTCATTGACATCTCTCAGCACAAAATTTCCAGAATCTAAGAGCTCTGCCACTGGATTCTGAGCCTGCTTGGTTAAACTCGCGTACCAGACGACTGTGTTGTTCTGGGTGAGGACGAGGTTGCCGGTGTTGTTTACCGTTAATACGCCGGAGGAGCCGTTGATTGGGTTGTTGCTATTTGCTACCCAAACAACAGTTTGTGGGATTTTCCTGTACCAAATTCCCAGGTAGCGTTTCTCGGAGTTTCCCGGGGTGAAGAAACCGAGCTCAAAGTTTCCACCCTGGGAAACTAAAGTTGTTCTTGAGGCGTCACTGAGGCTTTGGGACTGACGAATGGAACTAACAGCCATGGAAGCTTTGAAACCAGAGACAAGAACATAAGCAACGATGCTCATCGTGAAACATATGGTGTCCATTGTTTGAAATTTCAGGGTCTCGGGATTGATGATGGAGTGATTTTCCGTGCTTTTGCAATCCAAGAATTGTTGAAGCCGTAAAACACTTCAAAGGTTTGACTATTGGCTCCGGTGACGAAGGGCATGTGAATTAAATATAGCTTGCAGGTTTTGTCCGGGTGATCAAGTAGGATGGGAAAAGAAAAATCAGGTTTGACTTTTGACTATTGTCATCGAGTTTTTCATGCGATGGCTGTACCGATTTTTTTTTTTTAAGAATTGAAATATTTTTTAATCTTTTGTACATTTTACTTGAATTTCTTTTGCTTATAATAATTATGTTGCATTGATGTGAATATTCATGATATAATTATTTTTAAAAATTTATTACAATTATTTTTATATAAATAAACTAATCAATGCCGAAACAGACCATATGCTTTACTAAAACTTGTATAATAATTGACAAAATCTTTTTCCCCCTTCCCCACAGAAAACATCGTATCATTGTAGCAATATATGAGTCTCTTTTGCTCGTCTTAAAAACTAATATAGTTCTACTTTACTGTCAAAACTTAAAGCAATAAAAATGGATGTGAAGTAATATAAATATTTACACACCCATTAGTATGGGTAGCATATAAGATCGTATCATGTATACACGCTATATATATATATATATAAAATTATATATGCCTGCCCCTAGTAGAATGGATAAGTCTGCTTCCTCTTCTTTTCTCTCTCTCTCTCTCTCTCTCTCTCTCTCTCTCTCTCTGGGGGGGCGGTATGGGTGCATTGCAGTGCACTCCAGACTTTGATATTTGGTCTTGAGAAATATTTTAGAATATTGAATGAGATTTCAATTTTTCGGCTGAAATTCTGGTCCCCAAAAAAAAAAAATTCAGTGGAGACACTAACATACATAACAACGGTCAAATTCAGCGGTTTTTACCTTCTAATTCGAAAGCGACCCACTTGGCTGACTTTTTTATCGTTTCTTGACATTCATTTTCCTTTGACAAAAATATTATCTAGTGGTAAGTTTTTTTACTATTTTTCAAAGAGCTATTGTCATTTAAAATTTTCAGAGTATAAATTTTTCAATAAAAATTTAGCTATTATTATTATTATTATTAATGTATGTTTAAATATATTTTGAATAAGTAATTTGAATGCTCAACCTCCATGATTGACATGTGACCCTGAATAAGAAACTATAGTCTCCAAGTAAGAATGGAGAATCAACTATTAGCTTTGATTGTGTATATTTTCTGCTAATTAAGAGTCTATTGTGACCATCTTGTAATTTTCACATTTATGGAGTCCTAGTATTTCCAAACTCTCAGACTTTTGAAACACCTTGGAATTATGAGATTTCCAGTGTTCTGCATCAATTCAGCATCCAACTGAATTATTAGTCAAACCTTCCTCTCTGAAATTATTTGTTAATCCCACATTGAAAAATCTTTCATATAATAGATTATAGTGAGCAAAATATATTCATGAGTTAATTCATTCATATTATTGTTTTTAATGTGATATTTTCAAGGAATTTCCATGAAGCTTCATGTTAATGCCTAGCATGAGAAAACATCTAGATCTTTTGATACTTATATTTTACAAGTGATAAATAAGGCATAAGCAAAGTTTAATCATTGATTTTAATTTATCAAAGAAAATTTTAACATTTCAATCAAATACATTATCTTTTATTTTGAAAAAGGAGATGGGGGCCATGTTGTAAAAATTTTAACCTCTGACTAGAAAAATGGGGTCAAGTGGACCAGTATGACTGACAAAGCAAAACCTGATGTATTTTGGTAAATAAAAATTAAAGATAGGAAAACTCAAATACACCTAGTGACAATTAAATCTTCAACAAAGCTACTTGATTTGGCCTTCCAATATGCATATACCAAGGTACGTAAAACCGGACCGGTCATTAAACCGGTCATGGCACTGGGTCACGGGTTAGTGGTTCAATCAGGGTTGAACCGGTAGCAAATGATCATGATTAAAATAATACAATTTAAATAAAAAGACATTAATTATAAAAACATTCAACCAAATCCAACACTCAAAAGTCTAACAATAATAAAATACTATATTTTTGGACTTAGCATGCTCTATCTCTAATTTTTCATTTTTTGACTTCAATTTTATTTTTTTTTGTTATTTTTTTTCCGAATTCAGAGCTCTGAAAAATTAAAAATAAAAAAAAATTAAAAACGACGTCGTTTTGGGGTAAAAGTCTGAAAAAATATTAACCCGGTTAACCTAATCAACCCACCGGGTTATCCGGGTTATACCGGGTTGAACCCGGGTTGACCGGGTTACACCGGTTCACTCCCTTACCGAGTTAAGAGCAAACCCAGATCGAACAGGGGACCGGTTCACCGGCTTTCGGGTTGACCCGACCGGTCCGGTCCAGTTTTCAATACCATGGCGTATACTGACTAACCACATCCAAGAATAAAAATAACAAACCAGACTCCAGAATAGGCATAAATCCTCTCAAAGTAGGCCTAGAGGCTTTCTTAGGTCATGCAAAATATCAGCAGTATTATAAAATACAAAATCTAATAGTAAGTCATTCTTTTCAAAAACTATAAATAACGGGACTCATTTTTTAGATTCTATATAATATACAAAGGCTTCTGTATATAACAGAAGCTAGCTGCAACACATAAGCATGATGGCATTATCTGGCCTGTAGCAGAGTCATAGTTATTTCATTGGTTGAAGAAGACATCATCAGTGCGTTAGAACAATACTGTCCTTCAACTGAAGCCCTTTTTGGTAGGAAACCAGGCTCATTTGGCTCAGGCAAGGCATTCTCACTGCTCAACATTACTACTATTAGTGCCATGTTTGGCCTATCCTCAGGATGCAGTTGCACGCACAGAAGAGTAACATGGATGTATCGTAATACTTCTGATAAATTAACATTGTCCCCCAAACAAGCATCTATTAAATCTTCTGAGTTACCCGCCTTCCATAGTCTCCAAGGCTGCAAGAATTTAGAGCATCTATAACCTCAACCAGTGAGTTACAGCACTGTAGGTAAAAATGAAGTTGAAAGTTCTCTCACTCACATAGCCGATAAGATTAAAACCATGGTTTGGATAGGAAGCCCCATGGTTTTTCTTTCCACTTATTATCTCTAGAAGTAACACACCATAGCTGAACACATCTGATTTATCTGAAAATATCCCATGAATAACATATTCCGGTGCCATATAACCACTAAAATAAATGACAAAAGAGTTAATTATTTGAAAACAATTGTAGAGAATATAACAAGGTAGCATAACAAATCTTGAGATACTTACTATGTACCAATTACTTTCTTTGTATTTCCTTCAATCTGGTCTCCTCCAAACATCCTTGTAATGCTAAAATCTGAAATTTTTTAATTTAACTCCTTATCTAACAAAATGTTACTTGCTTTAAGATCTCTATGTATGATTTTTAATCTAGAATTTTGATGAAGATAGAGAAGTCCTCGAGCTATTCCAAATATAATGCACAGACACTGTGGCCAATTTAGAGATTTACTTCGGTGAAAATCTGTCAAGTTTCATATCTTAAATCAAAACACGAAACAAATGAAGACTTTAATTAAGCAAAGTACCAAAACTTTTTCAGAAACAGACCAAAAAGAATGGAATCTAAACTTTTGTTGGGCATGTATTCATGGATGAGCATGTTCTCGTCTCCTTGAATGCAACAGTCAAGAACCTCAACAAGATTCATGCTGAAGTTTCACACACATTGTAACTTCATTTTCAAACTCATCCAATCCTTGTCCAGAACACTCTGACAACCTTTTGACATCAATCTCTTGTCCATCTCCTAGTATACCCTAAAAATTGGCACTTAAAAACAATAGAATCACGATGAATCAGAAGAGAAAGTTTGTCCTTTGTTCTTTCCAGGAATTTATTATATGTACCCTGTATACAGGTCTAAAACCACCTTGGCCAAGCTTCTTGTCACTTGAGAAATCATTAGTTGCGTGAACAATTGTAGCGAAGTTCAATAAAGGCAGCTCTATGTCTTCTTGCTCTCCTTCACGGACATTGTCTGTAAAATATTTTCTGTATCATCTCAAGTAACAATAATAATGTCTCCATCATAAACCACAAAATAGAGAACTTCTATTTAAGAGTTACAGTCGTGTGTATGCCATCAAATGCAAAGCTCGTCCCTGTTGAAAATTGGGGATTATTGAGAAAGTTACTAGTTTTTAATGATTTTCATCAAATGAAACATGGGCAGAAACACTTTCTTCTTTATTTTTCTTTTTTCTTTTATTTGGAAGCCTAACAAGAACATTCCAAAAAGGTTTCATACAGTCAATAATTAAATTCATTATAAATTTCAAGGAAGTAACATCATCTAATTCCCTAGCAACATTCCCATGTTTTAAAAAAACAGTTGTTTCTCCGTTCAGAAAATAAGATTGTATTCATTTCATTGATAGATCGGCTGCAGAATGAAATTTCACAGACAATAATAAATTAATGGAGAGGTGACCGGGTTAAGAAAGTTTACCTCTTTGCTTTCTGTTCCCCCTATGAACATACGAGAAAGCCGAAAAGATAACAAGAACCAGGGGAAAAGTAGCTGATATTACCACGACCACCTTTTTCTTATTCTTTTCTGCTTCTTCTTGTACAGATTAAGAGAGGAAAGAATCAGCACCCAATCAATATACTGAAAAATGAAGTATAGAATGGCAATAAAAATATTGAAGTTCATACCAATATCAAAATAAGACATTCAAATAAACAGATCTTGCCCAGGGACTATAGCCACTCTCAAATCAATGAGATCACTAAACCAAATGATACAACCACTACCTCCTCCAGTAATGTACAAGTTCGCATATGCCTCACGGGAGCAATTTTCCCAGCACTTAGCCTTGCACTCCCAAAGTGTCATGCTTGCATTAACCCAAGATTTTTTTGTTTCTGGAATTCTTAACCCACTAAATTTTCTAAAACTATCTTTATCTTTGACCCTGCAGCTCCATGGATCAATGCGCACGCATCACTAAGTCCAGTCCAATGCATCATACCTTTGAGGTGATTTTGGGTTGAATCCTGCTAAGCACCGGCAACGTGGTGACTCACTTGCAATATAATTTCCATTGGGGCCATAAGAATTATAATGTCATAGACATCTGATGGTACATATGAATAAAGTATCCGACTTTTGGTATGCTCATCCCAATTGTAACGCTGATGAGAATAAACAGTTTGGTTTAGAACAACTCTCTTAGTCACAGATTTGTCCCGGAGATTATAAGTGTAAACCACCTGATGCAAAACCAAAAGAAATTAAACAGAGATAATCAAACAACTCAAATATCAGTTTCATTGTTATCAATGAGAGATTTATCAAACAGGAAATTTGTATCACCAGGTCATCTTCATTGACGATAAATTGCTGCTGGAAAAGTGGAGTGCTTTTACCTCCAATCGTAACTCCATTCCAAGGTTTATTTCTTTGGTACTCTTTTGAGGCCTTCCACATTACCAACTCAGGAGGAGGTGCAAGTACAATACCGCAGGTGTAAGTCCCTAGGAGAAGGGTCGTCCTAGTTCCTCCATGCTGTTAGGCTTTGATTTAGCCCAGTTTCTTGGTCCCACCCAATCTTCATTCCTGGTAAAAAAGTATCAGAAGGATAATCAAAACTCTGCCACAGGTAGTTTTGAGGATCCTGGTCTTGTTCATTTCTCGAGACAAGGTTTCCAGAGCCTAGAAGTTGGGCAATTCAAGCCTTGTATTGTTGAGTTTGCTGACCAAACAACAGTCTGATTCTGGCTGTGCAGCACAAGACGTCTCTCTGTGTTTATGCTCAACATACTTGAGTTTTCCTTGACTGGTTTTTCACGGTTGGCCACCCAAAAAACAGTTTTCTGTGGGATGTTTCTGTACCAGATTCCAACGCATCGGTTTGTGGAACTACCTGGGCTGAAGAAGCCCAGTTCAAAGATCCCATCTTTAGACACCAAAGTCCTTCCATCAGGAAGTGGCTGCTTATGGGTAATAACATTTGATGCAGAAGAAGAGGGGGCGATTATCAATAACAGTTTTGTAATAGAAAGCAAAAGAGAAAGAACGGCCATTGCTTGGTTAATTTCCAGACGACCACTTTTCCTATTCACAAGACCTTACAATGGAGAGACGAAAAGTTGCATAGGAGTTCGAATTTGGGAGAGTTAAATTGTCAAAGCTGGCACTTCTTTGCCATTCCTCGGGCAGCAAAACTATTGGTGGAGAGAAGAATAACAGATGAACAATTTGACCAAGCACTAAAAACTCAGATAATAGATGGTTCTGCAGAGTCCAAGCTACAAAACCGAGATATTCTTGCTCTTCATTCATGTCACGGATCAAAATTTGATTCCAATCACTGTCCTGGAACTCGTTATGAACAGTGAACTCAAGCGTGTTTACTCGTTCTGAAATCCAGGTTACGCATCTTGCTTTTGGTCAAGCAAGTTACGCCTTTAGAAGAGTCATGGGGAAAAAATATGCAGTAGTAGCATATCGTGTGGAGGATACGAAAGCATATAAATGTCAACACTCAGCAGAGAAAAGACCTTTTAGAACTACAGAACCTTGAATCAGGCTTGTTTCTCACGTGTATTGAAAGAATCGGTTCCTGAAGGAAAGTAGACATGCAATATTTGATGTTGATGTGCTGGGGAAAAAAAGTTACAGTAAAATTAACAAAAAAAATCTGCTTGTGAACTGTGAACTCCACTGCCGTTCTGATGGACCCCATGGCACGGGTGACATAGCATTAATGGCAACGAAGCCTGAGGATGGTAATCATGAGCATGGTGACATAGAAGGAGCCCAATACTTCCAATCCAACGTACCTAAAGACCCATTGCAACATATTGGAGGTCCAATGACAAGAGCCCGAACCAAAGCCATGAAGCAAGCCTTGTTCAGTCTTGTGCAAGAAGTTCAAGAGCTTGGAGAGCATTGGGGCACTCCCCTCAAGTCCAAAGGAGAGCATCTATACGTGTATAATGTATTTAAGATCCAAACTCATGAAGAGTCAAGCCCAAGAGATGCAGACCTTAGCCCAATGCAAGGAAGACTACAAGTTGAGCCTCTTGCATGCAAGGAGGCATGAAACCCTAGTAAAGAAGTCAAGGGTGGCGTGATTTCAAATCCTTTATCATCCTTGATTGTCTCCTAAATTATTTCCTATTTTAATGGTCCTTTGATTTGATTTTCTATTTTGAGTCTAGTCAAAGGTTAGAATTAATTATAATATTAATTTCTAAATTTTGTAATCCCATAATTTTAGGATCACATCTCCTAAATTATGTGGCTGAATATTTTATCATTATTTCTCCTTTTAGTATTAGGAAATTAGGGTTTTAATTTTAGGAAATATTTTTCTATGAGCCTATATAAATTAGGCATGCTCCCTATTGTAAACGACACAGAAGTTGAATGAAATTATTCATTTTAGAGTTTATAACTCTTGTTAGCCTTAGTGCTTTGTGGTGGTATCCCGTGTGAGAAACCGACGTGATCAAGAGCGTGATCAACTCTTGTGGTGTCTTCGAAGGTTGAGGTTCCTAGAGGCAGGTGTTCTAGAGGATCTTCTCCTTGATCATTATCCTATTGTTTACTTCATACCTTTCTTTATTTCCGTCATAAATTTCGTCCCTTTCTTTTTGTTCTTGTGTTTTTGTTGTTTCAGGGTTCTGTCCCTAAACTAGCACGATTCTGCTTCCGTGTCCCTATCACGTTCTTCCCAAAAACACATAGAAATAGGCTCCATTAACGCGGGAAACTTTGGGGTTAGTCCAATTGCAAGATGCAGGTATTTGTCTGAGGGAGAAAGATTAATGTTCAATTTTAGATTTAATGTATATAATATCAATTTAAGATGAAATAGTATTTGTCTCAGGGTGAGGGAGGGCAAATCGCCATTCGCATTTTCAAATCAACAGATTGTAAATGATGAAAGGGTTAAGATCAAATTTTGCTTGTCTACTTATTTTTTTTAAGAATATTGAGCACCCTATACTTTTAAATAAAGCAATTTTATCCTTGATTTTTTTTAAGTTTGAAAAAGCTCCTTTATTAGGAAGCCATAAAATCTTATCGTTATATCATGACGTGGCAACTCATATAGCCTAGGGAAAATTTGAGTTGGCTTCGTAGGTATGGATTCTAACCTTCTAACCATCTGAGTTGGCATCCAAATAGGAGAAGAGGGACACATCATAAAAAGGAGGAGGAGGAGGAGGGGAACACTCCACGCACGCACGAAAGAGAAAGAAAAATGAAGAAAAGAATGAAGACAGTTAAGGCATTTCAGACTAAAAGGGAGAGTAATAGATGAGATTACTCAAGACCCATTGATGATTAAGGGTTATGATTGTGCAATTTGGATGAGAGTTGCAGAAAGGACAGTGCAATTGCAAAATCTTAAAGTATGGTGGAGTGCATGTGTGTGAGGAATCTTGAGGGCAGTGGAGACAACAAAGCTCAACAAGTCGACACCAACTTTAAGGTAAAGCATTAAATGTGACAATGAACTCTTCTTTGTTTATATTAGTTGAGTGAAATATCATCCATGCCTTTTTTACTATATTATTGTTGATTTGAGCATGCTATCATTGAAATGAATGATAAGGGGAAAGGTAAAATTGAGGGTAATGACCCAACTAGTGTTAATTTCATAACCCAATATCTTAAAGTCGTTGAAGAAATAACGACTTATTAGGAGTTAGCAAAACAACATGCGAGTTAAGGGCATAATTAAAGAGAGAATTAAATAGGTCAAAGGGTGAGGGTGTGTTTGCAAAATCATATTTTCAAAGTAATGAAGGCAAGGATAGACAATTCAATGGGAAATGGAGACGATGTTATTGATGTCATGAAGTACTTGGATGAGGCTTACACAGGGATAGGTGATTCTATTGGTCATGATTTGGGGACAATGACATTGAGGAAGAGGAAAGTGACGCTGAGGAAGAAGAAAAGACAATGAGAAAGCGAAAAGTGACATTAAGGATGATGAAGAGAGGCTAGAAGACGATGATTCAGATGATGAGGATTACTTTAAATCAAAAATGGGTTTAGAATATAAAGTTAGGCCTATCAAAGAGGATAGAAGGTGAAAGGATGATGAGTATTACTTGGATGCACCCTTGTAATTTTGCTTGCCACTGCATTGTCGAAGCAAAGCAACCCTCCTTCTATTGCTTCTCATTTTTCACGTCGAAGCCTCAGCCATTCTAAACACCAAAAATGGTTGTCGCTGCAACTAAAGAAGATAATAAACTTGGTTCAAATTGCCTTCAATTTTAAAGCAATAAGCCACGTATATGGTCAAAGGAGTGAAGTTTAGATATGTTAGAGGGCCTCCTCAAATTTTCATTGGGCCCCATGCATTGCCACATCATGATATAACGATAGATTTCATAGCCTCCTAACATAGGGACTTTTTTGGATCTAGAAAGAAAACTTTAGGAGAAAAATTATCTCACTTAAGAGTATGAGATATTCAATACTTCTAAAAAATAAGTATAAGAGTAAAATTGAACCTTAACCTATGATGAAAATAATAAAGACTACATAGCACCATTTTAAACTAAAACAGAGCCACTAGTCAATCCCTTTTTCCATAAGCAATTCATCCATATTAATGAAGCATAGAAAAGTAATTTTCCAAGGGCCCATTTTGGGATTGATTCTAAAAAAAAATTAATTATGTATAAAGTAAGTATGTTTGGATATTATTTTTAAAAAATTAATTTTGATAAAATTGATAATATTTGAATGATTTAGTTAAAATCAATTTTAAATATACACATGATCATAAAAACATTAACTTTTTTAAAATGTAAATATTAATAAAATTGTATACAATATTATTAAATTTACTAAAACCTATGTAGTGAATATCATATTATTAAATTTTAGCATAAGAAGTTTCTTTACTATTATTATTTGTTCCTCATCTCATTATATACCCATTTAAGCCTAAATATCTGATCCCCTCGACAAACCCACTTTCGTATATCTTCTCTCAAATATCATTTCTTGTATCCCCCACCAATATCCTCAATCCACAGGAAGAATTCACAAGCCAAGACATGGTCCCAGTTCATAAACCCTTAGAAGCAAATTGGAGGTCGGACTGGAGATGGGAGAAGACGACAAAGAGACGTGCAATTGGAGGTAATTTCTAATGAACAGGTTTGAAACTCGCTGGAGATCGGAGAGGTAGGTCAGACATTGGAGAAGCTGGTCAGAATATGTGTCGCTGTAGGTGGGGGGAGGACGAAGCGCGACTGGTGTGGAGATATGCCGAAGCTCAAATGAGATCTGAAATTGGCTGCAGGAGGTGTGGGAGGGGCACTTCTGGTAGGAAAAAATTCCGACAAATAATAAATGAGCTAACGTTATAATTTTGAGTACAGATAATTGATATAAAAAAAATAAGGGTGTTTGGGTTTTTTTTTTTTTACCTAAATCATAGTTTTAATAAAAATAATCGATTATAAGAGAAATCCAACACCAAGTAATTCAGTTAAGAAAAGTCTATTATTTATTCTTGTAACTTCAAGAACAATATTATATATTTTTGACAAAGTCTACTCATTATATTTACAAAAAAATATTAAGTAAAAAATAATTATCCTCAAAATGTGTAAAAAATTTTAAATATTGAAACATAAACTTTTTTAAAAAAATTTTATATTTAAAATAAAGATAATAATACTGCCTTTAATTTTATTTATAAGTTATTTTCACATTTTTTACTAAATTAAGAACGATTAACTTTGTTTAAAAATTAAAGTTTCTCACTTTTTTCATATTAAATGTATTTTTAAAATATTTTTTACATCAATATTTAAATGAGATAAAATTAAAAAATGTACTCCTTTTGCTCAAAGACATAAAGCATTTTTTTAAATTAAATGTTCAAAATTATAAGAATTTTCAATTTTAATGTGTAATTAATCACTTTTTTTAAAGATATCCTTGATAAATAAACCATTCAATCCTTTATATTTAAGTAAGATGTTCATTAAATAACAGAAAAAATAAAAATATAATATTAATTTAAAAATAATTAATTGATTTATTGGGAATGTAATTTAATTAAAAATATTATAAAAATATATTTTTAAATAAAGGAGTAATAAATGTCTCCTTGAATTGTTCTATATATAAATATGATGGAAGGGAGTATATTGAACGGAATTATATTATTTAATTAAAGGATGCATTATTTAACAGTGAATTTCCTTTTTTTTTTTTTGGTTTTATTGTCGAGGATTTACACCTCAATCCGGTAAACTCGTGATACGTTGTTGGATTCAAAGAATTCGACTAATATCAATCCAAATGTATATGGTTGTCTCTAATCACGTTTAGACTTTGGAGCTCCACTTTCCCACTTGACGTCAGATTCATTTAACGGATTATATATTTTGGAGACAATTGATAATTTAATATTTTAAAAGATGCAATGTCACATCAACATTTTAAAAAATGGCACTTTGTCACCCGAGACGAATAATGAGACTTAGTGATACTAATTTAGAAAAATAGGCCCCACATATTGATGCCACATGTCGTGAAAAATTTTTATTAAGTGAATCACATTTAAAAATTACTTCAAAAAAATATTTATAGATAAAAATCAATACAAAATATATTATTATTAAAATAAAAATGTGATTTGTTGGTACCATTTCATATTCATCCTCACCTCTCCATCTTCCTCCATTGTCAACGGTGATGACAGCTTTGCTTGAGCTTCTTCTTCCCTTTCCTTTCTTACTCTTGGACACGAGATTCCTTCCTTCCTTCCTTGAAATTGGATGAGTTTAGTTGAATAGTCCTTTCAACTAGAATAAAAAAACGAGTTTTGCGCAGTTTAAGCTGCACAGTCCTAAGTAGTATCATCATTCTCCTAGAGAAATAATAGGGCATATATGCACAAAATTCTTCACGCTCGTCCAATCTCCTCCTTAAAGAAGTCTGAAAACAAATGCAAAATAAAAAATAAAAAAGAAGGCCGGAAAACAATCTCCTCCATAAAGAAGGCATAATAACTAAAAATGTGTAATGTTTTACACAAGCAAACCCACAAAACAAATGCAAAATACCCAGAAAATGCAAGTCCTCCAGAATCAGCCACACAATCATGCGAACTCAAATAGACATGTACCATCAATGACAAGAGATTCATATAGTGTGTGTGACGAGCGAACCGAAGGCGATCTAAATCTACTCTTATGAATTCTGGGCTAGCATTCGAAGGAGGAAGAAGAACAAGCTCAAATATTCAAAAACTAATCAAGAACTCAAAATCTAAAAATGGCTAAATCCACGGAGAACGTGACTAATTGACCATGGTGCTTTTGGAACGGCAACACTAAATCTAGAGGGCCCGTGTGCTCAGTTGTCACTTCGATCTAAAAACACAATCAATCTCACGAGTTAAGAGAAAGATTGAGAAGAAATCACTCACACTAGTATCGACGACGAAGAGGAGGCTCCGTGGTGAGGTGGTGATTCAGAGAGATTAAGGTCTGATGAAAAGGTACCGGTGAGGATTGAAGGGAGATTAAGGAAGATGAAGAACATAACATACATGGCAAATAGTAAAAAATTTCCCCTACATAAGTGGCATCAATGTGGGGGATGTCTAATTAAATTGACAGTGTTAAGACGTTCCATTAATCTTGGGCGATATTGTTTGATTTTTAAAAATATTGAGATGATATTATACTTTTTAAAGCATTAAGATACCAATTTAGACTAGATTTGTACTTTAGCCAACATAATATGTAATTGTGAAAAATTATCTCTTATTTGTTATGTCATAAGCATGTGACATTCAATACAGTTAAATTCAATCTAGTTAGGGTTAGCTTTTCTTAAAAAAGAAAACACTTTTTTTTTTAAATTAATCAAACTTAAAACTTCATCCTTGAGCTACTGTTGTCCCTTCCACTAAACCAACACTTGCTGGTTAAGCACCTTCTTAATCTTCACGCATAGCGTATATTTATTTTACAATTTTTTTCAATTTTTTATTAAAAAAATGAAAAATTACATCTAGATTTCATATAAAAAAATTTATTATCAAAAATTTTTATAAAATTTATAAAATATTCTCAAATCCGAAACTTTGTGCATTTACCAAAAAGTTTTCAATATTCTTAATAATTGAACAACAAATAATGACGATTGATTAAAAGAAATGATTAGTTTTTTTTGGATAATAAATTCTCTTATATGAAACTTAAATGTAATTTTTAGAAATAATTATTTTAAAAAAAAGTTACTTGATTGAGATTGATGGGATATTTATTATATTTTTTATATTTGTTGCTATTAAAAATTGTTGGAGAATGTGAGAGAACGTAATAATTTGTGATTCAACATATGTATACAAATACAAGTAAAATTAAAAATATTTTTTCCGGATAGAGTTAATTATTTATTTGGAACTTAGAAGTGCCTTGAAAGAAAAAAATAACGGGAGAAAGTGTAAAACATGTGGATTGAGTGAATTTTAAGCATATAAATTAATAACACCCCTAATTAGTAATTAATATTGGTCTTCAATCATCACCAAGAAATTTTTACATAAACTGAAAGTACCACCTCATTCATACTCAATTCCATGAAATTTACATCAATTCAATTAAATAAAATCTCTTTGGTTTTGTGTCTTCTCTCCTCCTACCGTCATTGTAAATGAAGAGAGAGAAGATAAAAAATTAAAATAATTTAGAGTAACATAAATAAAAAACAAGGTTAAATAAATAAATGTGATTAAGGATCAACTCCTGTGATCAACTCTTTGTAGTAGTAGCTACTGCTATATATATTTTTCGTTGTTATTAAACAAAATTAACATGATATGTTTTTAGCAGATAATATAAAAAATACATGGTGCATGAATGCTTGTAAGAACTTGTGGTCATCATTTACCTTTATTTAAAGATTGAAGACTTTGCTTTAGTATGGGTCAACTCTTTCATGGAGCCATGGAGGCCACCGCCCACCGCAACATCTAAGGTCGTCCCATGTGGTATTCAATAGAAAACAGCTCATTTTTCATCATTAAAAATATGTAATAAGTATTTGTTATATTAATATCAGCATAACTATATTACTTACGTAGTTATTATTGTTTATGTTAAATGAAACGCATATGTTTTTGTTTGATTTTTTTTTTATTTCATTTTGAAACTTGAACGAATAGAATCTGAACTCATGCAATGTGCAAAAGCGTCTTCAAATTTTGGCCTAGTGCTATACCTATGTGAAATTACATCATTTTTTTTTCACACATTTTTTTTTTTGAAGAATTTTAATTGTACTATATTGCAATTAAAGTGATGTGCTATTGATTTAATAATAGTATCATTCTCCTTTTAAAGGCAAAAATGCTAACGTCGGCTTTGACGTCATTCAAAATGTCCTCATCAACACAACGAGCACAAATACAAATTGCGTCCATAATGACGTGGCAGGTATCTGAACCATGCTTAATTAATTTCTTCACATAACCTGTCAATCACGGGTGTCATTTTCGTGTATAATTTTCTTAGTTTGATGCCTCGATTCCCCAGCTCCTTTTCGAACTATGAATTCTTTTTTTTAATTCAAATATTAATTATGTAAATATTTTATTAATATATAATTTATAAATATCTTTATAAATATTTTTTAATATTTTGTCAGAGAGGAATGTTTAAATTTTTCCAATAAAAAAAAACAAAAACATCATTTTGGTCGCCAAAAAATCACACATCCCAAATTAACAGTTAGTGCTGGTTGGTTAAAAAAAAAAAAAACAGTCAGGTTGCTTGACAAACGACGGGAGCCTAAAAATCACGTGGCTTAGAAACCTAAATCATATAATTCATCCGGATCAAAATATAATTATTTTTTAATTAATCTTGATTTGAAATATGAGCAATCTAGTAAATGTAATTTTTTTATTTTACCCCTTATACTTATTACCTAAATATTTATGTAAATATATCTCCTACTTATCATGATGAGTATTGGTAATTAAAACTAAGAATAAAAAAATAATATACTCCCTCCATTCAAAAGTGTAAATCATTTTTTGAGGAGTTTGATATTAAAAAATGTAAGGTATTTTTAGCCTTTTGAGGTGTAATTATTATTTTTTTTAAGTATCCTTATTAATAATGATTTTATATTTATCGTAGTGTGTTTAATAGGAGTAAATATGAAAAGATAAGATTAGTTAAAAAATAAGTAACTATTTTATTGAAAAATAAAATTCAGTTAAAAATGCCTTATATTTTTAAACGGAGGGAGTACATTTTTATAAAAATGAGGACTGAATTTTTTTTAAAATTTATTTATATTTTGTACGAGAGGAAATATTTCGCGGAGAATGATTATAACATAAATTCAAAAATTGCGGCCTGGAACTTTAAACCCAGAAAACACAATTAATTTTTTTTTTCCCAAATCACATTTTAAATCCAAAAACATGGTTATAGGAGATGTAACCTGGGTACACTTTTGACTAACCTCAATTTTGACCTGCCACTATTTTGTCTAGAATCAAGTTCGCAAAATCAATTCTACCCAATTATAACTTTAGCTAATTCAAATCTAAACACACTTTCAAAAGCCAAACCATACAGTGTTAGGAGAATTTTAACAAAGACCCCTTGATCATGTTTATTTAAATTTAAAGCATTTAAATTTTTAAAATTTTATTGCAGTCTTGGGGGTACTAATTTAATATTAAATTTTTAAAAAAATAACAAAATTGCCCCTCATTTAAATTAATATTAGAACTGTCATATTTTACTTATTAATCGCCCTACTTCATTTGTTTATTTACTTACAGAATATTATTAATTGCCCTGCTTCACTTATTCATTTCCTTGGAACAAAATCAAGTAAAAGTTTGGCAGTGAATAAGTGCAGGAGGACAATGAATAAAAGTCAGTAAGTAAATGAATAATATATAATATATGAATCAACAATGTGTCTTAAAATGATTTAAATATCTAAAATGAAAACAAGTTAAATAAGGCAATCAATAATATTTCGTAAGGAAATGAATAAGCGAAGTAGGAAAATGAATAAGTAAAATAAGGAAGTTCTGATATTAATTTAAATGAGTGATAATTTTATCATTTTTCTAAAAAAATTAATATCAAAGACTGTAATATAATTTCAAAAATTTAGGGGCTTTTAATTTATATAAGTGTAGTTAAGGAGTCTTTATTGAAACTCTACCTATATGACTTCTATTTCTTTCTTTTTTTATTATCTATACAATTTCTATTTCTAATAAAAGTCACTTTTAATTACTTTATTTGTTCATTTTTCTAGAATAAAATCAAGTAACAGTCTCGTAATGAACAAGTAAAATAGGGCAATAAACAAGAGTACTTGAGTAAATAAACAAGATACAATATATGAATCAACATGTTGCTCTAAAATGATTTAAACACCTAAAATAAAATCAAATTAAGTAGGGTAATTAATAACATTTCATAAGTAAATTAACGAGTAAAGTAGAACAATGAACAAGCAAAGTAGGTATGTGCTAATATTAATTTAAATGAGGGACAATTTTGTTATTTCCATAAGAAAGTTTAAACTGCTAGTCATTGAAAATTTAAAACTACTACTACTTAATAATATATATTATGTAAACATCCCCTCATGCATGTATACAAAGTGTACAATAAAATATGAGCATATTGTCATGACCTTTGTGGATATATTGGTCATGTTGATGATTATACTAAAGTCATGTTTGCTTACTAGAGCATAATGAAATGAAATAGATTGAAAAAATAAAAATAAAAATAAAATTATTAAGGAGATATGTGAGTACATTTATAAGAGGAAAGAGTAATTAAGTTCATGAAGTTGAGAATATGATTTATGAAACTTTTGAAAGGTGTGATCAGTCCCACATCATGATTGAAAATTATAATGTGTAATTAAATAATTTTAGGTTATGTTTGGATGGGTGGATTTAAGTTAAAAATTTAGATTTAAAATCTCATATTTGAAATATCACATTTAAAATTCATAAATTCTAAATTCTTTGTGTGGATGATAAAAAAAATTTAAATTACAATATTAAAATTCTTTGTTTGAATCTAAAGTAAAATTTTAAATTTTAAATTTTATATTTGAATTTTAAATTTAAAAGAAACTTGGAAGATTGGTCAAACTTGACGATTTGAATGGCCAATTTTGAATGGGATCAGACAAACAAAGTCGACTGGGATTGTAGCATCGGTGATGATCGAGATAGGACCCCCGATCGACTTCCATCTGGGCCAGATTGATGGTAATGAATGGGACCTAATCGACGAAGATGAAGGGGACCGAATGGCTGACTTCTACCGGCATCGAACCAGATTGATGGTGACAGTGACTAGACTGAAGGTGATGGTGACTAAAGGCAATCGTTCAGTCCTCGCTTGGTAGAAGTTGGACTTTCAGTCCTCATCATCGCCGTCGGTTCAATCTTGATTCTTATCATCGAAGTTGTTAGTTCAGTCCCAATAAAAGTCTACCATTCGATCCTAGTGATCGTCATTAGTCCGTTCTCAGTGGAAGTCAGTTGTTTGATCCCAGTCGTCACTGTTGGTTCGATCCTTGTGGAAGTCGGCCATTCAATTTTGGTTGTTGTTGTTGGTCCAGTCCCTGTGGAAGTCAACTGTCCAGTCCCCGTCATCACCTTTGGTCTGGTCCTTATAGAAGTCGGCCGTTCGATCCTTGTCGTCGCCATCGATCCGATCCTGGTGGAAGTTGGCTATCCTATCCCTGTCAACGGTGGCAGCTTGTTTTCGTCAACTTTGGCAATTCAATCTAATTACTGTTGGCTGGTCGATTAAATCTTCATGCATTTAGATCAAATTACAAAAGAGTTTGAGTTAAGATTTGAAATAACATGAGTTTAGAAAGGATTTCAAATTACAAAGAAACTAAAGGAGAACTTAGATTTGGATTTGGATTAAATCTAAATCTATATATTTTTAATTATTCAAATAATAAAATTGACTCAAATCTAAATTTAAATTCATGTGCATTGAAACATAACATTATTTTAAACATCTTATTTTTGAGGAATTTTAATTGTACTATATTGTAACTAAATTGATATGCCCTTGATTTAATAATAATATCAATCTCCTTTTAAAGGCAAAAATGCTAACATCGGCTTTGACGTCATTCAAAATGTCCTCATTAGGGGTGAAAATAAGCTAGCCCCTTAACAAGGACCTAGGCCTAACCTAACTTATTTATTAAATAAACTTAAGTCAGACTCAAGTATTTAATTAAGTTTATTTAGTTAAATAGGCTAGGCCTGTTTTTTTAAGGCCTAGCCTACGAGCCCAATAGACCGGCCTATTTATATTTACACACACACACACACATTATGTGCTATATTACAAACACACTAGTTTCACCATATAATTTTTAATTAATTTATTTTTTACTACTTCTAATTATTTTTAATCATATTTAACTTATATATTAATTTTAATATTATTACTTTATTGTTATATTATATTGTAGTTAGTAAGTTTTTTCAATTCTTGTATATTATAATTGATAAATTAAGTTATATATTATATATTATAATAGCCCTAAAATATATTTGAGATGTTTAAAACTAAAATATGAACATATTTAAAAGGCTTTATTTTTAAGTAAACTTCTAAATAGGCCTGCAAGCCAAGCCAGGCCAGGCTTTAATAGACTTAAGCTTGAACCTTAAAAAAATATTATATAGGCTTTAGGTCAGATAAGCCTCTAATTTACAACACAAGCTCAAGCTTATTTAACTAAAGTCTAATTTGATTTATCCTATTTTCACCGTTAGTCCTCATCAACACAACGAGCACAAATACAAATTGCGTCGATAATGACGTGGCAGGTGCCTTGGGATAAACAATAAACAAACTTTACTGCATATAGGATGGGGAAGATTTTAATAAAAACCCCTTGATTATGCTTATTTAAATTTAAAGCATCTAAATTTTTAAAATTTTACTGCAGTCTTGGGATACTAATTTAATATTAATTTTTTTAAAAAATAATAAAATTGCCCTTCATTTAAATTAATATTAGAACTGCCTTATTTCATTTATTAATTACCCTACTTCATTTATTTATTTACTTATGAAATATTATCAATTTTTCTATTTCACTTGTCCATTTTTTTTGGAATGAAATCAAGTGAAAGTATGGCAATGAACAAGTATAGTAGGGCAATGAATAAAAGTCAGTAAGTAAATGAATAACATACAATATATGAATCAACAAGTTATCTTAAGATGATTCAAACATTTAAAATGACAACAAGTTAAGTAAGGCAATTCACAATATTTCGTAAGGAAATAAATAAGTGAAGTAGGACAATGAATAAGTAAAGTAGGAAAGTTATGACATTAATTTAAATGAGAGATAATTTTGTCATTTCTCTAAAAAATTTAATATCAAGGATTATAGTATAATTTCAAAAATTTAAGGCCTTTGAATTTAAATAAGTGTGGTCAATGAGTCCTTATTGAAATTCTACCTATACAATTTCTATTTTTTTTTAATAAACTATACGATTTCTATTTCTAATATAAGTCACTTTTAATTACTTTACTTGTTCATTTTTCTGTAATGAAATTAAGTAAATGTCTGATAACGAATAAGTGAAATAAGACAATAAACAAGAGTACGTAAGCAAATGAACAGCATACAATATATAAATCAATATGTTGTCTTAAGATGATTTAAATATCTAAAATAAAAATAAGTTAAATAGGGTAATTAACAACATTACATAAGTAAATTAACAAATGAAGTAGAACAATAAACAAACAAAATAGGTAAGTTTTGATATTAATTTAAATGAGGGATAATTTTGTTATTTGCATTAGAAATTTAATATCAAATCAGCACCTATAAACTATAATATAATTTTAAAAATTTAGGGGTTTTGAATTTAAACAAATATGATTAAGAGGTCTTTAGTGAAACTCTCCCTACACGATTTCTACTTCTTTATTAAAATTGTTTTGGTTTTCTATAGATTGGAAAATTCTTCATTCGATTCTAAATATAAGTCATTTTTAACTGATTCATAATTATCAAGAAAAATAGTTAAATGTTAAACAAAACATTAAATTAAAGTATTCATAAAATTAAATTAATTTCTAATATTACCATTATCAGCTATACCACAATCCACCATCATACTTCCACCCTCTTCCCCAATATCACAATTTGTAATACAGGGAATATGTGAAAGAAAAGAAATTTAATGATCCACAAAACTATACAGTAATTAATAAAAGGTGCCTTATAAGACTAGTACAGTACCATACCATATACCGTTTTCATTATCTCATTTAAAATTAATAAGAAGGATATTTTTGGAAATAGAGCCACTAATGACCCACAGACTCTTATAAAATAGTACTCCTTCATGTAATTTTTTTTTTTCACATTTTACTCCTCATATTTATTAACTTATATATTTATATAAATGAATTTTTTACTCGTTATACAGTGTATTGATAATTAAACTAAGAGTAAAAATAAAAAATAAAATATATTTTTATAAAAATAAAGATTTCATTTGTATGCAAGTTTTTCTTAAAATTTGTTTATATTTTGGACTGAAGAGAGTATTATCCTAATTTCAAATTATAAGAAACTTTTTTGAAGATCTGGTGCCTTAAAATATAAGATTCTTTAAAAAAGTAAGGCTTCATCAATTATGTCTTTTTAATATTATATTTCCTACTATATTTTTTCTTTTAATATTCTTTTATAAATGGAGTATTAAATGAATGGTATTTTAAAAGCTTATATTTTTATTTTAAAGAAATAAAGTTGTAAAATATTTATAATAAATTTTATTAATTTGTGTGATTTTATTTAAAAAGTGTTTTATAATTTGAGATGAAGAGTATTTATGTTTTCAGCCATAAAATTCTTCTAAAAAATAGCTAATTTAAAGCACCAAACAAATATGTTTTCTTATAAAACTTTAAAAATATATATATATATATATATATTAGTAGGTAGATAATAACAAGATCGGTAGATTATGCGCTTGAGTTAAATTGACGTTGACTTCCTAAATGATATATTTGTCAATTTATATGGATATTTTTGACTTTGAATGATGTTATTTAATGCAAATATGGACTTCCATGACATGATAAACTGTTGGCTTGCAATTTTTTTTTTTGTTGGATGCCAAAGTTCGCTTGCAACTTGGCTTGTCTGAATTGCTTTCGTTTTGGCAGCTATACTACATATTACGCATGTGTCTGATTTTGCCTTTCTTAAATTCTAAGGATTTTCCATGGCCACTCTTCTTCCTCTCATTCTCGCTTTCATGGTCAATTCACTTTCGCTTTCTTCTGCAACTGATACTCTCACACAGTCTCATCCCCTCGTCGACGACGCCAACGGAACCACCTACTTGGTTTCCAGTGACGGAACCTTCCAACTCGGCTTCTTCTCTCCAGGCTCTTCCTCGAATCGCTACCTGGGCATCTGGTACACAAACATCCCCGATACGACCGTCGTCTGGGTGGCCAACCGCCAAACGCCCCTCAGAAACGACACCAACTTCACAACTCCCAGTCGTTTGACCATAACCGACGAGAGAGGTCTCGTGCTCCTCAGCCAAAACGGCACCGTTGTTTGGTCGGCAAACACTACGGTTAAAAGCTCGAGTTTGAAAAATGGCACTGTTGTTGCGCAGCTTTTGGATTCAGGGAACTTGGTTCTGAGAAATGAACGGGGCGAGGTTGATGATGATGGTGAGGAGTATATATGGCAGAGTTTTGATTATCCGACTGACACGTTCTTGCCTGGAATGAAGATTGGGTGGGATCTGAGAAGAGGGATAAACAGGGAATTGAGGGCGTGGAAGAGTTGGGACGATCCTTCTGTGGGAGATCTGAGATGGGGCATGGTGCTCGGAGTGACGCCGGAGCTGGTGATGTGGAAGGGAGAAGAAGAGTACTATAGGAGTGGTCCTTGGAATGGAGCTATTTTCAGCGGGAAAACTACACCGATCTTCGAGCTGCAATTCGTCTCTAATCAAGATGAGGTATTCAATTGTTATGCTAAATTTTTTTTTTGGCCGTTATGATAATGAAGGCGCATTATTATATTTCATAATTAATAGTATTGGTAAATAGTAATACATAGTTTAATTGAAATATGATGTATTGTCGACAAATCTAAGCAAATAGTGGTGTCACCTTCCTCTTGTAAATATGAAAAAGCATCCTTTGTTTTCTTTCTTGTGGTTTGGCGCTAGGTGGTTTACACTTCCAAGCTTCAGAACAAATCAGTGATAACAAGGGTTGTACTGAACGGAACTACGTCTTATCGTCAGCGCTATAACTGGGTTGAGCAAACTAAAAGCTGGAGGCTTTATTCATCTGTGCCCAGAGATAACTGCGACAACTACAATCTCTGTGGTCCCTATGGAAATTGCATCGTTAATGATTCTCCACCCTGCCAGTGTCTATCAGGGTTCCAGGCAAAATCACCCCAAAACTACAATGCATTGGACTGGACCCAGGGATGTGTTCGCAGTGAATTGTGGAGTTGTGGGGTCAAAAATAGAGATGGGTTTCGAAGATTCAGTGGATTGAAAATGCCAGATACTAGAAAAGCTTGGGTTAATGCAAGTATGACACTTGGGGATTGCAGGATGAAATGCTTGGCAACTTGTTCCTGTACTGCTTATGCAAACTTGTATGCTACTGGAGGAGGTAGTGGGTGTCTCATTTGGTTTGGTGACCTTGTTGATTTGAGAGTGGCTTCCACTCCTGGCCAAGATCTGTATATTCGAATGGCTGCCGCGGAGACTGGTATGGACTATAATCTTTTAATCGATGAAAACCCCATTTTGGTTCTCCAAGATTATTTGAGTGCCGTTTGGTTCTTTTTAGGATTTTTGAGCGATTATAGATTTTGTTGACACCTTTTCTTTTTAATGTCTCATTAGAGTCTTGTAGACAATTCAATGGTGTGACGGAACAATAAACTTCTGTGGTAGCTAGCCTTGAAACACTTGTGTCAGCATGGATTTGAGAAAGTTACCCTTTGAAAGACTAAAATGAGATGCTCAAACTTCAGGGGTCAAAATATCAATTCACTCAAGATTTGCCCTTCAAATTTTGATTTTGCTTTGTATTTAATCGTCAAGCGAACATTATCATTTTAGTATCTACTGATACTGAGTACCATTTTAATAAAATTTTTGAGATGGAATTGGAACAAAGTTATACTTGTGAGTACTAAAATGAATTTTTTTTTTTTCTTGGGGGAAAAATTTGGTATGGCAGGATCATCTCTGGATAATCAAAATGGCGGATTAACTTTTTTTTTTTTTTCCCCGTGTATTGTATGTTGAATCATTTCTCTGTAAAATTATAGATGCAAAAGAGCATAAGAAAATGGTGTGGGTGGTGGTGATAGCAGTTACTGTTCCACTGGTTATCGTGGTGCTTTTGGCTTTCTCTTGCATTCGTTGGCGGAAAAGAAATCATAGAGGTAAACATTCTTATTTGTTATATTTCATTCAGCAGCTAATCTATCTGTGCAATGAGTATTAATATGCAATTCACTTCAGCATGTTTCATCCATGATTAATCTTCCATCCACATATCTTCTTTGTAAGGCAAACCTTGTTGAATACCAGTTTCCAAACTCGTCACATTTAGTTTAAGCTGTTGGTTCCGCTGACATGACACTTGGACATGTTTTAGGAAAGCCAGATAACATGTGGTAGTTTTTTCTTTATTCCCTATTCCCCTGTCTCCAAGTGAGATAAATCTTGCATTTGTGGCATAACACCTTAAAATCAAAGTTTTTGTTCTCTTGTTTGTGATGTTGAGTTCATTTAATTGATACAGAGAAAATCTCCATAGAGAATATCAATAAAGGTGAACAAGAGGACTTGGAACTGCCATTTTATGACCTTGCTACGATTGTTAATGCCACTAATGACTTCTCAAATGACAAGAAGCTTGGCCAAGGTGGCTTTGGACCAGTATACATGGTATGTGTATGTGCACGTGCTTGTCCTTATGTATATACAAGTAATATGACTGTTAAGAACATAGGGCAAACCATCATTCTTTCATTCATAAAGTTTGAATTTTCTATAAAAATTTCTTTAGGGTATACTAGCAGATGGACAAGAGATTGCTGTCAAGAGGTTATCCCAGAGCTCTGGACAAGGAATGCAAGAATTTAAGAATGAAGTTTTATTGTGTGCCAAACTTCAACACCGAAATCTTGTCAAGGTTCTAGGTTGTTGCATCCAAGGAGAGGAGAAGATGCTCATCTATGAGTACATGCCCAACAAAAGCCTAGATAACCTTTTGTTCGGTACTTATGACATAACTAATATTTAGCATAATGATAATTTTGTTGTTTGTTTTTTTGTCTGGAATTAAAATAACTCAAAAACTTGACAGATTCCAATCAAAGCAAAAACCTAGAATGGTCTAGGCGCTTTCACATTATATTTGGAATTGCACGAGGGCTTCTTTATCTTCATCAAGATTCCAGATTGAGGATTATACATCGAGATCTTAAAGCAAGTAATATTTTGTTAGATGGTAAGATGAACCCAAAAATTTCAGATTTTGGCATGGCAAGAATGTTTGGTGGTGATCAGATTGAAGGAAACACAAATAGAATAGCTGGTACCTAGTAAGTAAGTCTTTCAATATTGCATTGTATTTTTTCTTATTTTCTGTTCATCATTAAATGTTATTAACCTATTTTTAACTTTTTTCAGTGGTTATATGTCACCAGAATATGCTATTCATGGGCTATTCTCTATTAAATCTGATGTGTTTAGCTTTGGTGTATTATTGCTGGAAATAATAACTGGAAAGAAAAACCGAGGAGCTTCTTATCCAAGCCAGGGTTTTAACCTCATTGGCTTTGTGAGTGATTAAAACTTCTTTTTTGTGCTCTCTGTGTGTGTGTTATATTTATATATATATATATATAATCTTGACATGTGCCATATTCAAATTTTAGTTTTGAAACTTTATATCTTGTGGTCTAAAACGGATCTCAATTATGTTATTAGAATTATTTATATACAACACAAAAAAAAAAAAACTATTGGAAATACAATTCTAATGTCTCATCAAGTAAGCATTTTAGTCTCTTATTCTATTTTTTTCCACGTTCCCAGTTTTTCATGCTAATAATGTCTGAGCCAAAAAATAAAATAAAAATATCTTTTTCTTTTGACCTGTGGCGAGCAGGTGTGGACAGTGTGTTATAATTATAGCACTGTCGACACACACAAACACGCACGCTAATCTATAGCTGATGGATCATTGATGCTTCAATTTGTTTAGGCATGGAGATTGTGGAAGGAGGGCAACATATTGGAACTAATTGATGGTTGTTTGGGAGAAGCTTTTAATTTATCAGAAGCATCGCGCTGTATTCATGTGGGTCTTCTATGTGTGCAACTGCATCCTGAGGATAGGCCAAACATGGCCTCTGTAATTGTGATGTTGAGTAGTGAGAATGTGTTGCCTGAGCCTAAGGAGCCAGGTTTCTTGATAGAGAGGATTATGATGGGAGAAGAATGTGGTTCTTCTGGCAAGCAGACATCTTCAACTAATGAAGTAACTATGTCTCAGTTGGAGGCCAGATAAGGCGTTATTTTACTCATTACAATATCATGCAAGTGAAAGCATTTAACTTTTGTTTTGTTTTGTTTCGTTTTTTCCTCCTCAATGTACAGTCTATGGTGATTAGTCAATTTCTTCTGGAGGGATAATGCTTATTGTTGTTGCAATGTACAGTCTATGGTAATCCATCATTCTTGTAGATTGTCAAGGAAACATATTAAGTTGGTTGGAAGTGATATGAAAGTTGGTTGTTGAGTTGCATATTTTCTGTTGAGATTTTTGTTTAGTATAATTTCTCTCTTAAATTAGAAAGAAAAGCTGTAAGTCACCAATCCCCTGCTATTGCCGGGGATTTGATTGATTACTTGAACACTGATTTTTCTTGCAGTTTGTTAAGGATTATGTTGGTTGGAGAGGTATCAATGTTGGATGCTGAATTATATATTTTCTTTTGAGATTTTTGTTTTGTATGATTTTTTTCTCGAATATATTTTTTCAAAAAAACTAGAAGTCACCCATTCCCTGCTTAAATGCCCTGCTAAGCAAGGGACTTTATTTGTATATGCACATTCATTAGCTGGGGATTTGATTGATACATGCGCATTCATCCTGAAAAACTGCGTGGAGCACAATAATTCAACTTTTCCTGGGCCTATCTTTTTCCCCAGCTACTCTCTAGTGATAGACCCAGATGCATGTGTGTAGGATTATAAATTGCAAAATAGCAAAATAAAATAAAATATTGGGATGCAGTCTGAAAGATGACCACGGTTGTTTCAAACTTTCAGTAGTTGAAGATTAATGGCTTGGAGGGTGAAAATACTACCCCAAAAAATGCCTTTAAAATTCCGTGATGTGAGATTTTTTATTCATGCGGGTTCAAAATTTTAAATTTAGGTTTTTTGGGGCTTGAAGTAAAATATTGTGTGTGTGTGTGTGTGTGTGTGTAAATGTTTTAAAAGTAGTTTTACTTAAAATTGATTTTAGTAGGTTTAAAATCTAACAAATGGTGGGAGTAAAATATCAGAATAAAACATATACACTTTTTAATTTTTTTCCAAATGAAGGGAGCAGTTGGCCATTCTCAGTATAACCTAGGTTTGTTGTTCTATGCAATACACTTCCCTTGCCATTTCATGTATATATGGATAAGAAAAATAGAGTCTATCCCATATAATATTTTTCAGTACAATTATGCTAGAAAACAACAGAGTAATACAAAATTTTAAGCAATATTTATAAGAGTTGGTTATTATAACTTACATATATCATCCAACTTTGTTGTAAATTGATGACTGTGTATTCGATACAAAATTAAGTAAAATAGTCCTTTATCAGGACTCTAACTCAATTATAGAAAATTCATTCTTTGAAGTTGGCATGTAATTGCTGGTAGAATATTCATTTATAATTGGCATATTTTCAAAGAGAAAACCAGGTTCCTTAGGCTGAGGTAAGTCATTCTCACTACTTAACATCACAACCACAGATGTCATGTTTGGCTTATCATTAGGATGGTGTTGCACACAAAGAAGGCCGATATGAATTCATCGTAGTACCTCTGATTCAATACAGGACTCTTCTAATTGTGCATCAATCAAATTGAGTGGGATGTGTTCTTTCCACCACCTCCATGCCTACAACAATCCCAAACATCTATCAATTGCCAATTCATAAAAAAAAAAAGAAGAAGTTATGTTGCAATTTACTAACATTTTCAATAAGATTAAAACTTGGGTTAGGTAAGGAGATCCCTCCATTTTTCTTTCCACTCACTATTTCTAATAGTAATATTCCAAAGCTGAATACATTATATTTCATAAAAAACAACCTATCGATTGCATATTCAAGTATCATATAGCCACTGAAATAAGTCATCAATGAGTTAATATCATTTTCAATAATGTGTAGAAATACAAATTATAATGCAACTATGTGATACTTACTATGTACCGACAACTCTCCTTGTATTCTCTTCAACTCGATCACTTTCAAAAATCCTTGCCAAACTAAAATCTGAAATTTTTGGATTCAATTCATTATCTAGTAATACATTATTTGCTTTAAAATCTCTATGAATGATTCTCAATTTAAAATCTTGGTGAGGATACATAAGCCTTTGAGTAATTCCATATGTAATGTAAAAGCATTTAGACCAATTTAAGAGTTTACTTTGAGGAGGAGAACCTGTAAAGTTTGAAAGGTAGAAAAATTATTTGTTATCCAAGTGGAGTTAAAAAAAGTTGATAAATATACAAATATGTACGATCCAAAAATAAACCAATCTAAGCTCTTATTAGGCATATATTCATAAATGA
This sequence comes from Prosopis cineraria, assembly GCF_029017545.1. NCBI lineage: Eukaryota > Viridiplantae > Streptophyta > Magnoliopsida > Fabales > Fabaceae > Prosopis > Prosopis cineraria. The sequence goes on from NW_026555337.1 coordinate 7,698,180, forward strand.
GAATTGTTTCCTCTCCTTGAATGCAACAACCGAGAACTTTAACAAGATTTTGATGTTGAAGTTTAGCGCACAATATAACCTCATTCTTGAATTCATTCATTCCTTGATGAGAATTTTTTGAAAGTCGCTTGACAGCAATCTCTTGACCATCAACTAACATACCTCAACCATAAAAAATGATCATAATTTACAACATCAAATATCAAAAGACTAAATTACTTCAATTACTCATGCTCATCAGTTTGACATTGCAAGTTACCTTGTACACTGGTCCAAAACCACCTTGGTCAAGCTTATTGTTAATTGAGAAGTTGTCGGTAGCACAAGCTATTAATCAAAGCTGTAGAGAGGAAGCTCCATATCTCCCTCAGCAGGGCCTTCATCATTATTTTCTATGGACAAGATTCTATCAGTTTTCACTGAAGCAAGGCATGCATAAATATGATATACATGACTTTTTCCCCTAAGCATAAATGCATAGAACAGAATTCAAAATTTGTCCCTTTATACCTTGAAAAAAGAAAAATAAAAAACAAAAATAGGCAGTTGAACTTCAGAATGTTTACCTCTAGATATTCTTCTTCTCTTATAAATACAGAGGAAAGTGAAAAGCATCACAACAGTTGCTAAAATGGTAGCTGCTATCACAATTCCCTTTATCTTGTTTTCATTAGCACCTTCATGGTTAGCTTCATAATCTAGCCAATGCACACAAAAAGAGTTAGCTAAAACCCAAAATATGAATAGAGAAGTAATACAAAGGACGCACACCCACCACCTATTTCTGTATCTGTGACAGCGAGGCAAATATATAGATCCTGGCCAACGTTTGACATTTGATTCATATCAATCAGATCTCCAAACCACATGGCACAGCCCCTACCTCCTCCTCTGATATCTGAGTTAGCATAAGCAGTACAAGAACAATTTTCCCAGCATTTGGCCTTACACTCATCAAGTGTCATACTTGCATTGACCCAAGCATGTGTTGTATCTGGTAATTTCAACCCAGTAAATTTAAGAAAATAGTCTTTGCCTTTCACCTTACAACTCCACTGTTCACTGCGAACACCCCCTTCTGTCCAATCAAACAAGTCCCAATTTTTGGCTGATTTTGGTTTGAACCCTTTCAAGCATTGGCATTTTGATAATTCAATGATACAAATTCCATTAGAGCCGCAAGTATTATATTTTTCACATTAATCCCTCGGTAAATCACCAAAAGATTTCCACCTTTGAGTATCTTGATCCCATACAAGCCTTTGCATCGCATATTTCATTTGGTTTAAGGTGTCTATAAAAATCTCTGACTCATTGTTGAGAGTGTACATTAAGTACGCCTCATCCTTGTTGGAGACCAATGTTATATTGCTGTTCACTGAAGAAGAGCCACTAAATGAAACACCATTCCAAGGTCCCATCCTATAATATTCCGTGGTGCCTTGCCAAAAAACCTTTTCTGGTAAACCGTGAAGCATGAGCTCAATTCTAAAGTCTCCTGGAGAAAGGTCATCCCAATTCTTCCATGCTGTCAAATATCGATTCAGACCAGTTCTTAGGTCCCATCCTAATTTCATTCCTGACAATAAGTTATCAGAAGGATGGTCGAAGCTCTGCCACAAGTAATTTTGTGGATTATGGTCTTTCTCATCTCTTAGTACCAAGTTTTCCAAAGCCTAAAAGTTGGACAACTGGACTTGATGCCTTTTTTGTTGAACTGGCCAACAAACAATAGAGTCGTTCTTGTGGAGAAGTGCTAGGTTTCCGTCTTTGTTTACGATCAACTTGCCTGCAGAACTGTGTTTGATTGGGTTTTCACGGTTGGCAACCCAAACAACAGTTGTAACTTGGATGTTTTTGAACGAGATTCCAATACCGATGTGGAGAACTACCTGGGCTGAAAAATCCCAGTTCAAACTTTCCATTTTCGGACACCAAGGTGGTTCCTTCATCATCAAGAAGTCGCTGAGATTGTGTGATGATATCAGTTGCAAAAGAGGCCAATGGAAGGAAGAACAGAAGCAGATTGGCAAGAAGAAGCACAAAATAAGGAAGCAGGATGGCCATTGCTTTGACGAAGATGTTAGCAAGTTCAAAAGGTATACATGGAAATGATGTAGGAGATGTGGAAGAACCACGTTGACTGACTTCATGTGGTGGGGCGGTCATATATATATATACACACACACACATATACATACACACAGAGGAAAAGGTTGCAAGAGGTCGGAAACGATTCGTTTCCATAATGCTTTAAGTCAACTTGTTAGCTGCCTAATTTTCCACTGTGCAACATTGGTTTTTCAATTCCTACAATTTTCTCCCAAGTCTCCACTATCTTAACCACAAGTTAAAACTTCAGTATTTTTTAAAAAGATCAAAGTTGTTACTGGTGTTTCTTAAAATTATTATGTACCTGTTCTTCTTGAATATTTAGCTCGTGGTCTTTTTTCTATTATTTGCTTTAATCCACCTGATTATGCTTTCTCAAAAATTAATTGAGAAAGTAAAAAGGTTATATTTTTCCAACCTAGACCTTCTTTTTCCCATTACTATATCAGATGTAAATATATCGACCAAAACCATGTCAATAAATTCAGAACAAATCTATCAACATTATATAGGAAGATTAAGATTTTAATAATCCAGATAGAAAAAGGTCCTTAAATATAGAAAAGGGGGAAAAAAAGAAGAGGAAAGAAAATAGTTTATTATGGGGATGGTATAAGTCAAAATTTGCCAGCTACTAGTTTTTCAAATCTATGTTAATAATGATAGTAGAAGTTTTAGTCCACAAACTATTCGCACAATATAAAGAGAGCACTGAGGCAAAAAGATTTTGACATATTGAGCATCAATGGACTCATTTTCGGAGAAGTTGGGGGTTAATCTTAATCACACCCACAAAGGAAATTATAACCTAACTTCTTTTGAATTCATAAATAAAGCTGTTGAATTTCAATTTCATACCAATTAGATAAAAAGGCACAATAGAAATGAATTTGAATTCCTATAATCAAAGCCAGAGGAAGGTTCCATGGGGGAAAAAAATCCATAAAATTAATCACTTACCCTATCGATTTTGGCTTTGGGTGTGAAGTTTTTGGGGGAGAATTATAACTCAAGCTTTGTTTCTCAAGAAAATAATTATATTTTAAATATAAACTAACCAATGAAATTAAAATAAGTTAATAGAAATGATTAAAAAAATAAGGATGTTAATTTTTTTTATTCCATCACTGGTATTCTAAAAAACTCATGAGTATCATTACCTCTAACCTGAACTAATCCAAACCTGCAGTATAAAATTCTTATTACCAACAATAATCTCATAGGTAAATCAGGATCTAAGGGTACTAATTTGAAGTAGGCAAGATGTCTTAGGTGATAAAAAAAAAATAGAGAACAAATTTTTATTGTGGATAATGAATAAAGAGGCAACATTTTTTTTATTCTCTATTTAAAATATACCATGTCATAGATATAAGAACTGTTGTCTTTCTTTTACAATAGGTAGCGATTTTCTAATGTCATTTAGGATTTGTTGTACGAAATGGCAGTAAAAAATTATAGTTGAAAAACTAATGTCTCTTATTATTATAGGCACCATTTTCATACCTGTTTGGAAGTAAATTGTTACAAAGTCAAAAATACTAGTGGTGTAATTTATCAAATTTGTAGAGCTTAATTAATTAACTGACAATACCTTTCTTGAAAGAGTTATTAAAAAAAAACTTTCTTAAATGAGGCTAAATTGTTATTTTCCTTTAACTTTCCTATGGTCTACCCTTTCCCAACTACTCACTAGTATGGTGTGTAGGATTATTATATAAATTGCAAAATGGCAAGCAATAAAATTGTCCATCATCCAAAGAGAAATTTGCATAGCCAGATGCACCCTACAATTGCTTATCTTGTAAGTTAAACTATAAAAGATATAAAAAAAAATTCTATATGTGTTTATTGTGTGAGTTAAAACAAAGCCATACAAATTGATCCCGAAAAGAAAAAGAATTAGAGCCATACAAAATAACTAAGCAACATACCTAGGAATTGTTCATATGGCAGCATAAAAATTAAGTAAAGAAGTACTTTATCTAGGTTCTATTTCAGTTATTGAAATTTATTCACTGAAGCTATTGTGTGATTGCTGGCTGAGGATTCACTTTTAATTTGTATATTTTCTAAGAGAAAACCAGGTTCTTTAGGTTGAGGTAAGTCAACCTCACTGCTTAACATCACAACCACATATGTCATGTTTGGCCTATCATTAGGATGGTGTTGTAAACAAAGAAGGCCGATATGGGTGCATCGCAATACTTCTGATTCAATACAAGACTCCTCCAAGCATGCATCAATCAATTTTAGTGCCATGTTCTCTTTCCACAATCTCCATGCCTACAACAAGGCCAAACATCAATCAAATGCCAATTCATTAAAGATAAAAAATGAAGTTTGGTTACAATTTACTAACATGTCCAATAAGATTATGACTTTGGCTTGCCAAGGAAAACCCTCCATTTTTCTTTCCACTCACTATTTCCAGCAGTAATATTCCAAAGCTAAATACATCAGACTTCATGGAAAATAACCCATCGATTGCGTATTCAGGTGCCATATAACCACTGAAATAAGTCATTATTAAGTTAATATTATCTTTAAATTAAACTTCAATAATGTGTAGAAATACAAATCACAATGTAACAATATGATACTTACTATGTACCAACAACTCTCCTCGTATTCTCTTCAATTTGACCACTTCCAAAAATCCTTGCTAAGTCAAAATCAGATATTTTTGGATTCCATTTATTGTCTAGCAATACGTTACTTGCTTTAAGATCTCTATGTATAATTTAATCTAGAATCTTGATGAAGATACATAAGTCCTCGACCAATTCTACATATAATATCAAAGCGTTTGGACCAATTTAAGAGTTTACTTTGAGGGGAAGATCCTGTAAAGTTACAAAAATACAAAAATTAATTAGTTGTTATTCAAGTTGAGTTAAAAGAACTTGATAAATATACAAATGTGCGGACTGACCAAAAATAAACAAATCCAAACTTTTGTTGGGCATGTATTCATAAATGAGCATTTTTTCCTCTCCTTGAATGCAACAACCAATAACTTTCACAAGATTTCGATGTTGAAGTTTGGCACACAATATAACTTCATTCTTGAACTCTTTCATTCCTTGACGAGAACTTTCTGAAAGTCGCTTCACAGCAATCTCTTGACCATCTACCAGCACACCCTAACCATAAAACAATGATTGTCATTTACGATATCATAAATCAAAACGCTAACCTTAGTGGATTTACTCTTGTTCATCGGTTTATTATAAGTAATTACCTTATACACTGGTCCAAAACCACCTTCTCCAAGCTTATTGTCAATTGAGAAGTTGTTGGTAGCACGAGCTATTAATTCAAAGCTATACAGGGGAAGCTCCAGATCTCCCTCAGTGCTTTCATCATTATTTTCTATGGTCAAGGTTCTCTCAGTTTTCACTGAAGCAAACCAAGGGATATAAATAATGCATACATGGGTTTTTTCTAAGCATAAAAGCACATAATAGAATTCAAAATTTGTCCTTTTATATATACCCTTACAAAATGAAGAAAAAAGTCAAGATGAACTTCAGAATGTGTTTACCTTTAGATTTTCTTCTTCTCTTATAAATGCATATGGAAGTGAAGAGTATCACAAGAGTTGCTAAAATGGTAGCTGCTATAACAACTCCCTTTATCTTGTCTTCATTTTTACCTTCATGGTTAGCTTCACAATGTAGCCAACGCAATAAAAAACAGGTTAGCTAAAATCCCAAAAAATGAATAGAGAGGTAATAAAAAGGACACACACAGAGACATACCTATTTCTATATCTGTAACAGCGAGGCGTATATATAGATCTTGGCCAACATTTGACATTTGATTCATATCAATCAGATTCCCAAACCACATGGCACAACCACTACCTCCTCCTTTGATATCTGAACTAGCATAAGCAGTACAGGAACAATTTTCCCAGCATTTGGATTTACACTCATCTAGTGTCATACTTGCATTGACCCAAGTATGTGTACTATCTGGTAATTTCAGCCCAGAAAATTTAAGAAAATTGTCTTTGCCTTTCACCTTACAGCTCCATTGTTCACTACGAACGCACCCTTCTGTCCAATCAAACATGTCCCAATTTTTGGATGATTTTGGCTTGAACCCTCTCAAGCATTGGCATGTGGATAATTCAACCATACAATTTCCATTTGAGCCGCAAGTATTATATTTTTCACAATTATCCCTTGGCAAGTCACCAAAAGATTTCCAACTTTGAGTATCTTGATCCATACGAACCTTTGCATTGCATATTTTGTTTGGTTCAAGACATCTCTAAAAATCATTGAGTCATTGGTGAGAGTGTACATGAAGTACACCTCATCGTTGTTGGAGACCAATGTTATATTGTTGTTCACTGAAGAAGAGCCACTAAATGAAACACCATCCCAAGGACCCATCCTGAAATATTCTGATGTGCCTTGCCAGAAAACCATTTCTGGTAAGTTGTGAAGCAAGAGCTCACTTCTGAAGTCTCCTGGAGAAGGGTCATCCCAATTTTTCCATGCTATCAAATGGCGATTAAGACCAGTTCTCAGGTCCCATCCTATCTTCATTCCTGGCAAAAATGTATCAGTAGGATAGTCAAAGCTCTGCCACAAGTAGTTTTGAGGATTCTGGTCTTTCTGATCATCTCTCAGCACTAAGTTTCCTGAGCCTAGAAGTTGCACGATTGGAGTACTTGAAGCCTTCTTTGTTGAATTTGCGGACCAAACAAATGTGTTATTATCGTCGAGAAGTACTAGGTTTCCGTCTTTGTTTATAATCAACTTGCCTGCAGAACTGTGTTTGATTGGGTTTTCACGGTTGGCAACCCAAACAACAGTTGTAACTGGTATGTTTTTGAACCAGATTCCAATATAGCGATGTGGAGAACCACCAAGGCTGAAAAATCCAAGTTCAAACTTTCCATTTTCAGAAACCAAGGTGGTTCCTTCATCATCAAGAAGTGGCTGAGATTGTGTGATAATATCAGTTGCAGAAGAGGCCAATGGAAGAAAGAATAGAAGCAGAATGGAAAGAAGAAGCAGACAAGGAAGAAGGATGGCCATTGCTTCAACGAATCAGTTAGAAAGTTCAAAATATTATACAATTTACAAATGAAATGATGATTGACTTGAGGTGGGTCCCAAAATCTCGTAAGTAGTCAGAGATGAACGCAGGAAAAGGCAGCGATCGAAAGAAAATGGTTCATTTCGGTTAGAGCTGAAAATATGGGTCGAATTATGTGAGTTGTTTCAAATAACCGGTAACAAGGGTCCAGTTAAGTTGGAAAAAATTGGCCCAAATAAAATAAATTTTTTTTGTTCGAATCAATAACCCATGAACCATATAGGTTAATCCTGATAGGTTAGGGTTGGCCATTTAACCTATATTAATGTTAAAAAAATTAAAAAAAAAAAGAAAAAAATTGTATGAATATAAATTATATTAGGCAATAGGGATGATTTATTTAGCTGTATCAATTTATATATTTTATAAAAATATTATAAAAATAATATTTTGATATATTTAGAATGAATTAAGAAGAAATATCAAATTGAAACTTATTATTTACATATATTTTTAAAAAAATAATAAAAAATTTAAAAAAAAAAAAAAATGGATTGACGCGTTGGTCCATTTAGCCTGCTAACCCTTAAAAATTGAGTTACGTTGGGATTTTTTTAACTATATAAAAATAAATTGAACTTAACTAGATCATATTTTTTTTAACTCATATGAGCCAATTCATATAAATCAAATTGGCTCATATTCTCACTTCTAGTTTCGGTAAAGCTTTTAAGTCAAACTTGGCTGGCTACCTCATTTTTCCACCGGGGATACCTATATATATATATATATATATATATATATATTTATTTATTTATTTTCCAATTCCTCCTATTCTCCAGTAAGAGTTTGGGAAAATTGTATTTAAGGATTCAAACTTTCTTTTTTGACCGGCGAGAATTCAAACTTCTGAAACTTGAAATAAGAAAAAACTTTAATACTTAATCAAAAGAAAACTTTCATATATTTTCTAAAAGATTAAAATTATTTTTTTTACCCGTTCTTCTTAAAGTTTTTCCCTCATTATTATGCAATCTCACAGTATAAATTTAGAACATTCTTGTAATATTAAAAAAATTTAGTTATAATTTTAGAATAATAATTAACAACCTTCGAAAGTATAATTAACAAATCAAGAATTTAATATGTGAAGTTATAATTTATTGTTATATTGTTGTGAATATAAAAAAAATTATAATTATTTAAATAAAATTTGTGAATCGTTTTATTGTCAACAAGGATAATTTAGTTATTTATATAAATTTATTAATGATAGAAAAGTTTTCAAAGACTTTAATAAAATTATTACATCTTGAGAGATTAAATAATCATTTATATATTTTAACGAGATTTTATTATTATTTTCTCTTCCTTCTAAGTCTTTTGGATTTTTTTTTTACATTAATGTCTTCTCTAAAATTATTATAATACCTCTAATATATACTGAACTCTTAGTCCACAAACTATTTGCATATAATAATAGATGATAGATAGCACTTGACTCTTCTTTTTCCCCTAACAAAGCCAGTGAACGCAAAAGACTTTGACATGCAGTGCATGATTGGATTGGGCCTTGAACACTCATTTACAGTGAAGCTGTGCTGTTAATCCCAACCTCACCCACAAAGAAAATTATAAGTTGGTGCATTTTTTAGGTGGAAAATCATTGAATTGTACTCAAAAAAAATCCTTACATCTAATTAGGTTTGAATTTGGCTTTAACAAGTTTAAAATCATAAAAATAAGTGAAACAAAATGTCAAATTCACATCCATCTACTGATGATTTTTTTTTTTTTTTCAAGTGAGAAGAGATATTTGCCCACCCTTCATTATAATTGAGGTTTGTGAATGTTCTGTGCAATACACTTCCCCCTTTATTTCATGCATTTATGGATAAGAAAAGTAGAGTTAATCTAGAATAAAGTTTAACGCAGCTATGGAAAAAAAATCATCTAATTGATAACAAGCGGTTTATCCAATCAAATTAAAACAAGTATATTTAATGTGTTCATAATATTAATAATAAGAATTTGTTATAGAATAAATAATCTATAAAACATCCATATGTCTTATTTTAATTGAAAACAAGCATATTAAATTAATAAGGCTAAGCATATAATTTTTTTTCAAAAATAATAACTTTGATTAAGTATATAAATTTTTCTCAAAAATAATAACTTTGATCTTTCAGAAGAACTTTAGTTTTAAAATATTTTTTTCTCCAAAAAGCGTGGGGTTCTAGTACTTGAATATTTGGCTCCAATTTTTTCTTTTTCCCCTTTGGAGATTGATGCTTGGGAGAAAAGGTAGATTGCCCTGGAAGGGACATTGCCATTGATTTGATGAAATGGTCGGCACAAGAAAAAATATACCATATATATTCCTGATGCTGATGTATCGCAGAAATTGAAAAGGAGGATACCTAGAAACAAACAGATTGGCTAGGTGCTCTTACAATCAAAAATATTGTAACCTTTTTCTTCACGGCTGAGAACTTTTAACGCATGAGATAGTAACAGATTCAGAATTAAAAACTGAAAGTCTCAAACTTCAGGTTTATTTGTAATTCCATCCATCACATTATACAAGACATTTTAAGAGGTGATTTAGTGTTCTAAAATATAAGATTCTTTTTAAAAAAATTATTAATAATGATTATTTCAATATTATGCCTCATCACTTCACTCTTTAATAATGTTTCCCTTTTTCTTATTAATAAAAAATATTTTTAGAAGTTTATAGAAACATTAAATTTATAAAGTATATTTAATAAAATTTATTGATATGTATAATTTTGTAAAAAAAAAAACCTTACAAATTAAAACTGAAAGAGTATTTGGCAACAAAGTAACCCTTGCATGTGTACTGAGGGCTATCATCTTTGTGGATCTTATAAGATTCTCTTTAAAAAGCAATTTTGTTCCATCTACTAGAGCTTGAAGAAATCCCAAAGGAGTAGTGTATTCAAGTCCAATATGTTGTTGTGTTCCTGTGGATATTTCTCTTTCTAGTCATATAATACAGATTAAAAGAAAATCATGTGTGGATTCAGGTAAATCCATTAGATGTAAAATTAAAGATAAATAAATTAAAATTTCATGAGCTTGTTTGATACTACCATATAAATCAAATTTGTGAGCTTCCGTCATTATTTTGGAAGTCAATCCTACTAGTTTTCAAGGTCATTGTAAATAAAAGCTTTAATCCACATTCGCAAGGCTAAGCTATTTTCTATTAGCATATAGATAGCAATTCTTGTTGTTGGCTCTCACAAGGTCACTAACGATAAAAAGACTTTGACATATTGTACATGACTGGGACGGATGTCCATCATCCAGCATTCTTTGATAGAAAGCTGTTGATGACCACCCACAAAGAAAATTACAAGTTGGTGCATTTTTTTATCCCAAATGTATTCTTTGATTAGTCTGATACAAATATTTCAATGAGTTCATTGAGCACAATCAAAGAAGAAACAGTGCTTACTTAAACGGTAAGCAATATGCTGAAATAAGAAAGTTGTTTAGAATCAATATCATCTTCATTTGTTGTAACTAGCTAGTCTTGTCCTTAAGAGTATGCTCATTAGCAATACAGGATTAATAAGCACAATTGTCTTTATCTAGCTTCCAACAACGTGATGGTAATTTCATTACTTGAAGGAGTTGCATGATTCTTATGAGAACATTCTCCCCCAACTTGTATGTTTTCCAAAAGAAAAGCAGGTTCTTTAGGTTGAGGCAAGACTCCCTCACTGCTTAACATTACAACCACGGATGCCATGTCTGGCCTATCATCAGGATGGTGTTGTAAACAAAGAAGACCAATATGGATGCATCGCAACACTTCTGAATCAATACAATGCTTCTCCACATGTTCATCAATCAACTTCAGTGGGATTCCCTCCTTCCACAATCTCCATGCCTACAGCAATTCAAAACATTTTATCACTTACGAGTTGAAGAAAAGATAAAAATGATGATAGGTTCCTCATTACTAACATGTCCAATAAGATTAACACTTTGGTTTGGCAAAAAAAGCCTCCTGTTCTTCATGCCACTCACTATCTCTAACAGCAATACTCCAAAACTGAATACATCAGATTTAACAGAGAATAGTCCACTAATTGCATATTCAGGTGCCATATAACCACTACAATAAGTCACAAATGAGTTAATATCAAATTCAATGATGTACAAGTATACAAAATCAAAATATGATTAACCAAACTCACTATGTACCAACTATTTGTCGTGTATTCTCATCAATTTGATTTCCTCCAAATATTCTTGCCAAGCCGAAATCTGAGATTTTTGGATTGAATTCACTATCCAATAATATATTACTTGCTTTAAGATCTCTATGGACAATTCTTAATCTAGAATCTTGATGGAGGTATAAAAGACCCCGAGCAATTCCTCGTATAATGTGATAGCGCTTGGACCAATTTAGAAATTTACTTTCAGTACCTACAAATTTTTAGTGTAATAATACTTATCATTATCTTAGGTGAAATCAAACGAGAAGGATGAAAGTTTGCTAACTAATAGTTCTTGAGCCATACAAACCAAAAATAAATGAATCTAAGCTCTTGTTGGGCATATATTCATATATGAGCATTTTCTCCTCTCCTTCAATACAACAACCAAGAACTCTAACAAGATTACGGTGCTGAAGTTTGGCACATAATTTGACTTCATTCTTAAATTCGCACACCCCTTGGTGAGAATTTTTTGAAAGTCGTTTCACTGCAATTTCTTGTCCATCAATGAGTGTGCCCTACCATTTTCACATCATATAAATGGTTATCAAAATGTAGCATCATAATTCAGAAGAGCAAATGTTATTTTTTTTTTCTTACCAACAAGTTGATTACAAACTTACCTTATATACAGGCCCAAAACCACCTTGACCAAGCTTCTTGTCAGATGAGAAGTTATTAGTAGCATTAGCTAGTACCGCAAGGTCATAGATATGCAGCTCCACATTTCCATCATAGGCTTCTCCATTGTTTACTGCTAGCAAGTTTTTCAGCTCCATATCTACTTCAGAGTCTTTTTCCTTGTTTACTACTAACAAGGTTTTCTTAGTTCACTCTCATAAACTAAAATGAAAGAACAAAAAATTAAAAAAAAAAGGCTTATTAGTAGCATTTGCTATTTCAACAATGTCATTTATAGGTAGCCAGATATTTCCTTAGGAGCCTTTTGGTTGTTTACTGTTAACACAGATTTCTTGGTACCCTCTGATACACTAAATGAAAGAAATATTAAAACAGAATAGGGAAATCGTTCTGTTCTTTTGGAAACATAATCACATCAACTTCAATCATGAACGTCCTTGTATTCTGATGGGGCAAATGAAAAAAAAAAAAAAAGGGAAAGACAGTAGCACAGGGAATGTTTACCCGAAGAGTTCCTTTTGTGCTTGTAAATGGAAATGAAAGTGAAGAGCACCACGAGAGCCAAAACAGTGGTTACTGTTACAGCTATCACCTCTATCATATGTCCGTTGTCTTTGTCATGTCCAGCTTCACAAGGAATTGAACTAACATTTAATAAACAAAAAGTTGAGGTTGCTAAGGCATTAAAAGATGATTGAAAAAGGATCACTAAAAGGCCACACCTGTTTTTGGAGAAGCAAGACGAATATATATATCTTGGTCATCAAAAGAAATCTGCCTTATATCAAGTAAATCACCAAACCACATAATACAACCACTACCTCCTCCCTTGATATCAGAATGAGCATAAGCAGTACAAGAACAATTTTCCCAACATTTGGCTTTGCATTCCTCAAGTGTCATACTTGTATTAACCCAAGAATATGTAGTATCTGGCAATTTCAGCCCACTAAATTTGACAAAATAATCCCTATCTTTTTCCTGACAACTCCATGATTTATTGCGGACACATCCCTCAGCCCAGTCCATCGCATTCCATTTTTTGGGTGATTTTGGCATGAATCCTCTCAGGCACTGGCATATTGGTGTCTCACCCATGACACAGTTTCCATTTGGGCCGCATCGATTATATCTATCACAGTTATCAATAGGCACATAACTAAAAGTAATCCACCTCTCATCATCTTCAATCCATATCATGTCCAGTAGTGAGTATAATGTCTGGTTCAAGACAAATCTTGTAATCAGTGACTCGTTTTTGACATTATACTCTGCATACACCTCATCTTTATTCCAGACAAACTTTGTTTCATACAGTGGATTGTTTGTCACATGAGAGATGCCACTGTACCGAACACCATTCCAAGGCCCAAACCTTAAATACTCTGCTTGGCCCAGCCAATACACTAATTCAGGGTAATTGTGTAGTGCAATCTCTGATATAAAGTTCCCAGAAGAAGGGTCATCCCAATTCTTCCATGCTGTATAACGTCGATTAAGACCAGTTCTCAGGTCCCAACCCATCTTCATTCCTGGTAAAAGGGTATCAGATGGATAGTCAAAGCTTTGCCACAAATAGTTTTGGGGCTTTTGATCCTTCCCATCTCTTAGGATCAAGTTCCCAGAGCCTAAAAGTTGCACAATTGGACTCAAGGCCTTTGTAGAGGAATTTGCTAACCAAACAACAGTCTCATTATGGCTTAGAAGTACAAGATGTCCCTCTCTGTTTATGCTCAGTGTGCCAAAGTTGTCTTTGATGGGTCTGTCACGGTTGGCAACCCAAGCAACAGTTCTGCTTGGGATATTGTGGTACCAAATTCCAACATAACGGTCTGTGGAACTACCTGGGCTAAAGAAACCCAATTCAAAGATTCCATTTTCTGAAACCAAGGTCTTGCCATCAGGAAGAGACTCAAAGTGGGTAATGGTATCGGTTGCAAAAGAAAATCTAGAGATGAAGAAAAGCAGATTGGGAAGAAAAAGCAAATAAGGAAGAATAGCCATTGATTTAATGAATAAGTCTATACAAGAAAAAGATATATACCCTAGATGCTGATGTGGCAGAAGTTGAAATGACAGCCCACCAGAAGTATGCAAGTTGACTTGGTGCATTTGAAGTGAGACATACTTTATTCTTCTGCTTGACGGTAGAGGACTCTTTACGTATGAGTGGGATAGTGATAACAAATTCAGAATTCAAAACGCAAACTTCAAATTTAAGGTATTTGTCATTCGTCGAAACCCAAATATTTCAAATAAGATAAATGTTACAAGAAACAGACAAGGGTTAATTTCGGGGAAGCTACAAGTCAATTTGCTGCGAGCTACCTACTCTCTCTCCTTTTTTTTTTTTTGCCTTTTTTCTTTTTTGGAAGTCAATCTCCACAAGCTAACTACAAACGCGAGCCACTTCCTATTTGCAAATACATAGCACTTGAATTTTTTTTTTTTCCCAATTCTTTGCTCTAATCCACTAGGGTAAGCTTTTAAGTTTTTCTCGGCCAATAATTGAGCCAATAATCGCATGTAGGAAAATGTCGATTGGAGTGAAAGGGGTTAAACTTTTAAACTTATGCCAGAACCATAAAGACGCCCTAGTATCAAATGGATACTTAAATGTGACAAACTGATAAGCAAATTAAGAAAGACCATTGTACCAAATTTCGCTGCTTCGGTTCGTGGAAATTCTTGGGCTGGAGAAGAAACCTAAGTCCAAGCTTTCATCTCCCTCACCCAAGTGCCGTCCAAGAGGAAATGGATGAGACAATGGAATCAGCCAATCAGCTGCAGAGGAAAAGGGAGGGTAAAATGAAAGTCGTTCAATAATAAAAAGCATAACAGGAAGAATAGACGTTGATTAGGTTTACTTCAAGATCACTACATTTCCTTCCTAAAACCATATATATCCAAATGATGGGGAAAAACATTCATCGAGGAATTGAAAGAGGCGAAATCACGCTTAATAGTTTGAATTTGAAAATCTTACTGTCTCGTGTTTGAAACCTGCGGCTTCAGTTAAAAGTTTTCCAGCAATGAAACGAAACTCCCAGTTAAGAACGATGTGATGATTTTGAAAGACGTGATGATTTGAAAATGGGACCTGGATTTTGCAAGTATAGATGACGAGCAAAACCTGAACAGCGAAGAGCAGAGATAGAGAGTTGGCGTCGGGTGTGGTGGAGGTGACATCAATAGATGAAGAAGTGTGAGGCAGCACGATAGAAGGAGAAATTGGGTCATGGAGAAAAAAGGGGAGGGCAAAAATGTCATAATATATATACATATACATAGATATATATATATACATATATCTGTGTGCGTGTGTGTTTTTAATTTTCCGTATTAAAATATCATACAAAAATAAAAAAGGATAACTTTTTTGAAAACCCAAATAATAATTTATTAATATCTATATCAATATATAATATAAATATTTAAATAAGCTCAATTATTCATCAGTCATGTAAAATAATTATGGCCGTTATTGTTGTCACTATATCCCTGGTCTTATCTATAAATTATTTTTAATTTATTTTATCATAATTAAAATTTTTTTTAACCTTATTAACTCTATCTAAAAATTAAGTAAGTTCTTAAATTTGCTCATATTAAATTATATTATTTAACAATATATTTTTTTTTTCTGACATTTAGTAAAGGATAAAAGAGAAAAATTTATAATGAATTTAATAATAAAACTTATAAATAAGATTAAAAAAATCTTCTTTCTACCTTATAAAGAAGATTGAATGAGTATTTTAATTAATGAATTATTAACGGAGGGTGATTTTTTTTCCTCTAAAAAATAACTTAAGGAAAAAATATTTTATTTATTAGTACAGGATATCCAATAATCCTTGAAGGAAAGTATACTGATAAAAATGTACTTTAATCCTATATTAAGTTGACCAATTGTCTCATACTCCTTATAATTTTATTTATAAACTGCTTCTAATATTTTTATTAAAATCAAGGAAAACATTAAACATTGTTAATTATGTTTAAAAATTCAACAAGTTTTTAATTTTATTCTTATTAAAAATACCTACTTTAAAAGAAAATATTATAATATTTAATAAACTTTCATATATTTAATAGGGATAAAATAGTAAATATGAATATACTAATAATTGAATTGCTTTATAAATAAGATTAAAATAAAGATTTTCTCTTTTTCTTCTAAATAGAATTTTAGGAGTAAAAGAACTAATCATTTTTTTATCACCTACCTTATCTTTTAATTTGAATCCACTTATTGGCCTCCAGGCATGTTCTTAGTGGTTAGCTTTTATTTATTTATTTGATTTGATATTGTATATACACAATCATAATGGCCATGAAGTATCAACGTTAGTCATCATGTCATTAACAACGTTGAGAGACTGCAATGTTCAGAATTCAAATCCTACGTTAGTGAAGGCAACAGTAAGTCTATAACCTAAAATACACGTTGACAAAAAAAAAAAAAAACTTAAATACACCATGACCATACAATTAGTCTCCTGTTTCACATTATAAATCAATTTAAAATAAGATTATGTATAATAACAAAATTTAATAATTATACTTTATTAATTTACTTTTTTAAAGCAATAATATAAACTTTTAAAAATATCATTAATTTAATATAATTTTAAATCTACACATATACCTTATTCGTTAAAAAATATAAGGTGTTTTTAATTATATTTTATTTCTAATAAAATAATTACTTGTCTTTAAATTAACATCATTTTTTTAAATTTATCCTTATTTAATATAGTATTTTATTTTAAAATAAATATAAATTAATTTTTTAATTAAGAGTACTTTTAAAAGAAGCATAATGATTACCTTACACCTCAAAACACCAAAAATATATTACATTTTTTAATACTTAACTTTTTAAAAATGCTTTAGATTTTAAACAGAGAGAATAATTATTAATTATTACACTATAATTATTTTAATTACTTTTCATCTTGAAAGGTAATATTAAAAATATTATTAATAAATTTTTTTATCAAGGTATATTATATTTTAAAATAATAAAATAATAGTATCATTTTCTACCTTTATTAATTCTTTTTTAATATGGTTGACAAATATTCTCTCCATCTAAAAATATAAATCATTTTAAACCGAATCTTATTTTTTAATAAAATAGTTACTTACTTTCAAACTAACTTTATATTTTTATATTTACCCCTATTAAACATCCTATAATAAATATAAAGTCATTATCAATAAAAGTACTTTTAAAAAAAATAATGATTATATTTTAAAAGATTAAAAATGTCTTATATTTTTAAGTATATAATTTCTCAAAAAATATAAAATATTTTTTAAATAAGGGGTAAGTGTAATAAAATGGGAAAAAAATAAACAAGCAAATTAATGTTGAAAATTACACAAGCCACCACTTGATTTGACTAAATTCAAAGTTACTGTTTGGCAGAAGATATTAAGAGGTTGAGACTAGGATTGTGATTGTCAGTCGATTCTCTGTACCACTTACACGGGAATAGGATTCCGCAAACCCGCCTCCCAAAAAACAAAAGATGGAATTGAGAGTTGTTGCCGGGGATTGGAAAATTTTTTACCAATATACCCTTAAGCAAAAATCATTTTCTCTTCCGCTCGATTAGCACGATCATCCTCATCGCCTGCAGAAGAAGCCGATGAGCATCGTCGACCAGCAGACTCACCATTGCCATCCGACCTTCTCTGAAAACCTTTGCCATCCGACCTCCTCGTCTTCAATCTCCACTCCCATATTGACGTTTTGCCTGCATCCTCGTCTTCAATCTTCACTCTCATCGTCAATGCTGGGTTCTCGTTTTGCCTGCATCTTCGCCGTTCGCTGGTCTGGAAACACACTCCACAGACCAACATCTGCCAGATCTGAAGACTCACTCGATGGACCAGCAGGCTCACAACATATCTCGATGGTTCTAATGGCATAGGTGGTGCAAGGACAGTGCAAAAATCCTCCAATTTAATGCGGTCCAGCCCAGTCCAAGACAAACATAGTCATGTTTGGTTCAGGTAAAAATTGGTTTTTCAAAGCTAAAAAAATCAAATTCTTTTTTTAAGTTAGATTGGATAAAAGACTGAACATTTGGATTATTTAATTTAGTCTGATCCTATAAATTTATTTAATATGATTATAATTAATTTATTAATTATTATTACAATGAGTTAATTTATAATAATAATTAGTATTTTTTTTTGTTTTATATTTATGAAGTCATGAATATTGAGTAAAATTTTAACATTTATCAACTCCATTTTTCTCTTTTTATTGATGAAATTTATTGTTAACTTAGTGTAATAAATTTTAAACATGTTAAAAGTTATTTAATATTGTTGAAAGTTGTTTAATTTGAATAAGTTGTGTTATAATTGAAATATTTTTTATTGTTGCTGAAAAATGTTATGAATTTATAATTGTTATTGTTATGATAAATTTTTATATGACTATAAATAATTTTATAATGTTAATTGAGTTTGTTATGTTAAAATAAATTACTACCTCTCATAAATTAAAAAGGAAAGCAAAAGTGAAATGCCGAACAAGATCGGAACAATCTCCAAATCTTCCTGTACCAATTTAATCCTATTTAGTTTGAGTTATATTAGGACCAGACTAGATTATGAATTACTTAACTAAATCCTTTTTATAAAAAATATCAAACTTTAAATTAAGCTGAAATTTTATCAAATGAGTCTTTTGTGCAACCCAAATGGCGGGAGTTTGATGAAGGAGGGAAGATGGAGGGAGGAGAGATGAGGCTAAGGGTGGTTGTCGGAGGTCAGACCGTGATCTTTGCAAGTCCCTTCTCTGTGCTTCATTTGTTTTTTCTTTTTAAAAACCTTCGGGAGAAAGGGCATTTTAATTTTTTTTTTCTTGCCAACAAAATCTTTTTGAAATTTTAATGAGATATTTAAAAAAAACTTATTAAAGAAGCGGATGTATAAAACATAAGACCCAATAAGTACGTCACAGTTATCAAATTCGAACTATTCATAAGCTGAATTCACAAAATGACTTTCATTAATTAATAATATTAATATAGATGAAATTAAAAATATAGATATAGAGGTGTGAATTGACTAAGATATCTGTTTTATGAAATCAAGGCATCGCTAGAAAAGATTCAAACTGGGTTATGGCATCATTAGTTGTATTTAGTGAATTGGTCTGTACAAGAAAAGTCAAACACATGTGCACACCCTTGGCGTGATATTCTTTTTCCACACGTGAGAGGACTTTTTAATGTATCAATAAGAAAATGACCACTTATTTGAAATTCTTTTTCTTTTTTTAATTAAAAAATCGTCATAGATCATCAAGCCGTTTTTTTTTTTTTTTTGCTTGTCCTAATGTGTAAAAGAAACCAACTTTATCTTAAACATAAAAAACTGATAAAAATTGTTTAAGACACAGTCATGTAACATGAGTTTAATCATTTCTACCACATATCTTCTTCGTTATACGGTTCAAGCCACGATAATTTAGATAGAAAAATTTTGGAAGAAAAAGAAAAGGGTTCATTTCAAGATGCTATAAATCAAAATTTACGAGCTACCTGTTATATCTTTAGAAGTCAATTCCAACAACTTTTCCAAAAGCTAATGTTACTAAAAGTTTTAGTTCATAGATACACAGTACAAGTTCGTGCAATTTTCATGCCTAATGTATTCTTTGATTTGTCCGGTGCTATTTTTTTAAATGGAAAAAGAACACAATCAAAGGAGAAAATATTTTTATTTACACTACAAGCGCAGTGCCGAATCAAGAGAGTTGATCAGAATCAACATTGTCTAGCATCATTACAAATAGGTAGTCTTTTCCTCAAGAGTTCGCTCATTAATGGTACAAAATCAAGAATTAAAATTGACTTTACCTGGCTGCTAACAAGGTGATAGATATTTCATTACTTGAAGGAGTTGTATGATTGTTAGAGGATTCTCCTTTAATTGAGATGTTTTCCAAAAGGAAACCTGGTTCTTTAGGTTGGGGCAAGACACTCTCACTACTCAACATTATAACCACAGATGTCATGTCTGGCCTATCATTAGCATGGCATTGCAAACAAAGAAGACCAATGTGAATGCACCGTAATACTTTTGATTCAGTGCAAGAGTTCCCCAAATGTTCATCAGCGAATTTTAGTGGGATTCCCTCATTCCACAACCTCCATGCCTACAACAATTCAAAACATTAAATCAGTTACAAATTTAAGTAAATAGAAGAGTAAAGTTAGGTTTCTTGTTACTAACATGTCCAATAAGATTAACGCTTTGGCTTGGCAAGAAAGGGCCCCTATTTTTCATGCCACTCACTATTTCCAACAGTAATACTCCAAAGCTGAATACGTCAGATTTGATAGAGAACAGTCCATGAATTGCATATTCAGGAGCCATATAACCACTATCATAAGTCATTAAGTAGTTAATATCATATTCAATAGTGTGCATATATACAAATTTAAAAATATAATAAAGCATACTTACTATGTACCAACTATTTGCCTTGTATTATCTTCAATTTGATCCCCTCCAAATATTCTTGCCAAGCCAAAATCTGAGATTTTTGGATTTAATTCACTATCCAATAATATATTACTTGCTTTAAGGTCTCTATGGACGATTCTTAATCTAGAATCTTGATGAAGATATACAAGCCCTCGAGCAATTCCACAAATAATGTGAAAGCGCTTGGACCAATTTAGAAATTTACTTTCAGAACCTACAAATTTTTAATGAAATGATACTTGTCATTATCCAAGGAGAAACAAAAGAAAAGGATTAAAGTCTGCTAACTGATATTTCTTTCGCCATACATACCAAAAATAAATGAATCTAAGCTCTTGTTGGGCATGTATTCATATATTAGCATTTTTTCTTCTCCTTGAACGCAACAACCAAGGACCTTAACAAGATTACGATGCTGAAGTTTGGCACACAATTTGACTTCATTCTTAAATTCACACAACCCTTGGTAAGAACTTTGTGAAAGCCGTTTCACCGCAATTTCTTGTCCGTCTGCAAGCATACCCTACCATTTTTACATCATATAAATTATTGTCAATGCGTAACATCATAAGGTAGAAAGTTGACTGTAATTTTTTATTCTTATTAACAAGTTAATTGCATACTTACCCTGTATACTGGCCCAAAGCCACCTTGGCCAAGCTTGTTGTCAGATGAGAAGTTATTAGTAGCGTTAGCTATTACTGCTAGGTCATAGATATGTAGCTCCATATTTCCTTCATAGCCTTCTTCATTGTTTACTGCCAACAAGGTTTTTAGCTCCATATTTCCTTCAGAACCTTCCTTCTTGTTTGCTGCTAACGAGGTTTTCTTAGTTCAAAACTAAATGAAATAAATAGATACCAAAAGAACTATCAGGAGCATTAGCTATTTTAGCAATGTCATTCATGGGTAGTTCCATATTTCCTCAGAAGTCTTTTTCGTTGTTCACTGTTAACCAGATTTTTCTTAGTACACTCTGATACACTAAACGAAAGAAATATAAAAGAACGAAAAATGGAAAGGAAATCATTCTGTTCTTTTGGAAACATAATGGCACGAAGCTCAATCATGTTCAATTCAAAACTTACCCTCCAGACAACCCCTAGAAGTTGTAAGAAGATGGGAAAAAGAGGGGAAAGTAAAGGGAGCTGCATTGGGAATGTTTACCTATAGAGTTTCTTCTGCACTTGTAAATGCAAAACAGAGCCAAAAGCATCACAACAGCCAATACAGTGGTTGCTGTTACAACAATCACTTTTGTCTTATTTCCATTAGCTTCATCATGTTTCGCTTCACAAGGAAATGAACTAACAGTTAATAGACAAAAAGTTGAGGTTGCTAAAGCAATTGAAAGATGATTGAAAAATGATCACTAAAAGGCCGCACCTGTTTCTGGAGAAGCTAGACGAATATATAAATCTTGATCATCAAAGGGAATCTGCCTTATATCAATTAAATCACCGAACCACATAGCACAACCACTACCTCCTTCCTTGATATTTGAATTAGCATAAGCATTACAAGAACAATTTTCCCAGCATTTGGCTTTGCATTCCTCAAGTGTCATACTCTTATTCACCCAAGTATATGTAGTATCTGGCAATTTCAGCCTACCAAATTTGACAAAATAATCCCTATTTTTTTCCTTGCAACTCCATGATCTATTGCGGACACATCCTTCAGCCCAATTCATTGCCTTCCAATTTTCTGGTGATTTTGGCAAGAATCCGGTTAAGCACTGGCATATTGGTGTGTCCCCCAAGACACAGTTTCCATTTGGGCCGCAACGATTATATCTATCACAATTATCAATTGGTGCAAAACTAAATGTAATCCACCTTTGATCATCTTCACTCCATATTGTATCCAGTAGTGAGTATAATGTTTGGTTGTAGACAAATCTAGTAATCAGTGACTCATTTATGACATTATGCACTGAATAAATCTCATCTTTATTCCATACAAACCTTGCTTCATAAAGTGGATTGCTCGTCGCATAAGAGATGCCACTGAACCGAACACCATTCCAGGGGCCACTCCTTACATACTCTGTTGGGCCTTGCCAGTTTACTAAATCAGGATAACAGTGTAGTACAAGCTCTGCTGTAAAGTCTCCAAAAGAAGGGTCATCCCAATTCTTCCATGCTGTATAACGTCGATTAAGCCCAGTTCTCAGGTCCCATCCAAACTTCATTCCTGGCAAAATCGTATCAGAAGGATAGTCGAAGCTTTGCCACAAGTAGTTTTGGGGCTTTTGATCTTCCCCATCTCTTAGCACCAAGTTTCCAGAGCTCAAAAGCTGCACAATCGGACTCAAGGCCCTTGTGGTGGAATTTGCCAGCCAAACAATAGTCTTATTATGGCTGAGAAGTAGATGTCCCTCTCTGTTTATGCTCAACATGCCAAAGTTGTTTTTGATGGGTCTATCACGGTTAGCAACCCAAACAACAGTTCTCTCCGGGATCTTGTGGTACCAGATTCCAACATAGCGGTCTGTGGAACTCCCTGGGCTGAAGAAACCTAATTCAAATATTCCGTTTTTAGAAACCAAGGTCTTGCCATCAGAAAAAGACTCAAAGCGAGTAATGGTATCAGTTGCAAAAGAAAATCCGGAGAAGAAGAAAAGCAGATATGGAAGAACAGGCACATAAGGAAGAATAGCCATTAATTTAATGAATTGGTCTACACAAGACCTTACACATTAGGTAGAATAGTAATTGATTTAATGAATTGTTCTAAAGGAAAAAAAATGAATATAACAGATGCTGATATGGCAAAAAGTTGAAACGCAAGCCCACCAAAAGTATGCACGTTGACTTGGTGCTCTCGAAGGCAGAAATATCGTACTCTTTTGCTTCACGGTGGATGATTTTTTAACCTTAGAATAAGACAATGACTTTATAATGCATGAATAAGATAGTGACATGTTACCAAAAAAACAATAATAATAAGATAGTGACAATATATGTGAAATTCAAAACTGATACTTCAAATTCAATGTTATTGTTTTCTGTCAATAAACTAATGGATCCTTGTATGTGTACAGAGATCCATGAAATCCTTGTAGTAAGGTCAAGGTAAGGAAGGTTCAACTACCACACATCTTGTTTTTTAGTTGAAACCCAAGCATTAGGAAAAAGGTTGCAAGAAACAAAAAGGTGTTCATTTCGGAAAGGCCACCAGTCAAAATTTGCGAGCTCCCTACGTTTTTTTTTTTCTTTTGAAGTCAATTCCAATTACTTTCCCAAGGCTAATTTTAATATATCTAATCTAATTGTATGTAGATGGCACTTGATTTTTTTTCCAAGCCAAAATTCTAAGTTTTAGTCCACAAACGCAGTCTATTTCCTAACTTCATGTAGATATCCCTTGATTTTATTTTATTTTTTAAATCCATTGCCCTAATCCACCAGACCAAGCCTTTCTCGGCAACAATGGAAGCAAAAAATCACAGGTAGGCTAGGCTACTATCATTGAAATGAAAGGGCTTTAAACTCTAAAACTTAGGCCGCAACCAACCAGAACGACACACGTTTATCAAATAGATACTTCAATGAGACAAACGGAAACAAATTAAGAAAGCTGCTTCAGTTCGTGGAAATTCCTGGGTGAAGGAAAAACAAAGTTGCAAGCTTCCATCTTCTGAACCCAAAAGTTCCCTCCAAGAGCAAGTGGAAAAGACTGGGCAATGCAGCAATGGAGTCTGCCTCATACGGTAATTCAGGACCATTAAATTTCCAAAAACCATTCATTTCCTGATGAAGGAATAAATTTATTGATTGAGGATTTTAAATTTGAAAATACGATTCTTTAGGCTAAGGGTCTGTTTGGTTCGAGGGGAGGGAAGGGGAGGGGAGGGGAGGTGAGGGGAGGAGGGAAGGGAAGGGGAGGGGGAGGAGGGGGAAGGGAGGGGAGGGGAGCTCCCCCCCAATTTGGAGGGGAGGCTTTGGAGGGGAGGGGAGGGAAAATTTTAAAAATTTCCCCTCCCCTCCTCCTAACCAAATGAGGGGAGGGGAGGGGAGGGGCTCCCCTCCTCCTAACCAAATGAGGGGAGGGGAGGGGAGCCCCTCCCCTCCCCTCCCTCCGAACCAAACGGAGCCTAAGGTTTCAAACCTGCGGCTCCAGATCAATGCTTTCCCCATTGCAAGAGCAATAAAATGAAACTCCCAGTCAAGAATGGAGTGATGATTTGAGAAGACGGGAAGACCGAGCTCCAGCCCGTGCAATAGATCAGCCTTTCTCAAGAAAGAAAATTATTTGGCCCGGTTGCAATATAATCATAATGTGTGTGTGTGTTTTACCACACAAATATATTTTTAACATTTATTATTTTTTAAAGCGTGCATGTTTTATTCATGGCCTTCATCAATCAAAAAAGGCTTTATCATTTTTCCCTCAAATAAACTAAATCATATAAATAATTAATTATAGTAACAAAACATAATCAAACACAATTATTTCTCAATCATGGAATGCTCGGTTCAATTAGTAAGAGAATTGTATCATTTTAATATGGTATTTTGAATTCTAGTTCTAAAAATGAAAAGCATTGATGATAGAATTTCTACTTGAAAGAGTCTCATCTCTCATTAATCTAGTTTATTCCAACTCCCAGTAAGTTCCCTTAGCTCGATGTGGAGAGAGCCTAGAATGCACTATGCCAAAAAAATAGAAAGAAAGAAAATACAATTATTTTTTTCATCCAATATTTTTAAAATTGCTAGCAACCATTCAAGTCGAAGTTCTAGCCAATACTCTCTTTAATACTATTTATAAATTATTTTTAATATATTTTATCAGAAATAAAAAAATTTTAAATCCTATTAAATCTGTTTGAAAATTCAATAAATTTTCATATCTACGGACAAAAAAAATGTTATTAGTACCTTTTTTTAATGTTTAATAAGGACAAAAAAAAGTTAAGATGAATATAAAAAATTATGAAGTATTTTATAAATAAGATTAAAATTAATCTTCTATCACTATCTTATATATATAGACTATAGAGGATCAAAAGAGTAGTTAGTATGTTAAAATGATACTTTTTTCGTCTCAAATTATAAGACACTTTTAAATAAAATTTTATATATTAATAAATATTGTTAAATATACTTAACAACTTTATTTTTTTAAAATAAAAATATAAAATTTTAAAAATATTCATTATTTAATATATTAAAAAAAAGAAATAAAAATTAATTATAAAAAAATTAATATTAAAATTAATGTATTTAATAAAACTTTAACCTATTTAAAATATTTTATATTTTAAAATAATTTTTTTTTTAAGTGTTCTCTAATTTGAGACAACGAGACAAACAAGATTACTTGAACTTGGATTCCATGCCTATTCCAGCTAGATGCATCCAGTGCCTAGCTCCACGTGTCCTTATCTAATGCTATCAATATAGTCAATGGTTTTAAAGAATTTATGCAACCACATTCAGTGTTCACCCAATTTTTCTCTTTACATTTTTTTTTTTGTCTAAAACGTGATAACACGTAAGCCCATAAAGTCACAAGCTTCAAAACGTGAATTTATATGTTTTTTATTTAAAGGTAAATAGTTCAGAAGCATTAAAAAGAAAATAATAAAATGAGCTAAAAATTAGAAGAAGAAACAAAAAGAAGGTAGATGCGCATCCGTTTCCATTGATTTATATTCCTTACTCCATATACATCATCTAATTACATCTTCATGTTTTGCAAATGACGAATCAAACACCATCTCCAATCCTCATATTGCGAATCTTCCAACCCATTCATCGTATTACAAGTTTACAACAACAAAAAAAGAGTTTTTAATTCTAAAAAATTGATATTTCAAGTGTGGGAGCTAGTTCAGCTCATGTTCTACTGTAGCACATTGTCTTTCACGGTCGGCGACTGGATAGAAGAAGAACACAGCACAAGAACACTACTAGAAAGAAAACCACACCTAGTGGTGAGGCTAGAGAAGAAGAACATAGCATAGAAAGGTAGATGGAGTGCAGGATAATTGTTTAAGAAAGTTCTGAAAATATGGCGAGAGACATAGAAGACGCACCCATTAATGTTTGATGGCACCAAATAAGGAAGGTAATCTTTTTTTTTTAGCCCAGAATATAAGGAAGGTAATCAAAGGTATATCTTATCAACGTAGGCAACGAAAAACAGGGGAGGATTGAGTGAATACCAACTGCGGTTGAATCAACTCTTTAAAGCTGTTGATTGTCTCGAGACGCATGTGATGAGAACACGTGGAGACAGGTGCTGGATGCATGTAGTTGGGACAGGCATGGGATCCAAATCTAGATATCTACTTTTGTGCCTTAATAACCGAAAGTGTTCTGTTTATCATGTATTCAAGTTCAATTAAAAACTTTTCTTCTTTGTCTTTTTATGATACCGGTGGACTCTCTCCTTTCAACATTGTTTGTTCCCTTTGGGTTTGGGTTATGACTTTCCCTTCCGCATAACTATAAAATCTGATGTTTTGTCTTCTGTAATAATCTTCAAGGAAAATTTTGCAGACCAAGACACAGACTAAAAAAGCACCACTGTTATTTCAATAGTCGAAGAAGATTGATGGTTGCCACATAGGAAAATCCCGCGTCGGCCTCTGTAAAATATGAAGTCATCTATTATGCACTATATTTAATCTCAGATAATATTTGTTTGCCAAATCTGTGGAAGAGAACAACGTATATATAGCAATACAAAGCTGTACTACTTGTTTTTTTAATAATCAACATCATCTTGCTTTGCTATAAATTGCTAATACAGGATTTCGTACCATGGATTCCGACAGAATAAAAACTAAGCAAACCAATTTAAAAAAAAAAGAACAAAAAACCAAGCAAAACAATCCCTCATCTAGGATCTAACTGGGTGATAGAAATTTCGTTTATTGAAACTGTAGTATGATTGCCAAGAAAAGATCCTCTTCTGACTGGAATCGTTTCTAAGAGGAAACCAGGCTCTTTAGGCGGAGGCAAGTCAACTTCGCTGTTTAACATTACAACCACAGATGTCATGTTTGGCCTATCATCAGGATGGTTTTGCATACAAAGAAGACCGACATGGATGCACCGTAGTACTTCTGATTCAATACAAGATTCTTCGAAATGGGAATCAATCAATTCAAGTGGGATTCCCTCCTTCCACAACCTCCAAGCCTACAAAAATTCCATACATCTATCATTTTCTAATTCATTGAAGAGGAAAAAAATGTAGTTAGGTCCATTACTAACATGCCCAATAAGGTTAACACTCTGCTTTGACAACGAGAATGCTCCAATTTTCATCCCACTCACTATTTCAAGTAGTAAAATTCCAAAGCTGAACACATCAGATTTCATGGAGAATAATCCATAGATCGCATATTCAGGTGCCATATAACCACTGAAATAATGAATAAGTTATGAATGTGTTAATACTATATTCAATTATGTGTAGAAATATAAATCATAATGTATTTAAGAGATACTCACTATGTGCCAATAACTCTCCTTGTATTTTCTTGATTTTCATCTTTTCCAAATGTTTTTGCCAAACCAAAATCTGATATTTTTGGATTTAATTCATTGTCTAGTAATATATTACTTGTTTTCAAATCTCTATGAATGATTCGTAATCTAGAATCTTGATGAAGATACATAAGTCCTCGAGCAATTCCACATATAATATGGAAACGCTTGGACCAATCTAAGCCTTTCCTTTGGATAGGAGAACCTATAAAAATTCCAAAATAAAGCACAAAAGTTAGTTGTTATCCAAATTGAATTTAAAAGCAATCAATAATAAATTTCCAAGACACTAACCAAAAATAAATGAATCTAAACTCTTATTAGGCATGTATTCATAAACGAGCATTCTCTCCTCTCCTTGAATACAACAACCAAGAACTTTGACAAGATTCCGATGCTGAAGTTTGGCACACAACATAACTTCATTTCTGAATTCTTTCATTCCTTGGTGAGAATTCTGTGAAAGTCTCTTCACAGCAATTTCTTGACCATCAGCTAATGTACCCTAACCATTAAAAAATGTCATCTACAACATTATAAATCAAAAGAGTGAAAATCTTATGCTTTACAATCTTATTTGTTGGTTTATTGCAAGCTCAGTTACCTTATATACCAGTCCAAAACCACCTTGGCCAAGCTTACTGTCATCTGAGAAATTGTGTGTAGCACTAGCTATTATAGCAAAGTCATAGAGAGGAAGCTCCATATCTGCTTCTGGGACTTCATCAGTATTTTCTACGGGCAAGGTTTTCTTAATTAACTAAGGAAATATTTTATTCATTCAAGCCAACTAAAAGGCATAAATAAGTCATTTCTTTTTTAAACACAAAAGCACACTAATCATATCTTTCTTCCCTAAATATAAATATATTGCAAAGGCAACGTAAGGATTTAATTATAAGGGGCCAAGATAAATTAAAAAAAAAAAAACACACACACACACACACACATTATAGAGCTTTCATAAATCTTGAAGGGCGTAGCCCATGCTGGTCCCCTTCCCTCCCTCCCTCCACCCTTAGTAATGCACGCTGCCTAATTTCGTTTGATTTAAAACTCATCCTTATATACCCTTTAAAAAAGAATAAACAAAGAAAGGCAATTAATCAAACTTGAGAATGCTTACTTTTAGACTTTCTTCTGCTCTTATATATATAGAGGAAGGTTAAAAGCATCCCAAGTGCTAAAACAAAAGCTGTTATCAAAGATACCTTTATCTTGTACGTATTAGCACTACCTTCATGGCTAGCTTCACACAGAGAAATGTACAAATAGTTAGTGAGGTAACTAAACACTAAAAAAATGAATACATATAACACTAAATTGAATATAATTACCTATATGATCTGTAGAAGCAAGGCGAATATATATATCTTGACCAGCATCATTTGACATTTGATTCAAGTCAAGTAGATCACCAAACCACATGGCACAGCCACTACCTCCTTCTCTAATATCTGAATTAGCATAAGCAGTACAAGAACAATTTTCCCAACATTTGACTTTGCATTCCTCAAGTGTCATACTTGAATTGACCCACGTATGTGTAGTATCTGGTAATTTAAGGTTATTATATTTAAGAAAATTGTCTTTTCCTTTCACCTTACAACTCCAAGGTTCACTGCGAACACACCCTCCTGTCCAGTCATAGACGTCCCAATTTTTGGGAGATTTTGGCTCAAATCCTCTCAAGCATTGGCATAACGTTGAGTCAGCAATAGCACAGATTCCATAAGCACCACAAAGATTATATCTTCCACAATTATCTCTTGGAACATCACCAAAAGATTTCCAGCTTTGATCCTCTTCAATCCACATGAGATTTTGCAGAGAGTTTCTTGTTTGGTTCAAGACTCTGATAGAAGTCATTGACTCATTTAAGGGTTTGTACATGTAGTACACCTCATCCTTGTTGGAGACAAACGTTGCATTATAAAGTAAAATCTTCATTGATGAAGGAGTATCAACAAAGTGATCACCATTCCAAGGGCCACTCCTGTAAAATTCTGTTCGACCTTGCCAAGTAACTATTTCTGGGAAATTGTGAAGCATGAGTTCACATGTGAAATCTCCCGGAGAAGGGTCATCCCAGTTCTTCCATGCTATTAGATGCCGGTTTAGACCAGTCCTCTGGTCCCATCCAAGCTTCATTCCTGGCAAAAAAACATTAGAGAGATAATCAAAACTTTGCCACAAGTAGTTTTGTGGATTTTGGTCTTTCTCGTCTCTTAGTACCAAGTTTCCAGAGCCTAAAAGCTGCACGATTGGATTATCCAAGGCCTTTGTGGTTGAGTTTGCCACCCAAACAAGAGTCTCATTGTGGCTGACAAGTTCAAGATGTCCCTCTTTGTTTATTCTCAACATGCCAAGCTTGTCTTTGACTGGTTTCTCACGGTTGGCGACCCAGAGAACAGTTACTGGGATGTTTTTGTACCAAAGTCCAACATAGCGGTTTGTGGAACTACCTGGGCTGAAAAATCCCAGTTCAAATCTTCCATCTCCAGACACCAAGGTGGATTTCCCATCATCAACAAGTGGCTGAGAATGTGTAATAATATCGGTTGCACTGGCCAATGCAGAGAAGAATAAAAGCATATTGAAAAATAGAACTGGCACGCAAGGAATGATTGCCATTAATGCTATCGAAAGAGCTGGCAAAGTACATATATACATA
Organism: Prosopis cineraria; assembly: GCF_029017545.1. NCBI lineage: Eukaryota > Viridiplantae > Streptophyta > Magnoliopsida > Fabales > Fabaceae > Prosopis > Prosopis cineraria. Next base: position 7,728,956 of record NW_026555337.1, read on the forward strand.
TGTATAGAAATGATGTTGGAGCAGCATGATCTAACAAAGTCTGAAGAAGCACGTTGAATGACCGCATTTGATCCTTGAAACATCATAATTAGACATAAATGTCAGACAGTGAACTGGTATGGATGTGAAACACACCTAGAGGGAGTGAATTGGCGTTCTTGTAATTTTATGTTTCGAGTAAAACTAATTCCAAATCTAAATACATATCCTTGAAAATTAATTATCATGTTAAGAGAAATATGACAGAAAATAGAAAGCAAGTTTATAACAGAGAAGAGGTAGTATTTAGACACTTGGAACCAAAATCAATTGTCGTAATACTACAATACAAGAAATTGAAATATTGCAATTAGAAAATAGTAATATATACATTTTTGTTAACAGAAGTAATATAAACACTTTGAAAGCTAAATATGAGAGGGAAATCCAATCCACTCTAAGGTTCCACGCAAGGAATTTAAATATAGAAAAGTTCCATGAAATCTTAAAATTACTTTGAATTCCTGTGCTCTTCATCAAAATTGTCAATCTAATAAATTGAAGTTGTCAATTATTACGAGAAAATTTGTTAATGGGGTTTTTACTAAATAGCAATAGTTAATAACTATCCAGTGTTATTGATAATTCTAATAAAAGACGTGAAACTTCAAAGTAATTTTATCCTCACGTGAGATTCCGAATATCAAGTATATAGAAACCAAGAATAGAAAATAAACAACGGGATGACTAACTACGATATATACACTCAAAAACTACAGGAGGAAAAATTCTCAAACAAAGAACATATACAAGAGGCTCACATGAAGCTCTCAATAGCAAATAACACCATAATCAAAAGTAAAGGGATGAAGAAGAGCATTACAAGCCTTTTATGTTGCGCCCTCCATCTACTCATCTTCTTCTATCCTTGCTTGTAAAATAGATTCCTTCAGTCTCTAGCCGTTGGTGGAGCCCTTAACTTATCTATCTTTGCAATGGCTCTCGTCCCCACCCTTGTTCCACTTTCTCTTCTTTTCGCTGGCACAATCATATATATATATAGAGAGAGAGAGAGAGAGATGAGAGAGAATTTAAAAAATGTGTGCTCTATACTCTATGGATATGATAGTCGGCATTGAGGCAAAGTTATAGTATTATAGAAGCGAGAAAATGTGTGTTCTAGGCACGTGGGAATAATGAGAACCGCCGCTTTCCGATAACCTTCATGTACAGAAATGAAAGTTGAAACTTGAAAGCTCTGTCCGCTATCTCCGTCCACTATCGCCGGCCACCGGCCACGTATGGCATACGATCTAAAGGTAAAGTTGTCTAACTCTGTAGAGTGAAGATATTTTCAAATATTTTACCAAGTTTTCTCAGTTTTTAAAAATAATAGAACTGAGAATAATAAAACCAGGACTGGCAAAAATTAAGGGTTTGTTTGTTTTCTATTTTTAAAAATTATTTTGTTTTTAAAAATAAAAAAATTTTAAAATTTATTTAAATAAGTATTTTTCATTTAATTATTTTTAAAATTATTATCATTTAAAAAAAAGAAAAAATAAAAACAACTTCAAGATGTTTTTATTATTTTTTTATTTTTAAAATACACTACATTTAATTATTAAAAATTATAGTTACATTAATTAATTGTTATTATTAATCACTACTATTAACTACCTATAACTATCCTATTGATTTATTTTTAATTATAAAATTATTTTTTAATTAACATAATCAAATGAATTTTTATTTTATTTTGTTTTAAAAAATAATTTTAAAAATTATATTACAAAAGGGCTTTTGAAAATGAAAAATGAGAATAGAAACTAAACAAGCTTTAAATATTCAAATTTTGAGATTCAACTACCCTGTTTGTGGAATTTTTTTTCTTAATGAGAATGAAAATGCACAAGAAAATCTCTCCAAAGATAATTTGGGGATGGGGATTATACTTTTAATCTCACATAGTCCTCATTCTTTTTAATTTTATATAAATAATTTTATGTGTGTTTGTGTTCATTCCATTTTTTATTGCTTATATATTACACACACACACACACACATATATATATATATCTTTTTTTGGAACCAATTCTATTTAAAATATCGTAAGACACTAAATGTATTTATTTTTATTTGTTGGTAATTTCATCCACATTAATTTGTTCAAGGGTTTAAAAATGGCACTTGAGCTTATAATTTTACCTTCTTTAATTAAATACATAAAAATTTTTTAATTTGATATTATACCATTGGGATAATTACATTTAAAGATTTAGGAAGAAAGTTATTTGGCCAATTTGAGAAAAAGTAAGTTCATGTTCTCATTTTAATAATAATCTATTTTGTATTATTCCTTATTTATGAATAAATGTCTTTCTAAGTTCTTAAATGTGATTCTTCCTATATTATTTAGGTTTTCCATTATTTTTAATTTTATTTTTACTTTAAAATTAATTATCTTATTTTATTAAAATATAAAATATATTTTTTTTGATAAGCAAATGATGTGCAAGACTCAGAACTTTTTCAAATATTTTACCAAGTTTTCTCAGTTTTTAAAAATAATAGAACTGAGAATAATAAAACCAGGACTGGCAAAAATTAAGGGTTTGTTTGTTTTCTATTTTTAAAAATTATTTTGTTTTTAAAAATAAAAAAATTTTAAAATTTATTTAAATAAGTATTTTTCATTTAATTATTTTTAAAATTATTATCATTTAAAAAAAAGAAAAAATAAAAACAACTTCAAGATGTTTTTATTATTTTTTTATTTTTAAAATACACTACATTTAATTATTAAAAATTATAGTTACATTAATTAATTGTTATTATTAATCACTACTATTAACTACCTATAACTATCCTATTGATTTATTTTTAATTATAAAATTATTTTTTAATTAACATAATCAAATGAATTTTTATTTTATTTTGTTTTAAAAAATAATTTTAAAAATTATATTACAAAAGGGCTTTTGAAAATGAAAAATGAGAATAGAAACTAAACAAGCTTTAAATATTCAAATTTTGAGATTCAACTACCCTGTTTGTGGAATTTTTTTTCTTAATGAGAATGAAAATGCACAAGAAAATCTCTCCAAAGATAATTTGGGGATGGGGATTATACTTTTAATCTCACATAGTCCTCATTCTTTTTAATTTTATATAAATAATTTTATGTGTGTTTGTGTTCATTCCATTTTTTATTGCTTATATATTACACACACACACACACACATATATATATATATCTTTTTTTGGAACCAATTCTATTTAAAATATCGTAAGACACTAAATGTATTTATTTTTATTTGTTGGTAATTTCATCCACATTAATTTGTTCAAGGGTTTAAAAATGGCACTTGAGCTTATAATTTTACCTTCTTTAATTAAATACATAAAAATTTTTTAATTTGATATTATACCATTGGGATAATTACATTTAAAGATTTAGGAAGAAAGTTATTTGGCCAATTTGAGAAAAAGTAAGTTCATGTTCTCATTTTAATAATAATCTATTTTGTATTATTCCTTATTTATGAATAAATGTCTTTCTAAGTTCTTAAATGTGATTCTTCCTATATTATTTAGGTTTTCCATTATTTTTAATTTTATTTTTTACTTTAAAATTAATTATCTTATTTTATTAAAATATAAAATATATTTTTTTTGATAAGCAAATGATGTGCAAGACTCAGAACTTTTTTTTAAAAAAATTAGGTTTTAAAATATAAAAATAAATATTAAAATATATTTTAAATATTATTTAAGATATTTCATTGATTAAAAATAATAAAAATATCAAAATATAAATATTTGTAATTTAAAAAAAATTATAGTAATGCACTCAAATATATGATATTTTAATATAAAATGATATAAAACTTAAAGAATTAATTGATATTTATTATATTTTATACATTTTGTAAAAAATATTTTTTATTTGGGTATTCGAAGCAAACTTAAACCCGATTGAACTTAGCCTGAATTTTTTAAACCTATTTGAACGGCCTAACTATTGAAATATTATTTTTTTTTGGCTTGGTCCTAAATTTTTTGTCGAGTTTGAATTGGCTCGTTAGCTTGGCCTAAATTACCAACTCTACTAATACCATTACCAAACACATGTCCTGCAATGCAATGATCTGCAGCTACCACATGTGAAGTAGGGTTTTTTTTTTAGGTAAAAAAATGTGAAGCGGGATAATTGAATTCAAAAGAAGGGTAATTGCTCTAGCCCAAGTTCATGTTGGGCCTAAAGTATTTAGGTCCAGCAAAAAATAAAATGATTATAGTATGAAATTAAATGTCTACTTAAAAAACCAACGGGCGCTTGTCGAAGCAGTTAGAGGCTTAGATAGCTTAACTTAAGGTCTCATGTTCGAACCTCAGGGTACGCAGCTAAGCACACAAAGTGTATTTCGCCAGTGGTATCTACAAAACAAAACTACCACACTAAGGGCTCAATCTATGTGGAGATTCAGATTAGTTTGGAATGGGGTGGGTGGGTAATGAATTTATGATATCCACACTCTCTAGAATACCGGGTGGGAAATAAAAAAAAAGCCTGCTTAAAACTCAATAAGATAAACTAAAAGTAAAGAAAAATGAAATCATCTTGCAATACAGAGACGTTAAAAGAAGAAAAGAAACAAAGTAGGGATCGAACAAAATTCATGAAGAATGTGTTGTTCGATTTCAAGTAGCAATATACTGCTTATTCTGATCCTTATTATCACTTACTTTTAAAAAAACAATTAGAGGAACAAGCATTAATAGCCCAAAATTACAAATGGGATTAAACCCAGGACCCACCACTTATAGGAACATTTTCATGCCATTAAATTATAAAGTCATTGATTCATACTCTTTTACAGGTGACTTTGCAACGCAGCAGCATTTATTGATTCGTTTATTAGTTGAAGAACATGCACTAATTGCATGATGCCTGGGGAAAATCTTGCCTCAAGCTCTAAACACTTCTCTCGGAAATAATTATTTCATCATGAATAGACAAGTCTTATAATCAGCAAAACGAAGTGCTGAGAATTGCAGACTTAGCTTGCTGAGGCCAGCAGGGGAGAAAAAGAGAAACTTAATGGTAATAGCAAGTACATAATTAGACAAGAATGTTCTTTTTTTTTTTTAATCCTGGATATATGTCTTAATTTTGAACCCAATTCATCTAAATTTTTACTAAAAAATGTCCATTACTCTAACTAATGAATTGAAGATGCATGTTGATGCTTAGGGGTAAAAAAAAAAGAAAAAAAGAACTGAAAATGCACGTTCAATTGTTGGTTAACTTCAGCCCCACACATGTCATGGTATTTTCTTCCGGTGAGATACAAGAGAGGAAAATCTTGCAAGAAATCAAAATTTCTCTCATAAATCATAATATTTTACTGTAAAGAACACAAAATATTCCATTAAAAAAAAGATTTTTATTCTCTCTCCTTCCCTTCCTCCTGAAAGTTGAATGGGGAAGGAAGAAGATAATAGAAAAGAAAGAAAAATAGAGATGACAAGGGAGGATTGGAGATAGAATATGAACATGGAGAGAAGGGCAAAATAGTATCAATTCTTATTTATTTAAAGAGTAAAACACATTGATTTTTCATCTATTTTACTTTAATTACATATACCTCATTTCTATTTTAAAACCATACAAACCTATTATAGAATCAATAATCACAAAGTGTTAATATACAATTTGAACTTTAAACTATAGATCCAAAGATGATTTAAACCATAAACTTTTAAAAGATGCATTCTAAATCCTACATAATTAAAGTTAAGAAAATTTCACCCCACTGTTAAATTTAAATAAATGTCCATCAAATTAGAATTTAATATGTAATTTTTGTCAAATTCTACCCTCCTTCTCTCTCTTACCCTCGTTTGGTGAAAATTACACATTAATTCCCAATTTAAAAGATGTTTATCTTAATAATGGGGGCGAAATTGCCCTAACTTTATTTGTTTAGAGTTCAGAATACACTTTTAAAAACTTTAGGATTTATATCGTTCGTGGATTTATAATTCAAGATTTAAATTACATATTAACTTTAACCACAAAATACAATCTTCCTTTTTATTTAAAAAAATTTCGTTTACATTCATTTAAACTGTTAATTGACAATTAAGTCATATTTATTGGATCAAAATACTCCTTTTTAAACATAAATGTAACCTACAAATCATTTAAAATGCATAAAAAAAATAATACATACTCCTTTCGTTCAAAAATATAAGGCATTTTTTGAGAAGTTGAATGTTAAAAAATATAAGGCATTTTTAGTCTTTCAAAGCGTAATCATTATTTTTTTTCACAAGTGTTCTTATTGATAATGACTTTATATTTATTGTAGGGTATTTAATAAGGGTAAATATAAAAAGATAGGGTTAGTTTGAAAGTAGGTAATTACTTTATTGAGAGATAAAATTTGGTTAAAAATGCCTTACATTTTTTAACAGAGAGAGTATATTTTTCACTTTTTTATTCATATTTTATTTTTAGTTGTGTAAAATTATTTATTTATTATTTTTTTAAAGATAAATACATAAGTCGGCAAAGATAACATTTCAAACACACATGCACAAAAAAGCTTGATTAAATAGGCATTTAATATAATAAGAGATAAATTAGTTAATATACCTTCTGTTTATTTTTCCATAAATTTTGTCAATTTCAAACAATATTTTTAAATTATGTAGTTAAATATTTTCATAATTAATTATTTAAAATTCATTAAATTTGGAGAGAGTATACAATTTGATTATAAGGGTAAATTAGTAATTGTAAATTTTTCAACATAATTACATGAAAAAAATTAAATATTTTAAAACATTTAACAGAATATTCTTAACAATATTAAAAGTTAGACTGAAGTATGCGTTTTGAAAATAAGGGGGGTCCTTATAATTTTAATAAAATAGAAGGGAAGTCATAATATTTACTCTTATTTAAAAAGGCATACAAAATAAATGAATTAAAACGTTATTTATAGACCTTAATCTAATCTTATAAATAAATGTTAAAATATTCTAAAAATCTTATAATTAAATGCAAATATTTTGAATGATAACATTAATTGACAAAATCCTAAAAAGGTAACTATAAATGTAAAATTACAATAATTAAAAATAAAATATACGCAAATCCTAAAATGAATCTTCAAAATCTCCTATTGAATTTTCAAGGCTCCTTCTTTTTCTTAATTCCATCACTACTCTCTCTATGTGTGTGTGTGTATCTAATTAGTTTATCAATATTATGCGTCTTTGTGCTTTAGAGTTTTTATCTATATTATTTTATAAAAAAGTTTTTACCCATAGGTGGGTCAAAAAATACCTTAGCCTGCAAGGATAAAAGAAAGCAACGTAATGGAATTAATTGAAGATTGTTGGGAAGATGCTTTCAATTTATGAATAATACTATGTTAGTATTCTGTTTCTTTCACTGTGACCTGTGACTGCAGGTATATACGTTAAGGATAGGCCAAACATGGCCTTTTATAATTGTGATGCTAAGCACTGGAAATTCAGGAGTCTCTTATATAGGTTGAGTAATTCATTATTCTATTGCATATTGGTCAAGTAAATACATAATGTCCTTAATATATTGATTTACAAAGCAATTTGCAGGACAAACTACCCATAATTATAATTTACCCAGAATATTACTTAGTGTCCAATTTATTTTTTCTTGTTATTTATCACGTCTGTGAATATTATGCAGATCATTACGAACAAACTAATGTTGATGTTTGATAGTAGAAGAGCAATCTCAGAGAAATAAAACATCTATATGAACTTGTTAATAAGCATATATTATCCTGAATAGAAATCATGGGGCTTTAACTTCATATATAGCTGATATGTTTGTTTCATCATCTCATTCACAGACACTTGAGCCAATAGACACATTGCTAAATCAAAATGATGAATTCTTCTAACTAACATGCTTCTCAAGATTGTGGTTGACAAAACTATGTTTAATAAAATTTGGTTCACCAATTCAAGTTTGGTGTGCAAGTAAAAACAAAACCCACTTGCACTACAAGAATACTACATGCAACAGCACAAAGTTGTGCGCTAAATGCTAAGTTTAAATCAAAAGCCTAAATTTAATGGAGTTTAGTTTATAATCAGCATCTTTGGCATAAGTATAAAATCACCTGCATGATAAGAACTGGGAGGAAAAAAAGTCCTTTATTTGGCCTCTAACCCGATAAGGGATGTTTCATTGATTGAAGAAGTCATAACGGTAGAAGTTTCTCCCATAATTGAAGTCTAGTTTAAAAGGAAACCAGGCTCTTTAGGTTGAGGCAAGGCTACTTCACTGCTCAACATCACAACCACAGAAGCCATGGCCTATCTCCAGGATGATGTCGTATACAAAGAAAGCTGATATGGATGCACTGTAATACTTCCAGTACAATACAAGATTCCCTCAAGTGAGCATCAATCAACTTTAATGGAATGCCCTCCTTCCACAACCATCATGCGTACAACAATTCAAAACATCTTTGACCTTCTAGTTTAAGTTAAAGCATAAGGCTAGATCAGCTTAAAATGTGGATGACACACGGGATTAACTAAACACACATTAAAATCATTTACAAGTCAATAGAAGAGTGCTACCTAACAAATGTGACAAGGCCCTGATATTCCTTTTTATTTTGTTTTCTTTTATTTTAATTGAGGATCAGCTGAAGGCAAACTCTAATTCATACCCCATTCAGCATATTTGGAGATTAACACACACATTTGACTCATCTCTTCCGTTCTCTCTCTAGTTCATCTTGTTCTTCATTTTCTTTCCTTCTCTCTACTTTTTTCATTTTTTCAGCACCCATAACTCCTCATTTAGTCTTCAAACTTCCAAAATTCTTCCACCATTCTCTCCATCTCCCATGGTGACCCTACCCCACACCTTGGAAGGAGATTTGAAGCTTTAATTCATCAATAATGGACAAGGAGCACATCTCGGCCATGTTGGGTTCTTGGAGGAACAAGGTGTTCTTGATATTTTCTAGCTAAATTTTCTATGGAATCCTAAAGAGAAGTTGATAGAAGAGGAGCATCAAAGTCTTCATTTGGCTAAACTTAACTTATTCCTCATCTTGTTTCAATTTCACTAGAATACTATAACTATGGTTGATTGTAGTTCAATTTAATTTTAGTTTCATAGTTGATTGTAAATGTTTGTATTGAAATAAGATTGTTGACTTAAATTTCATTTCCTTATTGTTGCTGGAAATTTTAGTAACTTGATGAATTTACAATGTAATATGTGATTTCAAATGGTAAATGTTTTGTATTGACCTAGCATGTAATTATTTGGTAAATGCTTGATGAATTGCTTAAGTTTCATAGTCTTGAGCTTCAATGATCTCTTGGCTGTGGCATTACGGAGTGAATTTTGACTAAACACTTAGTTAATTTTTGAGCTAAGCCAGTAAGGATACTTAAGGAGCTTGTAACTAGCACTTAGAGAATTGAATTAGTGAAGTTAGATTGCTTGAGATGGTTGTCTTGAGTAATTACTTTTTTCAGCTAAGGGGAAGAAGTTTGAGTGAACTGCTATAATCAATTAGAGGCTAAGATTCTTCCATTAATAATATCCTAGGGTTCCTACTTGATAAGGGAAGCCAATCACACACATTGAGGTTTAGTTTGCTCTTAAATTTCACTAGTTAGTTAGGTTAAAAATTCAATCACTTATTTAATCTATTCACTAAGTTTTCTTGACTTAGAGTTAGAACCTTCTCCTTGAGAAAAGACTTAGGGTTGGCCTAAGTACAACATTTGGGTTAGCTTTAGTTAATTTTGAGGGTTGAGTTTGAAAAACAAACTTAGGGTTATTGTGATTTACAAGCTCCCATCTGAAGTCTCCTGAGTCATCCCAACTCTTCCATGCTGTTATACCACAATTAAGACCAATTCTAAGGTCCCATCCATACTTCATTCCAGGCAAGAGAGTATCTGAAGGGTAGTCAAAGCTTTGCCATAGGTAATTTTAGGGATTCTAATCTTTCTTATCTCTAAGCACTAAATTTCCTGAGCCTAAAAGCTGTACAATTGGACTCATCAAGGCCTTCTTTATTGAATTTGCCATCCAAATGATGGTCTTGTTTTGGCTCAAAAGCACAAGTTTTCCCTCTTTGTTTATACAAATCATGCTGGAGTTGTCTTTGATGGGTTTGTCTCTATTAGCAACCCAGACAACAGTTTGGATAGGGATGTTTTTCTACCAGATTCCGACATGGCGATTTGTGGAACTCTTTGAACTGAAGAAACCCAGTTCAAACTTTCCATCTTTCGAAACCAAGGTCTTGCAATCAGCATGTGATTGAAACTGTGTGATGGTGTCACTAGCATAATAAAATTGAGGGAAGAAAAGCAGATTGGTAAGAACAATGATACAAGAAAGAATTGCCATTGTTTTGATGAATGTGCTCACGAGTTAAAGCAATATTATATCATGGGGAGCAGTAACAGATAATTAACAAGGGTGGAAGAAGCACTCTCGTTGACTTGAATGCATGTGTAACAGGACTCTCAGAATTAGACAAGTAGTAAGGGTAGCTATAATGTGAATTGCGTGGGTTTTAAAACCACCATATTTCCAATAATTATTCATCGCCTTATGATGTATAGCTAAAGTGGACTCTGCCTTTATGTGAAATCCAAGATATATTTAACATTGATATTGATTGATTAATTGCAGGCCATCTTTTTCTTTGGGTTTCACGTTTCTATTCTTGCTCGATATCCCTTCCAGACATTATGGTTTTAGATATTTTCAGTTGTTAAAAAATGATATCGTGACGACAATTTCCTTGAGGAACTGGAATTTAAAGCCCATCTGTCAAAGGTCTACCAAATTTGTCATTTGTCACGAAACCTCGTGATTTTCTATGCAGCTCTTACATTTCAGATCCTGTGATGGGAAAACCTTAGCTACAAGTTTTGCCTTCAGGGGATAGCAATTGACAGAACAAATTTACCACTACAAACTATAGTCCATTTTCAAGGATGAACATGACGATCAAAGTTGGAACTAAAACTTCAAACTATAAAAGTAGTTTCCTCTTTGATGTCCTTTGTCAGGAAATTGTTTCTCGCAGTATGAACACAGACATGGGCTATGGCTGGTAATGGAAGGTAGATAGCTTCTGCGACGCTTATTATTATCTATTACTACTACCAAGTTGTTCTTTGTTTCCCCATATGAAAGGGAACTTGGATCTATATTAATAAAACTGATAGATTACGACAACTGTTATAAATTATCAATATAATGACAACAATTCCCTAGAGAGGCTGCCAAAGGATATCAGATGCCCGAGAGCTGCCAGAGCTTCTAACAGTCATATTATTCATAAATAGTGTGAAAGCAATAGGCAAACCATCGAACCATAAAAGTAACTGACTAGTCAGGAAACCAGGCTCCTCAGATTAAGACAGTATTTATTGTTTTGACCTTATATAACTTGAATGTTCCATACTTGCCTTGTGTCCAAAGGAACCTTCCTCATGCTTCTTGTTAGTTGAGAAGCAGCTGATAGAAGTAGCTATTACAGAAAAGTCATAGACTTGAAGTTCTATACCTTCTTCTAGACCATCATCAATTCGTTATATTTTTATTATTATTATTATCTATTAGCAAGGTTTTCTCTTATCCATGGGAACAAACTGAATGATGTAAATAACATATATTAGAAGTATATGTTTTTTTCTTTCAACAAAATAGTCATGTATTTAATCATGTTCAGCTCAAAAATTTGTCTTTCATTTGAAAAAGGAGACAAGATAAAGGCGTTTGCACTAAAAAAAAAAAAAATGCTTCCTTTGGACTTTCAAGTTTCATCTTTTCTCGTAGATGAAAAAGAAATTGGAAAGGGCCACAATAGCCAATAAGAAGGCAACTTTCATAAGAATGACCCGTATCTTATTTCTACCGACAAGTAATCACGTGCCACTTTTCATATATGAATCAAAGAAAGAACGAAAATGGTTTAACTAATCTTGTTTGAATTTTCTGCAAGAATGAATACGCACTCAGCAGAGATATAGTTCTAGGCTTTTGCATCTAGGAAAAAGAACAAGGTGCTCATTTACATACCTAATAAAAGCCAAAATTGCTTCCTTTCAGGCAAGTGTGTTTATATGTATATATATTTGTACTTGCATTTTTATATAAAATTTAAACTTCAAAATATATATTATACTTTAAAACTTTGAATTTATATTATTTATTTTTAATTTTTAAACATAATAATTTGGTTTTAGTAAAAAATATGTAATATTATAATTATAAAATTATTTTTTAAAAAAATTGAGCTCAAGACAAAAGTGACCTTGAATGACCAGTTTTAGGACGAAAGTGACTTTTTCAAATGCTTATTAAGCATCCCATGTGGCAAAAAAGTCAATAAAATGTTTGACTAATAGTGTGTGGGTGGCAGGGATACAAGGGCTTAGGGTTTCAAATGTTTAAAGACAAAAATGAACTAATTTTAAGTTCAAGATATCTATACATTTTAAATGACAAGTTTTATGGCAAAAGTGGCTCTTAACCTCATTTTTAAATTTCTTCTCTAGATATAAGATAACTGAAAAACTTGATAAATTTTAAACTTTGCATTTAATGATCTTATTTGAAAGAAAAATACGTGCAATTATATTCTATGTATTCTATACAATTATTTTCAACAAAAATCTCCAGAATAAAAAGATATTAGATAAACTATTCAAATTACTCATCTACATTCGAGTTTGTTATTTTATCCCTTTTTGGCCCCTTAATTTTCCAACTTTTGAGCCTTTCGTAAGGGTCCAAGATTTTTTTTCAAAATATAAAGCCAATTTTGTTAAAACCCCATTTCATAAATACATATTTATTAATTTATTAATGAAATTTGTTAACAATACATTTTACATACTCCTTCTGTTAAAAAATATAAGTCATTTTAAAAGAGTTAAATATTAAAAAATGTAAGGCATTTTTAGTCTTTTGAAATGTAATCATTACTTTTTTTTCAAAAGTATCCTTATTGATGTTCACTTTATATTTATTATAGGGTGTTTAATAGGGATAAATATAAAAAGATAGGGTTAGTTTGAAAATAGGTAAATACTTTATTAAGGGTGAGATTCGATTAAAAATGTCTTATATTTTTTAAAAAAGGAGTATTTAATTTTGTTGATTTATTACAATTGAAGCAAACTTGCTAAAATTCTAACTTAAATTATCATTTTACCACTGTATACTTATTAATTCACTAATAAAACCTTTTAATAATACTTTCTACATATTCAATCTTTTAACTTGTTATAATATAAAACAAACTTATTAACACCTTAGCATAACTTGGGCCTTTTGACCTAGCATGTTATAGGAAAAAAAAAATTGTTTCCCAACATGCTACGTGGTGAAAAGAATTTACCAAAATACTAAAAATTTAAACCTGACTTGTACCAATTCAATTTATAAACATGATAGATTGAAAAAAAAATTGGCCTAACATGCACCGAATTCTTTTTTCATGTTATCGATTTGAAGTTGGCTTCATTGAAACCAGTTTCTCTCTCATATATTCATTGTCGCAGCGTCATTACCCCTCCAATATTATTTTTTTCTTTTTTTTTAATTCTTTCAACTAACATTCCACTCCCAATTCCTCCTCCTACATTTAAAATTGATAATTTGAGTGAGGTGAGTTTATTTAAATAGGGCTTAAAATACTTAAATAAAAAAAATTATATAACTAAGCCTGACCCTAATATCTCGAGTTTATTCAAGCTAGTATGAATATTGAATTGTTAAATATTATTTTAATTTATTCTATTCTTTTGTTTTTTTGGCCTATTGTAATTATTTTTAATTGTCAAATTATTATTTTTTAAAAAAATATTAATTTTTAAATTAAATTTTCTTGCACCTCTAATTGATAGGAATTACAATAGAGAAAAAAATAATAGCAAGTGAGGATATTGTCAGCAATTCAGGCTAGTCCAAATAAACTCAAAAAATTTTAGAGATGAACTTGAAAGATTCAAAAAGTTTCTTTGCTTAAAACTTATTAGGATACCCAAACCTGAATGGGTTTGGTTCAAGTACCCAAATTCTTTTTTATTAACAAAAAATTAAAATAATGTAAAAATTAACAATCTTAATGTTTTAAAATAAAAATTGAAATTGGCTAAAAAAATAAAATAAAATAATATCTAACAATTTGTATATTCAAGCCAGCTCAAATAAGTTTAAGATGCTAGAGACAAGCTTGGCTAATTAGCTTTTTTATATGGTTGGATATTTTAAACCTAAGTCAAATACGTTCAACCCACCCAAATTATCAACTCTAATTGTTAGAGAACAAATTGGGGTGCGATAAGTATTATCATACTGTTGTTATATTTGAGTTCTTTACAAGTACATAAAATTATAGCTTTGATCACTTTTGATCTTTCTAATGATGTATTTGGTATTGCTTCCTTGATTACAACAACAGTAACATCAGGAATACAGGCATATGGTCGATTACTAGTTCCTATAATTTGAATACACATCAATTCATGGGCCCTTCTATTATTGTCTACATTCAAATGGATTTGAGGTTGGATCATGTCATTTTTTCCTCTGTTCTTTCAGTGCAAAGGGTGAAGTGAAAAAAAAAAAGAAATATTGTCTATTAAAAACCCTGCAATTGCAATTTCTTTTTTAATCCAAAAGACCTTTGAATGTTGCTTGGGAGAATTATAATTTAGAAAGAGGAAAAAAATAATGGGGAGGTAAGGATGTTGTAACAAATAGATGTAGATCTGATAATATATAAGAGAGAAATTGGTTTCAATAAAATCAACTTTTAATCTGTCTGCATGAAAAAAAAACCCGGTACATATCAGGTGAATTTCTTTTTAATCTATCATGTTTATAAATCGATTTGATACAAGTCAAGTTTCAATTTGTCGTATTATGATAAAAAAAATTTCTCATACAGTATTTTGGGAAATAATTTTTTTCCCTGTAGCACACACACAAGTAAAAAGCCTTATGTCATTTCAGTAATGCATAATTGTAAATTCACTAGAATAACTTGTTAATAATATTTTTTATATATTCAATCTTGCTAACTTTAGAATCTTCTTGGTGATGAGGACATACTTTGGTGGAGATGATAGCTTCTCCATTAAATTTGGTTGAGCCAATCAAGACAACAGGAGCATCTTAGAGATATTTACTGGTATTTGGAAATGGTCCACATTCGGAAAGATTCAAATCTGTCCTCTAGATGGCATCATGTCATGTGACCGTCTCCAAAACAAGTCTCTAGACATTGAAGAAAGTGGCATTTGCCTAATGAACTGTATTTTGGTTGCAATAATCCAGCTTCTCTTCTTATCCTTAGCCACTGTACACAAGCCAAAGATATTTGACTCAAATTAATTAATCAATCAAATCACAATACTTCTTTTTTCTTCCTCTTGTGTCCTGAATTTCTTGGAATGCAAAAAATGAGATCCTACCTCTCATCGGTGAAATTGAACGAAAGGTTTCACAAAATATATCGGATTTCAAAATCAAGCACATTTGGAATTTTTTTTAAAAAAAAACGTCTCTATATTTAATTAAATCATGACATGTGGATGATCTTCTATAAATAATTTATTCCATAACAAACTTATTATTAATATATTAAAATTTACGTATTTTAATTTAATTAGATAAAAGTATATAAAGCTAAATAGCTAAATTTTGCCTTCTTTTAAGAATTCTTGAATATCTTACATTTTGGAAGAAGCAAAACTACATCAAAATTAATTTTACAGCAACTTGATTGTTCTCTCTCATCATCGAAAAGACAGAAACAATACTCTATTCACCCCCAACATCAACCACACCATACTTTAAAAAATCACAAATCTTTTTTTTTTAATAAGAAAAACCATGAATCTTATTATATGAAATTGGGTCATTATTGATTACCTTAAAAGGCTGTTTGGTTTCTATTTTAAAAAATTATCTTTTATTTTTAAAAATTAAAAAAATAATTTGGAGCAAGTGTTTGGATTTAATTATTTTGAAAAAAGTTCTCATTTTTATGTTTTAAAAAACCAAAAAAATGAAAACATCCTAAAATTATTTTCATTTTATTTTTTTATTTTTAAAATACACTACATTTGATTATTAAAAAATATAATTAGCTTAAATAATTTTTATCATAAACCACTAGCATTAACCACCTCCAACCATTATTATCAGCCTTTTTTTAATATAAAAATTATTTTTAAATTAACTTAATCAAATAAATTTTTATTTTATTTTGTTTAAAAAATAATTTTAGAAATTATATTATAAAAAATTTTTAAAAACAAAAATAGAAACAGAAACCAAACAGACTCTGAGTCCCTGTAATTTGTTTCTTTTTTTTTTGGGTTTGTTGGCGTGTATTTAACATTTTTACTTTGGTCGTAATGTTTCTCCGATAAAAAATAAAAAATAAAAAAACTTTAAGAAAGCGAACACGTATGCGAATGACGAATTCATTAACCCCATGACTTGACCCAATCTTGTTTTCTTTTGCACTTTTACTCATGCCATGTATTATCCCAAAAAACAAAATGCAGTGTTTGTACACGTGTTTCATCATGAATTTTATATAAATAATTTTCTTTAATATGATAATAAACTAAATTATGTAATTTTATTTTTTAAAAAATGAATTAATTTGCAACTTATCAAATGTTAAAGAAGTCAAATAATGATGGCGAAAAAAATAAGTTGAATAATATTTCTGAAATAAACACATCATAAGTATGCAAATGAAGTTCAACCTTTGGTCCTGTTACGATGCGTTTTGAGTTTATTAACTTCTGTTTTATATTTTTTCTTCAATAAAGCTAAAACAAAAAAAAAAATTCAAAACCCTATGCCTGACTGGTGTTGCACAAGTTACAGAAATTCCATAAGACATCTTATACATTCTTTTATTCAATTCAAATAATGTATCAAACACACGTACACATCTTCCCCTTCCTTCTTTTCAGTTTATCTTTAATCCAATCTTAAACTTAGGAAATAGGGTACAACTTGTACTGACGAGATATTCATTTATAATTGCAGCACACCATACATATTTTGGTTTGTTTATGGATCAACACTCTCGCTCCTTAGCCTTTTCCAAGTCAATGGTAATAGACAATACACATGCACATTCTTGAACCGTTACCAAATGTCAAGCTAAAGACAACAACTACCCCCACTCACTGCAATTGAAGTCCCAGCTGCCTGACGGCTGCCAGATTGCGTTATTCATAAATATTGCAAAAGCAGCAGATAACCCACTGAATCATAAAGTTGACTACTCACTCACAAAGAGACCTAACCTTTTTTTTCGGAGTTTTTTTTTTTTTTTTGGCGGGGGGGGGGGTGTGGTGTGGGTGGGACCAGCCTCCTCCCAACTAACTTTCCTCCAATATGGTCTAAAACTTGGTAATAATTGATGGAACTTGACACAAAGAGAATCAAATTTTACAGTGCAAGGTTAAGGCTTCAGCAGTCATTAGTTGAAGAACATTACCACGTGCCAGAAGAAAATTCTAACTCCAGGTCAAAAACATTTTCATTACCATGTCGTGTAAAAGGAAAATCAAATGCCATGCACAGGTAGCATTTCTTTTGTTGAGGTATGGACAATAAAAACTCACAGCAGCTCAAAATGGTAAGCAACAAGCTGGGTTGAAATCAAACACTTGATTTAAGAGAGTTCAAGTCTGTAATCAGAATCATCAGAATACAACTGATCCACTTGCAGTGAAAGAACAAAGAAGTAAAAATCTTTCACTATCTGGCCTCTAACTGGGTAATAGATATTCCATTGGTGGAACAAGTCAAATGATCGCCAGATGAGGAACTTCCTTTAACTGAGGTTTTCTCCATTAGGAAACCAGGCTCTTTAGGTTGAGGTAAAGCAATCTCACTGCTCAACATCACTACAACCGATGCCATGTCTGGCCTATCATCAGGATGGTGTTGCACACAAAGAAGGCCAGTATTGATGCACCGCAATGCTTCTGATTCAACAACAAAGTCCATCAAGCATGCATCAATCAATTCCAGTGGAATGTCCTCCTTCCACAACCTCCATGCCTGCAAAAATCCAGAACATCCATCAACTGCCACTTCAATTTAGAGATAAAAATAAAGTTGGATTATTTGCTACTCACATGCCCCACAAGATTAATATTCTTGCTTGGCAAAGACAGCCCTCTGATTTTCATTCCACTTACTATCTCCAATACTAATATGCCAAAGCTGAACACATCGGATTTGACGGAAAATAACCCATCAAAGGCATATTCAGGTGCCATATACCCACTAAAAAGAGTCACAAATGAGTTAATTCCATCTTTAATAATGTGTAGAAATGCAAGCCAAAATAAAACTAAAAGATACTCACTATGTACCAACCACTCTCCTTGTGTTTCCCTCGACTTGATCTCCTCCAAAGATTCTTGCCATGCCAAAATCAGAAATTTTTGGATTCAACTCATTGTCCAATAATACATTACTGGCTTTAAGGTCTCTATGGATAATCCTCAATCTAGAATCTTGATGAAGATAAAGAAGCCCCCGAGCTATTCCAAGTATAATGTTATAGCGCTTAGGCCAATCTAGCAATTTACTTTGAGTAGTAGAACCTGAGTTTCAAAGTTACATTATTCATTATCCAACGTGAAGTTACAGAAATGAATGAATCTTCAAACAAACAGTTTGGCATGGACACTAACCAAAAATAAATGAATCTAAACTCTTGTTGGACATGTATTCATAGATGAGCATCTTCTCCTCTCCTTGAATGCAACAACCAAGAACCTTAACAAGGTTACGGTGCTGAAGTTTGGCACACAAAACAACTTCATTCTTAAATTCTTCCAATCCTTGTCCAGATCTTTGTGAAAGCCGCTTGACGGCAATCTCTTGTCCATTTGCCACTACACCCTAGAAGTTTATATTTTAAATATATTGTCAATCTGTGATAAGCCAGAAGCATAGCACTCGTTGTTTTGCTCTTATTTAACATGAATGTTGCAGTTTACCTTATATACAGGCCCAAAACCACCTTCCCCAAGCTTATTGTTAGTTGAGAAGTCATTAGTAGCACAGGCTATTACAGACAAGTCATAGAAAGGAAGTTCCATATCTTCTTCTGGGCCTTCATCATTATTTTCTGTTGGCAAGGTTTTCTCTATTTCCACTGGAGTAAAGTAGATGAAATTAGTAACATGAATAAGGAATTTGTTTAATCTTTTGACCAAATAGTTACACGCTACTTAATCTTATTCAGTTCAAACTTAACCTTCAAAAAGAAAAAGGGAAAAAATTGAAAAGGAAAAGGAATTCGCACCATAGAATGCTTACCTTCAGACCGTCTTCGGTTCTTGTAAGTGTAAAATAAAGTGAGAAACATCACAAGAGCCAAGAAACTGGCAACTGGTAATATAATCACCTTTATCTTCTTTCCATCTGCGTCTTCACGGTCAGCTTCACACATGATCAAACTAACAGTAAATGCACAGAAAAATGAAGTAGTTAAGCTGTCAAAAGATAATCAGCATATGATGGATAAAAGGTCATACCTATTTCAGGAGCAGCCAACCGAATATATAGATCTTGCCCAGCAGCTGAAATCTGTCTTATATCATTTAGATCACCAAACCAGATGATGCAGCCACTACCCCCTCTGCTGATATCTGAGTTAGCATAAGCAGTACAGGAACAATTTTCCAAGCACTTGGCTTTGCACTCCTCAAGTGTCATACTTCCATCAACCCAAGACTGTGAGGCATCTGGCAATTTGAGTGCACTGAATTTAAGAAAATTATCTCTGTTCTTTACCTTGCATCTCCATGGTTCACTGCGGATACATCCTTGAGTCCAATCCATTGCATCCCAGTTCTGGGATGATTTTGGCTTGAATCCTTGCAAGCACTGGCATACTGGTGACTCACCCATGACGCAATTTCCAAATGGACCGCATAGATTATACCGATCACAATCATCTCTTGGCACAGAAGCAAAAAGCCTCCAACTTTTAGCTTCATCAATCCACGTGAGACGCTGACGTACATATATTGTTTGATTCATAACAATTCTTGAAATTACTGAATCATCCCTCAAGTTGTACATGTAATAGACCTCATCCTTATTGGATACAAATTTGAAATCAAAAACCAGATTGTTCCTCAACTCAGGAGCTCCACTAAATCGAAGACCATTCCAAGGACCACTCCGGAAATACTTTGTTTGGCCCTTCCATAAAACTCCCTCAGGGTTATTATGATTTACAAGCTCCCATATGAAGTCTCCAGGAGAAGGGTCGTCTGAGCTCTTCCATCCTATTATTCGTCGATTAAGACCAGTTCTCAAGTCCCATCCAAACTTCATTCCTGGCAAAAGTGTATCAGAAGGATAGTCAAAGCTCTGCCACAAGTAGTTTTGAGGATTCTGGTCTTTCTTATCTTTTAATACCAAGTTTCCAGAGCCTAAAAGTTGGACAATTGGACTCAAGGCCTTTGTTCTTGAATTTGCCAACCAAACAACAGTATGATTCTGGCCGAGAATCACGATGTGTCCCTCTGTGTTTATGCTCAACATGCTAGAGTTGTCTTTGATTGGTTTGTCACGGTTGGCAACCCAAACAACAGTTCTAACTGGGATGTTTTTGTACCAAATTCCAAGATATCGATTTCTGGAACTACCTGGGCTAAAGAAACCTAGTTCAAAGCTTCCATCTCTCGAAACCAAGGTCCTACCATCAGGAAGTGACTGAAATTGGGTAAGAGTGTCAGTTGCATAAGAAAATCGGCTATAGAACATGAACAGATTTGTAAGAGCAAGCAGATAAGGAAGAATGGCCATTGCTAAAATGAAATGGGTTTCACAAGTTAAAGATACATATCCTTGACGTTGCCACAGTAATAAGGAAACCAGAAGCATGTAGATTTACATGATTGCATGAGGACAAATCAAAAGGTCATGTGATAGGGAAGCTTTTGTTTACAAGCATTGACTTCGTAATTGGCGGTCAAGTTTAGCTCATACATTTAAGAGGAATTATCAAGGGGTGAATAAGATGGTTGGAACTTGGAATGCATTGTCCAAAATGTAAATATGAATTTTCTTCATTATTGTCATCTATGAAAAAATAGTTTCAACTTCGTATTTCTACAGATATTAATGAATGAATGCGCTAAGATCAGCTAAAGACACGTCCTGGCCTTCTTTCTGACATTCAATTTAATTGTTCACTATCAAGCAGTCCTTTGCTTCCCTATTAAAGGGAAACCAACTTTTCAACTCTAAATAGAACAGGTATTTTATTCTTTAAGAAATAATCTTATGACATTGAACCATTTCTATTACACACCTCGATTTTACTTCAATTGAAGCCAGATCATTTATGAGCAGAAAATTTCTCAGCGGTAAATCAGTAATGCTGGAAATCAAGTCGAGAGTTTTCACGGGAAAAGTCTGTATTCTACTGCTTTTCCTAGAGTGCTTAGAGTAAAATAGTCCAGAAACAGAAGGGTTGCCAGCAAGATACATACACCACTTAAAAAGTTTTCCTTTGTTCTTATTTTCAACTTGATTGAGCTTTTCTTGGCCAATCATTCGGAACCAAAATTGCAGTCGGTCTAATCCGGACAAAATAACTACTGGTTCACATTAAAGGGTTTAAGCCTTGAGGCTTGTTCATCTTAATCATCAAATCAATATTCAAAACTGATCAGATAAAGAAAATTGATTAAGAATTTTTGAACTCCTAATTTACACTTGAAGGTTAAGCAACGCAAAAATATTTGGCAGAAAATAATAATCCAATAGATCAGATGATATACATAAGAATGTCAAAGTTGCTTCCGTTTCTTTCTCATCATTTTTATCACAAGTATATGGAAAATGTGCCCCAACAGGACAAATTCAAAAATCAGCATTAATAAAAAAAATCAGAAATAATCTTTGCGTTCTCGTTGTAGAATTTCCTCTAACCACTCCGTAAGTTCAGGGCTCAATCTGAATGTTCAGGCCTTCTTTGTGACATTCAAAAATATGATTATTCTGAGACATAATCCTATGACATTGAGCCATTTCTACCACACATCGATTTTAATCAAATTGACACCAGATCATATATGGACAGAAAATTTTTCAAATGTCATGCTGTAAGTCAAAATTTTCACGGGAAATGTCTGTTTTCCTACTACATTTCCTAATGTTTAGAGTAAAAATTTTAATCCAGGAACAGAGGGGCCACCAGAGAGGGGCACACGCCAACTCTCTTGAGTTTTCCTATGCTGTTCTTTTCTACCTGATTGAGCTTTTCTTGTCCGATAATTGTGAACCAATCGCAGTTAGGCTAATCCCGACTGAATAATTATGGGTTCAGATTAAAAGGTTTTAAGCCTTAAGCTTGACCCAGTAGCACATCTTGATCATCAATCAACATTCAGAATCAAAAGTGATCAAATAAAGAAAACTCAAAAAAGAATTTTGAATTCCAAATTTACATAAGAATGTCATTCGAGTTACTTTCCATTTCCTTTCTTTCATTTTTTTTTTTCCTCACAAGTATAGGAAATTTGCCAAACATGACAAATTCAACAATCACATAACCAAAAATAATAATTAAAAAAATAATCAGCAGTAATCTTTAAGTTCTTGCTGCAGGACTTCCTCTAACCACAATTTAGACCCCTCCATAAGTTCAGGGCTCAATCTGAACATCAGGACGCAGAATTCCAACTGACTTAGAGCCCCATCGCCATCAAAATCGCCTTCCCGCAACATAGAGTAAAGATCCTCATCGCTCAAGCCATGTAGCCCCAGCAAAGCAGAATTCCTCTTGAGGCTCTCGAAAGTGATAACCCCTTTTTCAGAGTCCTTCAAAAGATTGAACCCATTGCAAAGCTCGTCAATCAAGCCATCCCCACCCAGCTTTCCGGCCATGATTGGCAGAGAATCTTGGAATTGAGCTTGAGGGTTTTGCGCAGCCATTGCAGAAGAATCAAAGCGAGAGAGAATAAATCAAATACAATACTAGAGAGAGGATGGACAGATGAATGACGATGGAAACGAAGGAATGTATATAAAGAGGAAGAAGGAGGGGAATTGAGTTTTCCAAGAAGGAGTGGGAGACAAAGAAGACAGCTAAGCTACAGGTCATGAAGAAGGAAGGTCGGTCGTGCCATGGCCTTCCTTCGCAGAAGGCCCCGAAGGGTAAGATGGTCCATTCAATGAAATGAGGAAACAGCGTCGTGGGGATGTTTACGTGTCTCATTGGAAGCTTCTAGTACAAACTTTTTCTGCTCGCTTTCGTTCTTCTCTTCACGTTTTTACGTGGGGACCGCAATTGACTAGTTCAGTGTTGACCAATTCTCATACGTGTGACACTGTGTAGTAAATAAATGGAAAGCTTAACTAATTAAAGTTGAAGGTAGTGGTTAGCTGGTGATTTAGACCAAGTAATTGGGCCGAAAAGGTCTAACCTCAACTAGTGAGTGTTACTATGAGTGTCTTGCGAGAAAAACACACTTCATCTTCTTCGTGACTGCTCTTTTGCTAAGAAAATACAGTCTTATTTTATTAACCCATTATTATTGCCTAACTTACAGGTCTGGCCTAATTGGAACCCACAGCGTAACCCAAGCAAATCAAAATTCCAACGGTGGGCATGGAAGGAAATCTTCTCTCAATTATGTTGGCCTAGTCGATACAGGAAGATCTTTCAAAATGTACAATCATCACCACGAGGCTGTATTCATCAAGTTCTCCTAAGAATTAGAGAGGACATTGCCGAGGGTCATCTACAAAGTCACTTATCTGCTGGCTCACAAAGGGATGAAGCAAGATGGTCTCCTCCTCCTCCAGAGTATATAGGGGTTGATTTTCGATGCATCAGTGAATGCGGAAAAACAAGCTGCATGTGGTGGGGTTCTCCGCAGCTCTAATGGGGAATGGATTCTGGGATTTCAGAGGAAATTAAATTCATTCAGTTCCTATCGTAGCTGCAGAACTTTGGGCCATCAAATCCGGTTTGGAAGTCTGTAAAAGATTAGGTTTGTCTAAAATTCAAATCTTTTCATATTCTTTGCATGCCTTGAATTTAATTTTCAGAAATGGAGGGAATGATCATCGCCTAAGCTCAGAACTTGAAGAGATTAGAGAGCTGATCTTTAGTGATTGGGTGGTGGAGTTTCATCACACGTTTAGAGATTGCATTCATCGTGAAGACTCTTTGGCCAACCAGGCTCACAGTTCAGATCAGGATTTTTCTTTGATTAGGAATGTCCTGTGGGGTGTTTTCACTTTTACGCAGAGGTGTTAAATAGGTCTTTTAATCTTTTATGATGTAGTTTTGTAATAGGATTAAGGTGTAATTTTATTCCTATATAAACTATTTGTGGGAAAATAATATTATCTCTAAACTATTCAACACAGTAATATAATCCTTAAACGAATTAAATTAAAGCTTTGTTGTTCCAGCCGTCTAAAGTCCAAAAAAGTCCGTTACAAAGTAAGTGGCCTTCATTGCACAAGACCAATGCTATCGTGCAATTTAAGGAGAGAAATGGAAATAAATTGGGGACCAAAACAGCATAATGAATAGAAGAACGCCATTATCTAAGACCACTTCAAATTAGAATCTTATGTTGTTATCATGCACAATTGGTTTCCTTGATGCCTTTAACACGCACAGCTCTTTTCCCTTACCCCTCCCACCTTCGCATCGATACAAGTGAAAACTTGTAGTAAACTGAACAGATACGTGGAAGGGGAAAAAGAAAACGACATGCAGTGAACAAAACAATGAAAGTACCTAGCTCTGTGGCAGGAACTCGTACATAGAGGTCTTGTCTCCCTCAGGAAATCGTCTCATGTCCAATAGTTGATCAAACCATATCAAGCAGCCACTTCCTTCATCTCGAATATCCACATTTGAATATGCCGTACAAGAACAGTTTTGCAGACATAATCTCTGACTCTGACATTCCTCAAGGACCATGGTCTTGCTATACCATGAAGAAGAAGTGTCTAGCAACTTGATGCCTGTATGCTTTTTAAATCCATGACCACCATCACAGCCCAAAGATACCCTTCTAGTGCAGCCACTGCTCCAATCAGACATATTCCATTCCTTAAAATTCTTGGGTTCAGACCCTCTCAAACATTCACAAAAGGGATTGTTGCTGATGCTGCAGATAGAATATGCACCACACAAGGCATAATCGTCACACTTATCTGGGAGTCCAGAGTGCATTATCTGCCAGCTGCTTGTTTAATTGCCCAACCAAAACGCTGACAAATCCCTGATGGGGTCACTGTATATCTATGGAAAATGGAATTATTTGTCAGCTCATATTTGTAACTTACCTCTATTTCATTCGACACAAACTCATCAGTTGGTAAGGGATCCACATTATGACTTGGAAACCCTGTGCAGTAGAAGCCATTCCATGACCCAGCTCTAACCTTCGCCTCGGAACCTTTCAATACAATGGCCTGTGGATACCCTTTACCGTCTATTTTGATAATATAATCTCCCCCACCTGGATCATCTGAGCTTTTCCATGACGACAGAAATTTGTCCAAACCCCTTTGTTGACTCCACCCAAGCTTCATTCCTGGCATTAATGTGTCACAAGGGTGGTCAAAACTCTGCCATGAGAGTTGATCCAAGTTACCGTTGCTACCACTCCCACGTCCATTTTTCACCACGATATTTCCCGAATCCAAGAGTTGGGCAAAAGGGTTATATGCCCTGCTTGATGAATAATTGGAGGACCACACAGCGTTGTCTGTGGCATCAAGAAGGAGAAGAACTCCATGATCATTCAATCGTGAAATACCCTTTCCACTATCGTTGTTGATGGGTGCGTCTCGGTTGGCTACCCAGAAGGCTGTCGAAGGAGATTTTTTGCACCATATGATATTTGGAGACCCAAGGCTGAAGAATCCAAGTTCAAAAAACCCACTTGCGGAAGCTAAAGTCTCGCCATCTCTAATGAAGTTTCTTGGTGTAATACTGTCTTGTAAAGCAAGTGTCCTTGTAAGGCATATATAGCATCAAGGAATAAAGATACAGAACTCTGAAACTCTCCGTTGTTTTGCTTATCAAGCATCACAGACCAGTCAGGCCCCCCACCACCCCCCCCCCCAAAAAAAAAAAAGGCTTGGGAGACCAGACTAAAGAGTAAGGTATCTTAATTTTAAGTTTTCAACTACTAGTAATAACTAGGAAGCTTGGGTGGAGTCTTGGGAAAACAATGGAGGGAAATGATAACATCAGGAATGAATAATTCTGAAGCAGAAGGAGGCAACACAAGCAAGTCTGGTGAGAAGGAAGGATGGATGAATAAAAAGCGAAAACGAAGTGAGTAGGGAAAGAAGCGAGCGGGACTGGTGACATGAAGCAATCAAAATCGATTTTGCATGAGGTTTTTTTTTTTTTTTTATAACAAAATCAACTGGTTTAATTCGGTTTAAATTTTTCTTTTGAAAACTTCAATCAAACGAAACGAAACTTTAGTATATTTATTTCATACATTTTCATAATTTTTTTAAGTTTTCTCTCTTCTTTAAGTTTAATAATTTATAAATCACTAATAAAAATATATTACAATTAACTAAATGTTACTTATTATCGTTTTTAATATTTTTTTTAAATTTATAATAATTATTTTAAAGAAAATATATTAATTTATAATATTTAAATGTGCTAATTAACTGTTAAAAATATTATTTTGCAATTTAATGAAAATAGCAATTAAAAGTTTAAAATTATTAGTTAATATATATATATATATATATTGATTCTGAACAACATCTCACAATAAAAATTTAAAATTAAATTGAACTAAATTGGTTAAAAACAAAATTAAATCAATTAAAGAAAAAAGCCTAAATATGTTTTAAGCTTCAGTGAATTGATTGGTTTCATTCGATTGGTCTTTCTAAACCTGTGAACACCCTCATACAAAATAAGACATGCAAGAGCAGCCGACTAGTTTAAGCGGTTGACTTAATTGATATCATAGGATGATGACACGTGTTTACATGCATTGGATGCTTGTCTCTCCTGAACGGACCAGACTCAAAAGAAAGTAACAGTACCATGTGGCAACCCTGAAGAAAACATGAGTAATGGAATGAATTTCCCCAGTTCCGTCTTTTGACTTTTGACCAAGCAGGAAGTTCACCGCCACGTTTGCGAAGAAATGCACTATTTATTGTAACTTTTTTTTGAGTTTACATTCTACCCTCCATTTTTATATATAAAATATTTTTTATTAAATTACACAGATTAATAAAAATTAATCATCTAATAAAAAGTACAGTAACATTTTAATTTAAATTTTAATTATTATAAATAAAAGATAAATATTTTATAAAATAAATTAATAAGAGTACTTGTCCTTTTCTCTTTTCAATTTAATAAAAAAATAATGGTTCATTTATTAAAATATATACTAATAATTTTTTATATTTAAAAAAAATTAAAAGATTTTTTATATGCAGAGACTGAGAGAGTATATGTCATGATTAACTAGCATGACGAATGAATTAGATAGAGGGATAGGATAATTGCAGAGGTCCATACAAAAAATTAAAATAATTATAACTTTATATATTCTCGTGTGTATGTGTATATATAGAAGTATATACACACACCATAAAAAAAATATAAAAGTTGGCAAAAAATGATAAATATAAAAAATAAAAGTGTTAAAGGACAAATTTGCTGTAGAAATTTTTCATCTGGTGTGACTAATATTTTTAATTTTTGATTGATTTAATGTTATGACCGAGAATAGGAAATCCTAATAACGGTGCCTTTCCGCCCACTTTCAACATTCTCTATTTCACTTTACATGAAATGAGTTTTCTAAGAATGTCCACGAATTGTATATACAAACATCAATTAAAATGAGCCACACTTTTTAGATTTCAATCTGATATTCAATTTTCAAATATATGTCTTGGACTAAAGATACTGAATTTAACCATTTACATTTATTCAAATGCAAAGTTTAAAAAACACAGAACCTATTTATGGGTGACTGAAAATGGAGGACCTATAAGAATATTAATGCAAAATCAAAACCTATTTATAGCTTAAACTTCAAAATTTACAATTAAAATTTTTACTTTTATAAGTTGAAGGTTCTAAATGTACATTAATGTTCTAACAAAATTTTTAGTTGATATTATATCTGACTTTAAAATACATTTCATTCGTCATATTGTGAAAAACTAAACTTTTAAACTAAATGTTGAAATTTTAATAATGAGGTTTGAATTAATAAAAGGAGTATGTTCTTTACAATGTGACGAATTAAAATTCAAATGCTAAAAGAATTGTTTATATCTAGTATCTGATTATGCTTTGAATATAATTGTTTTCAATAAAAGAATAACTACATGCAATTTACAAAAAAGTGTTGGGTCTTTTTTGGAACAGTAATTATGTTTAATTATTGTCAAATAACAATCAGCTCACTTAATACAAGAACCATTGGTTCTACCATTTCCTAAACAACATACAAAATGACACTACTACAGTATTAATCTCAGATATATTATCTATATCTAATTACACAATTCTTAAACATAGATAATGTGTTTTTTTTTTAATTCCATATAATGCAAAGTAACTCAATATATATTATTTGTACAACCTGTCACAATTGTTCAGACACGACTAATGGAACGTAACTCGCCGGCCAAATCATGAGTCAAATCCAGTAACTTCGGCCGACCGGCCAAGGTTGAAGTAACCTGGGATTAAGAAAAGTTGAGATTAACCAAAACCTTTTTCCATAATATGAATCTATTATTATAGTTCACTTCAAGAAAATTACCTTACCATCTATTAGGCCTTTATCTTAATTTCAATCAAAGTGAATAGAATGATGAACATTGAATATAACAGTAAACTTTTCGGTGCATGTGATTAGTTAGATGATAAGAATGAATTTGAAGTGACAAAAAAAAAAAAGGTAAAAAAATCCTAACAATATGGCAACATTGTTTGAAGCCACATTATGCCAAAAAAATTTCACGAAAATCAAATGCTTGAAGGTAGATTTGTACCTTAATTTCTCTATAACATTTGAATATCCATGCCCCATATATAATATAAAAAATATTAAATAGACAATTAAAAATTATTAAAGTTTTAAAATTTAGGATAAATTCAAATTATCGTTTCCAACATAAAACAAAAAATATTGACATGAATGTAAAAGGTTTAGAAGTAAATTTTAATGGCTTATATTCTAAGTAACAGTGAGTGTTGCTCATTTTAACTTGGAGAATAGTCGTTGGTAAAAAAAGAAAAACTGAAGAATAGTTATGTATATTTTTATAATAAAAGAAAAATATGTAAATAACATATCACTCCAAAAATAATAATAATAAGAGCAATTTGTTTTTGATATGCTTTTAATAAAATCCATGTCAACAAAAACACAAAGCTTTCCAAAATTGCGATATATCTCCACATTCCTTAAAGCCAATGTTCTTCTCAAATAGGAAGATGCAAATGAAAAGCCCATAATGAAAGGGACCGACCCCTATATACAGCTCAATTTTTTTAACCATGTGAATGTACAGCTGCAAAAATGTACACTTGATCACTTATTACATTTAAACTTGAAATAATCGATCTTAAAAAATCATTATGTTCTATAATATTTTCTTAAAAAATCATACAACAGGTATTTCAACAAGTGGTGAGATCACTGAAACTGGATGTTATTGCTACAGCCATCTATGAATCATCTTCCCTCTAGCATGGTTTGAGAAATTTCATTTTGTGAAAACTGTATGAATGTTTGGTACAAAGTTGGATCAAGAGGAAAATCACTTGCAGTGTAAAAACCAGGAACTTTTGGCTGTGGCAACAATTTCTCACCATTTAACATTAGAACTACAGCTGACATATCTGGCCTATCCTCAGCTCTCTGTTGCACACATAGCAGTCCTACCTGGATAGATCTCATTACTTCAGATTCAATGCAACTTTCCTTTAAACATCATCCATGAGTTCCATTGGTCTTCCTTCAATCCACAATTTCCATGCCTAACATCAGAGTGATACCAAAAATAAATAAATAAATAAACTTCTATGCCGGGAAAAATTCAAGTGCTCGTAATATGTCAAATGTTTGTGCAATGAGCCAATGAGCCAATACAAACACGAGTGTTTCAGGTGGTGGGGCCTATTCACATTAATTTGGGGGAGTTCTTATTGAAGCCTAACACAACCAGCTGGTGCAAAGAATCGTACAGTGATCAAAATAATGAGCAGGAAACTTTCTGCTTTGACTACTAAGCTACTGAGAAATCATTAGAAGTCTGAGATATCAGCGATTCAGTAGGCTATACAAAATGTAAATGAATGCTGAACGAACATGGGCGATTCAGGTGCTGAGATCCATTCATTCACTCATTTTGATGAGTTCCTGTTTAATCCTTTCATAGCCAACTATCTGAAAAAGTTCTTTTAATTAGGTAGTATGCTTACATGTCCAAGAAGATTAAGGTAGTCCTCTGGGTTTGAAAATCCTCTATTCTTCTTCCCACTAACAATCTCTAACACTATTACACCAAAGCTGAAGACATCGGATTTCATTGAAAATTGTCCATGTACAGTATACTCAGGAGGCATGTATCCACTGAAAGTATATAATTTGTGATTTCAAATAAGTGGAAAACTGAAGTCCCAAAGGAAGTGATAAATATGTAGGAGACAAAACAACTTACTATGTTCCAACAACTTTGTTGGTGTTGGCCTCAACTTGATCATCCCAAAATGTGCGAGCCAAGCCAAAATTTGATATCTTTGGATTCATATAAGTATCTAGTAGAATATTGCTTGTTTTAAGGTCTCTATGAATAATTCTCAATTGAGAATCTATATGAAGATAAACAAGTCCTCGAGCAATGCCATGAATAATATGCCAATGCTTAAGCCAATCCAGTAAGTTGCTTCGAGTTTCATCTGGACATTAAAAACATGTTAGAATGCTAGTTGCAGTCTCAACAACTTGGGAATTTGGCAAAGGCTCAGAGTTTCAAACCAAAAATAAAGTGGTCCAAGCTCTTGTTTGGCATATATTCATAAATCAACAACTTTTCTTCTCCTTCAATGCTGCAACCAAGAAGCTTCACAAGATTACGGTGCTGAAGTTTTGCTATCAACACAACTTCATTTTTCAACTCCTCCAACCCTTGACCAGATTTCGTTGACAGCCTTTTCACAGCTAACTCTTGCCCATCTAGTGTACCCTGAAAATGATAATTAAGAGTTCTTGTTACTCTTAAAGAGATAACAGAAAATCATTGTTTTGATATGGTTATAGTACCTTGTATACTGGCCCAAAGCCACCTTCTCCCAATTTGTTAATGGTGGAGAAATTATCAGTAGCCTTAGCAATGACTGACAGGTTATATGTTGGAATATCCATGATTTCCATCCCTAGATTATTGTTGTTGAACGTGACAATATCCAGAATTTCAGAACCGTGACAAAATATATATATTCATGTTAAAAGAAAAGCATGATAAAATTTACCTGACTTTCGAAGTTTCCTTTTCCTTGCAATTAAAATCAATCCAAAAATCATGAAACTCGT
Organism: Prosopis cineraria; assembly: GCF_029017545.1. Lineage (NCBI taxonomy): Eukaryota > Viridiplantae > Streptophyta > Magnoliopsida > Fabales > Fabaceae > Prosopis > Prosopis cineraria. The sequence continues at coordinate 7,760,651 of NW_026555337.1, forward strand.
TAAAAATATTGTACAGCCAACTACAATTACCACTATCTCCTTCTCGCCCATGCTCCGATGGCCTTGGTTCCCAAAATGATCTGACAATGTGAGGGATCATCAACCTTGAGTAAAACATCTCAATTAAAGGCAACTACTACCAAGTTGTGACTAGCTTCAAAGGTGGTAAAAATTTTACATTTAGAGAGTAGTAGTTTCTCTAATTTATGAAGAGAAATGGAAATAAATTAGAAGAACAAAACAGCATAACGAATAGAAAAACAATGACACAAGACCACTTCAAATTAGAATCTGATGTTGTTAACATGCAAATTGGTTTTCTTGGAACCTTTAACACGCTCCTCCCTTTTCCCTCACCCCTCCCACCTTCGTATTGATACAACATACAAGTGAAAACTTGTAGTTAACCAAACAGATACCTGGAAGGGGAAGAAGAAAACGATATGCAGTGAACAAAACAATGAAAGTACCTAGCTCTGAAGCAGGAATTCGTACGTAGAGGTCTTGTCCCCCTTCAGGAAATTGTCTCATGTCCAATAGTTGATCAACCCTATTAAGCAGCCACTTCCTTCACCTCGAATATCCAAATTTGAATATGCTGTACAAGAACAGTTTTGCAGACATAATCTCTGACATTCTTCAAGGCCTACGGTCTTGTTATGCCATGAGGAAGAAGTGTCTGGCAACTTGATGCCGGTATACTTTCTAAATCCATCACCACCATCACAGTCCAAAGGCACCCTTCGAGTGCAGCCACTGTTCCAATCAGACACATTCAATTCCTTAAAATTCTTGGGTTCATACCCCCTCAAGCATTGGCAAACAGGATTGTTGCTGATGGTGCAGATAGAATAGGAACCACACAAGGCATAATTTGCGCACTGGTCAGGGGGTCCAGAGGCCATTACCTGCCAGCTGCTTGTTTTAATTACCCAATCAAAACGCTGCCCAATCCCTGATGAGGTCACTGTATATCTAGAGAAAATGGAATTATTTATCAGCTCAAATTTGTAATATACCTCTGTTTCATTCAACACAAACTCATAAGTTATTGCGGGATCCACATTATGATTTGGAAACCCTGTGAAGGAGAAGCCATTCCACGACCCAACTCTAACCTTCACCTCGGAACCTTTCAGTTCAACGCATTGCGGATACCCTTTACGGTCTATTTTGATTACATAATCTCCCCGACCTGGATCATCTGAGCTTTTCCATGACGTCAGAAATCTGTCCAACCCCGTTTGTTGACTCCACCCAAGCTTCATTCCTGGCATTAAGATGTCACAAGGGTGGTCAAAACTCTGCCATAAGAATCGGTCCAAGTTACCATTGCTACCGCTCCCACGTCCATTTTTCACGACGAGATTTCCCGAATCCAAGAGTTGGGCAAAAGGGTTATATGCCCTGATTGATGAATTATTCGAAAACCACACCGTATTGTTTGTGGCATCGAGAAGGAGAAGAACTCCTTCGTCATTTAATTGTAAAACACCCTTTCCCCTATTGTTGTTGAGAGGTGTGTCTCGGTTGGCAACCCAGAAGACTGTAGAAGGAGATTTCTTGTACCATATTCCTAAGTATCGGGCATTTGGAGACCCAGGGCCGAAGAATCCGAGTTCGAAAAACCCACTTGCAGAAACTAAAGTCTCGCCATCTCTAATCAAGTTTCTTGGTGTGATACTGTCTTGTGAAGCGAGACTCCTCGTAAAGCATACCAGCAAGGAATGAAGACACAGAACTCTGAAACTCTCCATTGTTTTGCTCATCAAGCATCACAGACCAGTCAGGCCAAAAACAAAGCTTCAAAGACCAGACTTGTGGAGTCAGGCATTCTAGTTAAGTCAAGAGTAATGGTATTATTTAACCCAAAAGAAAACTGAAGTAATGGCATGAATGTCCCCCGGTTCCGTGTTTTGACCAAGCGTGGAAGTTCGCCGCCACGCCACGTTTGCGCAGAAATGTATTTATTGCAACTTTTTTTGAGTCCAAATTATTAACTCAATATAACGAATGAATTAGACAGAGGAATAGGATAAAATAGCGGAGGTCCATGCAAAAAAATAACAATAATCGTAACTTTATATACAGAAATTTATACGCACAATAAAAGATAGTGATAAAATATAAAAAATTAAATTAAATTGCACATTTAGTTTTATTTTTTATATTATTTGTTTAAAGTATACATATATGAAAGACACACACGAAACCAAGTTCAAGGGACAAAATCTGAGTTCGTGCGATAAACAAATTTTCAGAAGAACAATTCAAATGCTTGACCTTGTAATTCATCCCCACATACAAGACAGCTCACAATTTAATCATCCATACTCTATCTTTTAATTTAACTCGACAATCATTAAAATGCTTTCAATATTATAATATAATAAAGAGTCCTATAACTAATTCCCACGTTCCATCACAACCGGGACTCATTCACTCCATATCAGATAAGAAACCTTGATTAAAAAGACCAGCTTCGGGAAGTTCAAAAGCTCCATCCCCTTTGTTCACGCCGCCACCATGCATTTTATAAAATGAAGGCCCCTAGCTTCGAACTCTTATCAGATGCAGATGGAATGTGTGCCAAGTATTTTAACATATGTAACGTGGAGTTACATAAAAATAGAACGTGGCGGGTGAGTCCGAGTGTGCGCTCCAACCTATCGGTGACAACGATAGGATTTTACTTACAATCTAAGCTTTTGAAACAATGAAAAACCGGAGAGCTTTTTATTCACCCCAACATTCTCAATGTTCTTAGTAACAATTTGCAGTTAATCAACAATTACAATCAAGCCCAAGCAGATGCATTTTTATCATAATATTAGCAAAAGTAAAGATAATCCTTACAACTTGGGGGAAGATCTTTACACTCGTTGAGAAAACTTTTGAAATAAGATATTCTCATATGAATGCATCTCAATACAATTTCTGACATGTTGCCTCCCCAAAACATCTGCCAGCTCAGAGGATATGCATGAAAACTATATATTGTGAAATCACGTCAATAAGGAAACAGATGCAGGCGCTTGCATCCACAGGCAGATACGGAGTACAAATAAATTTTGAATCATCAAAAATTTCTACCAGGACGAACTTGGTTATTGCCTTTTAAGTGCATCCATCTTCTCCCTAAGGTAGTAGAGTTTGGCCCTTCGCACTCTCTTCTTCTCAAGCACCTTTATCTCCTTTATGTTCGGCGAATACCTATTGCACAAAGATTAATCAAAACCAAATGCGACTTTACCAGTACAACATAGCTCATCTGCAGGCAAATCCATCAAAAACTGAGAAGTTAGAGCTCACAGTGGGAAGAGAGACTCAATTCCGACTCCAGCCACTAGCCTCCTAATTCTAAATGTAGTATTAAGACCAGCATTTCGCCTTGCAATGACAATGCCTTTTATGATTGAAATACGGCGCTTGTTCTCAGGAACTTCCTGTTGTCTCAGTTTATAAGGAAAATATCCAGTAAATATTTTGAACAGTACCCGGATATAGCAATAATATTTTACATCTTCGAAACAAAATCCCATACCACTTTGAGTTGCACAATGTAGCCTGGTTGTATATCTGGTATCTCTCTCAGTGCTCTGACTTCACCTACTGCTTCCTTATCTATAATCTACAACGGCAAGATATCAGCAACTCTTACAGTGATAAAAATAAAATGCACCAACTTAAAAGGAAGAAAGAGTAGTCATGTGCCTGCATAATGTGCTTAGCAGTTTTATCTAATCTCTTAAATTTAATGCGAGGAGGCACTTCAGAGACAGGAGTGGAACTATCTTCAGAAGAGTCAACAGAGTTTATCTGGGTTGACATAAATCTGGAAGGGAAACAGGGTGCAAGTGCAGCAGCTTGGTGAGACAAACTCAATCTAGAATCTCCAAGTATTGACGCTAAGCCATTTTTGGATTCAAGTCTTGAGAGTGCAGCAGTCTGGGGAAATAATCTTAGTCAGCTGAGGATTGGAAGGCAGAAGATATCCATTGATCAGGGTCTAAAATCCAAAGCCCACTATTTCAAAATACCTGACCATTAATATTACTAATATTGCACTCAAAAGGTCTCAAATTTCTTATGTCACATTTAATTTAGTCACTCAATCAAGCATACGTAACATGAACAAAACAACAAAGCTTGTATATGTATTGTTAAAAAGAAACTTCATCAGAAATAGAAACAGGTGCGCATTGCTGGAAGATGATAAACCTTCAAACCAAAAGCAAACAAAGAAAAACTATAAAGTAAGCAAAGGCCATGCACAACTAATTAGTGTAGAAGAGGCACAATTGCTTTGAACATCAAAAATTGGGGTTCGCTTTAAAAAATAAATAAATAAATAAAGCCTCACACCAAGCACAAAAAAAGGAAGACGTAACATAATCTTGATGTCAAACCAGTCAATTAAGAATAACACTGTAGTTCAGGACCAGATTATCTGCTGCTCTTCAAGAGCAGTTCAATGTGCTACTATTATCTTTATAGCCCTTGGGTGCATCCAATGGAAACATTTCAGCCATGTCCTTTCATATATAAAAATACTCAGTCTAAGTAAAACTTCTTGGACAAAACAGTTAAGTAAAGCTAATCTATATATCAGCCTTAATACCCACTCACAATTCACATAACCCAGAACATTACCAAGTAAAGCTAAAGAACTATATATCAGCTTCAAGACCAATTCACAGTTCATATAATCCAGAACATTAAAATGTAACTATCATACAACTGTTCATGGCTCCATTCAAAAACAGAGCTTCTCATGTTTATGTTTATCAGTATATCAGATTATTCTTATCATACACAGCCAGATATATCCCTTCGGTAAGCTCAGAAGAAATAGCATCCCTACATGCCTTCATTGTTGCAGTTATGTCCTCCCTATACTTAATGAGAGTGATAATCATTTTCACCAGTTAAACAGAACCCACCAACAAGGCGTGAAAAACAAAGGAATCGCCGGAGACTGGTGGCAGCACTGATTAAAAAGAGTTTAAAGAAGGTAAAACAGGAACAGTTTTCGATGAATGAAGGGAGCAATATTCGGCTGAACTGGATGCGTAAGAAGCATATAATGGCCATAAGCTACGGATATCAATAGCCAGGGGGTGGAGGGAGGAGGGGACTGGCAGGGCCATGCAGCAATTTTTTTTTTCCCCTTAGCATTACATAGGTGTTATAGATGTCCATCACCCCAAGATTTATGAAAAATTGGTGATAAATGCTCTTTAATCTGGGTGCGCCCCTCAAACTTAAATCCTGAACCCGCCCCTGTCAATAGCATTTCCCGATTGCATCAAAGAAGAAAGAGCAAAGCAACAAGTCTAACCATGCATATCCGAGACACTAAAATATTTAATTATTAAGTAAAATATCATTCCAGAGCAGTATAAAAATGACAATATCGCGGCTTTCTCGGCATTTTACATAGCAGTAGCACCATCAGATCGCAATGAATCGCAGAACATTCTTTCGGAATGAAATGGAAACTTACATTGGAAAAGGAATTGCCAGAATAAACATCTGAGGAAGATAATCGAGCATTCGAGGTCGTAACTTGAGACACCAATGAATATCGGCCAAGGGATGATCGGAACGATGATAGGAGCCGGCGGGAAGCCATCACGGAGTTAAGGTTATTTCGTCAGAGTGTGCGCGAAGATGAGAAAGGGAGGGGTTAGGGTTTAGAAGGTGCTCACGTGCGCCGCATGTGAGTCCAGGCCTTCCATTTTCCAGTTCGGTAATTGGAAAATCTCTGGAGGTAATTACTCCCTCCGTTTTTTATTTGCGGAATCACTGTTAGTTTTCTTCATATTTTGTTCGTATTTTATTATTAATTTTTATTTTTTTTTTTAATTTTTTTGATATCTATATTTTTATATTTTTATTATTTTAGGTCCCTAACAATGACCAAAAATATTAAAAAAAAATATAAAAACTAATATTAAAATACAGATAAAGTAGAGAGATTTAAAGTTATATTTTTTTTATTTTTTTATATAAGTAAAATCACATTTTTAATAGACATTTATTATAAATTTTTTATATTATTCCTAATAATTTCATCATTTACAATTATAAAAAAATTAATAAATACTTAATTAACATAATTAATAAAGGGTATTATAGTCCAATTCTTTTATTTTCAGACATAATTAATATAGTTAATCTATTTTTTTAAATTGTGTGATATAATTTTTGTCTCCTGCAAAAAAAATTGGAGGGAGTAATATAAAAGAAGGACTATAATATTCTAAAATTGAACTATAGTCTCTTAGTACCCATCTGAAATTAAGTTTTTAAGAAAAAATGGCATTATCCTAAAATTTTAAAAAATAAAAAAATTGCATGTTAAAGTCCAAATATATAGTTAACTTTAAATGAGTTATTGTTAAATTTTGAATAAATACTTATTAATGAAATACTAATACTTATACAATTAAACACATCCCATTAGTTTTTTTCTATTTTGTTAATGTCTAAATATGTTATTGTTTAACACAAATGAATTTATTGTCAAAATTTAAATGACTTATTATTTATATAGGGTGAATACTTGTTTCATTAAACTTGTATTCATTTTTTCATCTTGTTAAAGCATGAATGTATTATTTTTAATTACAAATGAAATATTGTCAAAACTTGAATGGTTTATTATTTACGCAATGCAATTTCAAAATTTTATGATCCTTCTTAAATATAAATTATCTCAGGGATCCTCATGAGATTTTCCTTTATAACTTATCCATTCTTTAAAAACTTTTGGATAAGTAAAATAATTATTGCAATACTTTTTCCACTAAAAAATTAGTATAAATTGTATTATTCTTTTATATTTAAGATGCACATTTTTTTTCACTTCAAAAATATAACACTATATATAATTTTGTTGTGAGATATAAAAAATATATTCTATTAACAATGGAGGCTAATCTTTTTCAAGTATTTGAATATAAAAGGCGATCCTTCTAATCACGTTGGGACATGTACAAAGACATGACTCAAGCAACCATTAGAATGATAGATTACTCTTGTGAGACAAAGTATGATCTATACTATAGTTATATGTATTTTGACTCACTGAAAAAAATGTATTTTGAATTTAATATAAATTATTTATTATTTATGTGATATAATGATTATGAATATTCAAACTCTGATAAGTAATGAATAGCATGAAACTTGTTTTAAAAAAAAAATTGCTTTTTTATAAATTTAGAATACATAATTAATTATACTTTTCAAAATTCAAGAGAAAAAAAATTAAGGCAAAGATATTATTTTGCAAAATAAATAGTATCACAATTGAATTCTAAAAAAATATTATTTTAGGTCTGGTTTTTAGTATAAACCAAAATTTTATTATTTATATAACAAAAATTATGATATCCAAAAGGCAGTACGTAAATGAAATTAGACGTGCATGTGATTTGTTGGGAGAGGTACCATTTACTTCCGTATTCTAAAAAATTTGCCGTCACCCAACCAAAAGAAAATTAGACAAAAGAAGTACATCGTGTACGAAATTTATATTTCATTAACTAGCTACCGTTTCATCTCTTTTTAATTAATTCTCTCTAAATACACTAATTAAGTTTTGAAGAGAAGATAGAAAAAAAGAAATTAAGGAGAGAAAGGAGGAAATCATATTGGAAAAATCAAATTGAAAGTCCGCCGCTGAAGACTTTGTGCCCGTTTGGATAAGGAAAAAACGCGCGTTTTGGATCCAAATTGATTTTTTTTGTCAATCTATCCAAACAGTCGAAAATGATTAAAAATCGATTCTGGGCCAAAACTCGCGTTTTTCCCGAAGCTCCATTCGTCCGCTTTCTGCCAAAGTTTGTCAAAAACGTTGGGAAAATTACAAAAACAGGCCCAAAAAAAAATTACAAAGAAAGCACATAATTTAATAAAAATAAAATTAAACTCTCTTCTTTTTCTTTTTGTTCCTTAATAAAATTAAACTTTATATATTTAAAAAATTAATATTTGATATTTAAAAATTAAATTATATATTTAAAAATTAATTTTGATTAAATTATCCAAATATCTTCAATTCTGTTAAAATCAATTTTAAAAAAAACAGTATCCAAACAGATTACGTTATAACATAATCAATTATGATTAAAATCTACCATTTAATCAATTATTTTCATAATCTATTATACCCAACTGAAATCCAAACAGACCCTTTAATTATGAAAAGGGCTTAAAAAAAATTCTGAAATTACTCTGACATTCCTAACATAACATCTAACAAAAAAATTGAATGAGAAAAGACAAAATAATCATGCTTGTCATTTTTTTTTTTTACTTTCATTATTGTTATTTAACACACTTCTACTCGTTGAATTGTTATTGTTGCTTGTCATTTTTTTTTTATATGTATATCTATCAAAATAATGTGCTCACTTGTGATTTTCTATCACCAGACTCATCAGAACATTAATTATGCCTTTTATTTTTCACATTCATGTTTGTTAAAATGTCATGCTTGCTTGTAATTTTCCATATACATACTTCAAAAATAATAACCTTATTTGTCATTTCATCGATCATACATGATTGTTAAAATGTTACACTTGTCACTTGTTATTCCCTGCACTCTTATTAAAATATCATGATTACTTTCATTTTTTTCCTTTTTCATATGTCAGTTGTTATTTTTTATTATTATACTTGTTAAACTGTTATCATTATTTATTTTTTCCCATATGCACATTTTTGTCATGACAATATTTCTGTTGAATGACATTTAAAAGGGCTATTTTTATCTTTTCTCATTCAATGTTTTTGTCAAGTGTCACACAACAAAATTTAAAATAATTTCATAATATTTTTATTCTTTTTTGTAATTAAGGGTTTTCAGCAATCCTTTAGTATGATTTTTTTCAATCATCTTCACTACTTCTCTGATTTTTTTTATAGGTGATTTCTACTAATATATCAATATCAATGCAAAAAAAAGTATAAAAAATAAAAGTGTATAAAATTTTAAATATGTCCTTATATAACAAATTTAAAAAGTGACGTCATGTTGTTTTCTCTCTCTTATAAAAGATAATTTTAAAAATATTTTTTTAATATTACTTAAAAAATCATACTGTGATTTATAAATATAACCAAATAAATTTTTTAAAATGTGACTCATAAATAAAATTGGAGAGAGTATTTTATATTTTCTTTTTCTTTTTAATCCTTTTTTCTTTAAAGGTTACAAAAATTTTACAATATAATTATTGTAAATTCTTATACAGTCAGTAGTACCACCATTACTACCACTATTTTTAAAATAAACAAATAATGTAAAGGAACAGCAGTAGAAAGAAATCAATATGACCCCTCCCTTTTTTTTTTTTGAGCTACAAACGACAAGCCTAAGCTTGAAAGTTTGGAGGAACTAAGCAAAAAATAAATCAAAAGTATATTTCTCAACACACATATCCAAGACACTTTCTTGGAGGAGGACATCATTATCACCAAAATGGGTGTTATTGGCTAAGATAAAAAAAACAAAAGAAAAAAAAAAAGCAAGTGCATCCCTGCTGGCTGGTCCAGGCCGAAGACCCAAAAAAAAAAAAACAATACTTATTATCATAAATTTTGTCCAAAAAAAAGTATGTAATCATAAAAATCATATATGCATATAAGAAAACAAATTATTAACTAAAAAACATAAAAAGTAAATATTTTTTATAAAATATTAAATAAAAATTTGAACAAAGTAAATAATCTAAAAAATTAAACAACGTGTCTCCATTTTGAAGATCTTCAACAAACATATGGAATTGGTCAAAACGCCCAAAAGAATGGCACATGGAAGAGATAAAAAATACTTATAAAAAACTAGGTTCGTGGGAACATGATGCTCATCTCTGTTTCCTTTTTAACTTCGTCCAGTGGGTGCAAATGAAAGTTTGTGCGGGGGCACAATGCTAATCTCACTAGGTAGAGTCCTTTAAATTTTCAAAAGGATAAAAGGATAAAAAATACCCATAAAGTAAGCAACCAGGAGCACCCATTATCCTTAAGTGACAAAAAGGGCAAAAATACTCATAACGTCACATTTGTAGGTGCATAAGTAACCAATCTGTCTCTTGCCTTTTAACTCTATTTATTTTGTGTGTTAATTGCTTATCCGGCCTACCACCTGTCGTCTGACTAGTCTAACATTGATGTGGCTTATTGTTGTAGGTTTGAAAATGATGAGTCAACTACAATGATCAACACGCGATTTTTAAAAATAAACACAGAATGATAAAATAAAAATCTATGTTTATTCTTGTGTTTTAGGCTTACGCACAAGCGCTCTGTGTTTATTTTATCATTGAAGGAGGGCTCTGGTCAATCTTTCATCATCTTCACTCTTTGCTTTTGACTCGATACATGGCATGATCTTCGTTGTCAACCACCAGAATTAGCAGAAGGAGGGTGACACAGATCAGATGAGCTTGGCACGATGAAAAAGATGAAATTCTGGCTAGGCGTTGCCACTGTGGCTTAGTTGCTCTGAGATGAATAGCATGGACGGATGCTAACCCAGGGAAAAGATTTCATAGCTGTCTAAGGTATCACCAGATAATGTGATTTGAAATTATTTATTTCCCAATTTCTTCAATTACTACCTAATGTCGATGTTGGACATCACCGGGGGTGGGTACAGCTTCTTCACTTAGCACGATAGTGATTTTGGTGAGAGGGAGAAAGTTGTCATAAAGAGTTACTTGATGATATAGATAAGTTGTATGATGAGAATGCCTTGCTAAGAAGAGGATTAGATAGTCAAAGATTTGATGAAGAGATTAGTGCCATTTCAATAGAGTTGAAGAAGCTTAAGGGAAGATATAGGTAGAATGAAATTGAACTTAGGAACCATAGATAGAGCTTTAAATTGGCAATGGCAATGTTGTTACTGTCATGGGTAATCTTCTTGTTTTGTTACAAGAGGGGTTGACTAAATTGATATGGTTCTTATGTATTGTATTGCAAGTTGTAATGAAAAGGGTTAATCCCCTATTATGATGCTAAATTCATGTCTCTATGAATATAAAATGAGAATCAACGTGCAAGTTTGCTAAATACAAAATGGAACGTTAACATAAAATGAGACAAAAATGGAACATAAAGTTCCCTATTGATTTTCATCATCCTAAGTACACAGATTAGTTTGCTAAAAGAAATGCCACTTTACATTAGTGTACCACTTGCATCACTATTATTGTAAGAAAAGAGAAGGCAAAATATGCTAACACAGTGGCCAAAATACCATCAACTACAATTTACATTAGAAAACTTAATATTAACAACCTAACAAACTATTACACAAATTACATGTTACTTGTGTTGCCCTTAGTCTTGCAAATTCTCTTCTCTCTCTCCGCCAAGAACTATGAGGTTGTCACATATGCCTTGGCCTTTCATGTTAAACTTAGGGGATCAATTGGTAGCTGTGAACTTTATGATGTAGAGGTCACTTCATTAGTTAAAGGTATTTTTCTTGACCCCTCTCCAATCTTAGATATATAGCGCCTTGATCTTCTCATTTCCTTATCATTGGGTATAGGGAAGCGTGTCTCATGGTCAGCATGTTGCATCATGTATTCTTGTCTAAAGCCTTCAATAATTACTTGCTCAAAAATTTGTCCAGGCTATAATGTTTATGAAAATTGTTGGTTAGATAAAAATGGAAATAAATATTGAAATAAGTCACACACATTCCACTTAAAGCAGTAATAACAAGTATTGAAATAAGCCACATAATTGTTGAAATAAGCTCACATTATACACCGTCCTGTTAGTGTGCTCATCTATTATGATGCCAATTCCACTTAGTTGCTTCCTTCTTATTGGTTGCTTTCTCCTTAAAATAAGGCGTTGCACAGCTTGAGTCAATTGACTCTTATTGGGTTAGCTCACAGGCATTTCAGTTGAAGATACTTTTTGAAATAATAGCATTTAACATAATATTTGTTCAAATCTCACAAATACAGCGTCTAATAGAATAGAAATGAGAATTTCAATTTACCTCCTTGCAATGAAATTTATTGTGTCCTTTTTTTAGCAAATACTATAAGTAATGGATCCACCCTTCTTGCTCAATTTTTTGGTCTGATTCCAGCCTTAGCCTTCCTCCTATCTACCTTTTCTATTTTGATTCTCTTTTTTTAGGCTTTCCAGGTAACATACAAATAGGTGGTGGTAGCATAGGAAAAGTATTTTCACTATCCAAAAATTCTTACCCCCAACAGGCTACAATTTTTGCCTATAGCTAATGGCGTATGAGTTCTTATAGTAGAAGAGTGAAATTTAGATAATAGGGTCCAGCTTCACATGATATAAGGCACAAATAGCATGTTAGCATGGGATTCCAGTCAAATCCCATGCTCGACAAGTACATATCTTCCTAGTTATAAACACTGTATGCCTATCCTACCCTTCAATGACCTCATAGCCCTCGTCCCCATTGAATACAACAGTACACTCTTCCATACACTTAGAACTATAATCACTTTGCCACTTAATCACACGATTCTCTTCTCTACCTACTTTTGCATCATTTTTACTCTTATACCATCAAACGTGTTAATAACAAGTAAATACCTATATTTATCAATCCATGAATTAAAACTCTCAATGGAGTTGTTATCAACTACCTATGTCCGACATCTAGAATTGAAGTAAGCTCTTACCCATACTTGTATTAGATAACTTAACATTGTCTCTGCTACTTGGCTACTTAAGTTGCCCACAACCTTAAGGTTGTCTTTAAACTGTGCCTCGAATGAGCTCCAAGCACATACGAAGAAGATCTTCCTCAATTCATTCCCCTTCCATCTCTTAGACCAATTTGCATAGATATGTTGAGCACACGGCCTATGCTCAGCCTCTGGCAGCACATCAAATACAGTAGTTATCAAGCCCTACATAAGGATATTAAACATGCTAAGAATACTAGACATCAACACAGCACATACATTGACATTTGTATATCTTACCTTTTGCATATCTAACATAATAGTCACTTTTAACCCATTGCCAAGATCTAGTGAGCTTTATAGCTATTGGATAAACCATGTCCAATTTGTGCCAATCTCTTTTTAGTCAATCTAAAAGCCAACGGGTATAAGGAATCATCGGCATCTAAACCTACAACTATAAGTAAAATGCCCATAGCTTTTCCTTTAAAAAATGTCCCACTTATTCCTATAAATGGCCTACAACCCTATTTCCAACCAACTTGAAACATATTATTTATATAAGTCAAACGAATTTTACAAGGTAATAAAAAAATTCCTAAAAAAACAAGATTTATACCTTTAAAGCATTGAAGCAGAGGTACATCCTCTTAAAAAGTCTTCTTCCAGCTTCTAGGGCCTAATTGCTAACCTCAACACTTGCATCAATTCCCAAATTTGAGATCCTCAACTCATTGCAATAGGCTTCTAATTTGCCAAACTCATCTACATAGTTCCCCTCCATCTCTCAAAGTATTTTCCTCTTTGCTTGCTTACACTCGTGGATACTCATGTGCATCTTCATCTCTCTCTCCACATCTCTTTTCATGTCCTTTAGCTTGAAGTGAGGATTCTCTTGAATTTTATCCTTAAATTGGTTAACGAACCAATACATAAAGGCTCGTGGATTCTTGTAAACCCTAGAATACTTATGCTCATAACATAAAGTCTTCACTTTCATACTTGAATTGGATCCATCTTTAGAAGCATAGAGAATAAATGGACACCCCTCTTGACATATATACTAGATCCTATTTTTCTCATTCCTATTCATTATTAGATTCACACCAATGTGTACTGTATAGTTGTCCACAGCCATTTTAATGGCACTTTTGTTAGGAAAAGTTATGCCCCTATTTAAAAAAAAAGGCTTGCTTCCCTCCTTTATAGGCCTTCTAAGCATCTTAAAGGGCCCATGGTCAGTCTCAAGGCCTAATGAATCCTCATTGCCTCTTTTAACAGATGCCTCACTTTCATCATATAGACACAAATCATCTAAACTCTTCTCGATATCATCATCCATAGAATCTTCCTTATAACTCTCATCCTGATTATCAAACAAATTACTATCATCCTTCTCAGATACATCACCGCTAGACAAGTCCCTACCATATTGAATAATTTGGTCTGTAGACTCATCTATTGCTTCTACTATCCTTTCCGTATCTTCAGGTATGTCATCAAGACCTTTTACATCTTCTATGTCATCATTAATTACATCTTGCACACTGTCTATCTTATCTTTAGAAGCTAAGTCTACTTTTTCCCTAAAAATTAACCTATCACCATATAACATATTTTTAATTATTGAATCATAATCACCTCTCAGTCATCTTCTAGTCTGTTCCCATTCTTTGTCTGCTGCATCCACCATTTGGCAATCTATAGCCAGAAGCTCTGCTCGCCTTGCATTACTCAATAATCCTTGGTTATTGCCCTCTTCTTCTACAGCATTAACTCTAGCCATATTACTTTATCATAGAAAATAAGACAAAAATCTGAAGATAAAAATTCAAAGATAAAAATCAAAGGATGAAAATCCAAATATTTCAAGGGGATTTCACTGTTCAAAGGATGAAAATTAGATGCTAAAAATTTGAAGATCAAAATCAGTGCTTACTTGTGCTTTTATAGATTCTTTTTCTTCTGAAACGCTGGCAAGCGATTCTTCTGTCACCTGAGCCTCACTTCCTTTGCTAACTTGTGTGTCGACTATTGGCACTTTTCCTTTCTTCTTCCCTATTACACAAATCTCAATTCCAAATGAACCCTACAGACCTCTCAATTTTTTATGTTGAATAAACACAGAGTGCTTGTGCGTAAGCCTAAAACACAAGAATAAACACTGGTTTTTATTTCATCATTCTGTGTTTATTTTTAAAAATTGTATGTCGACCATTATAGCTGACTCATCATTTTCAAACCTACAACAATAAGCCACGTCAGGGTTAGACTAGTCAGACGACAGGTGGCAGGCCAGATAAGCAGTTAATACACGAAATAAATGGAGTTAAGAGGCAAGAGATGGATTGGTTACTTCTACACCCACAAATATGACGTTATGGGTATTTTTTTTCTTTTTGTCACTTAAGGATACTGAGTGCCCCTGGCTGCTCACTTTATGGGTATTTTGCCCTTTTATCCTTTTCAAAATATGAGAAAGGCATATGCCTACTCTTAGTATGCTAGTGCTTGCTAGTGTGAAAGAGTTCAATGTCCTCTATAACAGATAGGTGTTTCTTGATGTCATTGATAATATCCCTTAAGTAAGGACAAATTTATCCCTAGTCACACATTTTTTCAAAACAATACTTTGTTTTTACTTGTAAAAATTGCTAAAACTAATTTAGGTCCCTACTATTATGTAATTTTGCATTTTAGCCCTTCCCATACAATTGTTCTTGGATCTGTCCCTTTCCCATAAGGGTGAAGCTCCCATTTCTAGTCCCTATAATTTTAATGGAAAAAAACAATAAACAAATCATACATATATACTTTACTATGCACCTATGCATAACGTAACTACACCCATACATACAGATTTTGCTTTATAATTTATAGGTTCTTTGTAGAACATCTCTTTCTTTTTTTAATTAAAAAAATTATAGTGATAGTTAAAAGTTTTAGATGCATATCCTGGCTCTAGTATTCAGAGATCACAGCATGAGAGCACCGCAAAGAATGCTTTGCTAGGGTTTTGACCCTTTCCTCATTGCTAGAGGGTTCTTTGCATGGTGGTGTATGTCAGCGACATCATATCTTTCTCAACAAAGGCCAAGTATGTGTATGTGTGTGTGTGAGTATGTTTTGGTTTGGTGCACTAGTGACTATAGGTTTAGAGGTGCGTGAGTAAGGAATTTTAAGGAGTAGTGACAGCAATTTGGTGAGAGTAAAGGTCGATAAGGTAGAGGAGGCTTGGTGTTATTGCCAAATTTGCAATGGATAGAGATCAATGATAGATTCCATCAAGGGTTGTGACATCAGACCTATAGTTGTGCATGAAGAAGGTTTCGAAAAAGGTGAAGCAAATTAGAGAAAGATCTTTAAGGATTAGGGCTTCGACTTGTGTTGAGTGGTTAGTGTTTCTAACTGATCTAAACTAGGTATTTTCTTCCTTGTTGATCAATGTGGATTAGTGGAGCTTGATCTTTGTTTACTTAGCTACTATGTTACTTGTAATCAAAAGGGCTCTGGAGGGATATAGGTTTCTTAAACTAGTTTTATTTGGTTTGGTACTTGATTGAAAATAAGCTTTACTTGTTGATTTTTTTTGTCTTCACTATTGTGGTTGCTACCACTAATGGAGTTAGTTCTAGAAATTTTGACCTGAACCTATTTTAGGATCATGGTGTGTATCAATTTACTTGTTGCTTTTTGTCTTAGGTTTTAACATCTCAATTTAAATTTTAAAAATTAATTAGAGTTAATAAAAATTAGAGATAACATTTGAAGGTGATTAAATTAATCAAGAGATAATTATTAGGCTTAAATTAGAATATAATTTCAAGTTAATATTAAATGAAAAAATGATACCAATAAGGTTTGGTGGGATTAACATATATAAAAATTATTTTTTTCATTAAAAAGGTAATATTTACTTGGATATTATGAAAACTATATTTAAGCAAAATTTTATAGGTAGAGTTTTATGCTGGACAAAAAAATAATTTGAAATCTATGCTAGGTAATTATAAAAAAGGATGAGAATTTTTTGATTATATATATATGTATTATACATATATATAAAGAGAGTAGTGAAAAAATATGAAGAGAGTAATTGAATAAAAGGAAGTTATAAAATTATTAGTATAACCCAAAAAAAAAAATTAGTAGAAAAGAAATGCAGTGGGACCCACGATTATATTATCATATTACACGTAATTCAATTGCCCCCCCATCTTCTTCGTGCGACAGTGAAAGAGAAAGCGATTTGGGGGTCTCCCATTGGCGGGGTTTCAAGAATTTCTAAGCACCATTTCACACTTTTTTTTTTGGCCAAAACACTAGTCAATTTTATTAATCAACAAAAAAAAAATCATTTGACACTTATAACATCTTTAAATTACAAAACTCCCTTCACAAAAATTATTATACATGATGAAAGCTTTTTGACGACATGAATATTGAGAAGAGTAAGCGAGTCTAAATATCAAAACTTGGAGCAAATACATTGAGTTCCAAAAATCGGGAACTATAAGAGCATTGAAATAAGTAAGTACTTGAATTTAATTGGTTTAGTTTGTTAAATAAAGTTGAATTTTTACATTTGGGTATGTTAAAATTAAGCTTTAAGTGTAAAAAAATGGATTTTGATTTTGGAGTTAATTATTACTTGCAACTTTGATAATTTGTTATGAATTACTTTTAAATACCTGTTAGAAATTGTTCGTGAGATTGAATGACAAATTTGAGTGATTTTTTTGGATATTTTCAATATGAGCAATCCTGACATTGTTTAGTTAAGAAATTATTTCAATTTAAAACTTTAGACATATTATTTACGGATTTAGGTGAATTGTTTGAATTTATGTCAGGTAGAAATATGTTTGAATGAAGATTAAGAATAATATTGGTTGATTTTTTTAGGACAAGCTTTAGGATTTAGAGTTGGAAAGGTTAGAGGTTAAGTTGACAAAATTAGGAGTCTTAGTAAGAATTTCTATAGTAATGAATTAGTTAAGAAAATATATTGATATTTATGTTATTGAATGTTGTAGCTTGACTTATTATTGAGACTGTGGAACTTAACGGTGTGCATGAAGTTTATTTTATAATTTAAAAAAGAGATAACATTGAAATATTCTTGCATATATTGATATACTTATTTTATTATATATATGGATATATGATTGTGTGGGAATGCTATTGTGCTCATTGAAAGTTTGTTTATTGTTTTTGCTTTAAGAGCATGTTTAAAACCTTCTAGCATGCTTGTTGTTCTTTGAAATCAATTCTATAGTAGTTTGTTCCTTTTAAGTATGCTAGTGACTGTAAAATGGTGGATATTTGAGAAATTGTCTTTTTAGATAACTGTGATTCTTTTCAAATATATTTGGATGTATTTGAATTGCGTGAAATGAGTTTTATCCTTTTCAAGCATGCTTGGCTACTTCTAAATGATTTCTAAAAAGTGATACAAAAGAGGAAATAAGGTGGTTGGTTATATGATTGATATACCAAGGTTGAGATTTGCAATTTTAATTGCCAAGTGATACGGTTCCACCAAGCGCTTAGTAGTTGGCTTGTCTTTGCAGTCCTCTATTATCCTAGTATGGGTTTGGGATAACGAGCACCTTCTTTTAAAGAGGAAAGTCCTATTCTAAAAGCAATGTACTTTTAGTTAAGTATATTTTCAATATAAGCTCTAGCTAGCGAAATAAGGTGCAAGGGGTGACATAAGGGTGAGGTATGGTTAAGCATCACTTGTTAAATTGATGTTTTGATTTATATAACCAATAACTTGAAAAACTGTATACCTTATTTTGTGAACTCTTTTTTAAAAGATTGCTAAAATTGTACTTATATATATAAATATGTTTGTGAACTAGGCTCAATTTGTATGTTGGTGTATATTATCCAATTTTTATTGAAACGTTAGATCTCATTTATTATCTCTTACTATTTTTAGATGAGCTATCCGATAGAGTTGGAAAAGGTGCTAGTACGTATGAGCTTAAGCTCATTTTTACATTTGGCTAGGCACATATAGTTGTGATTTTATTATTATGTTGTCATGATCTAGTATTATTCATTTTAGGTTGTCTCTTGTGGAGTCAAAAAGAGTTAAAGGAGATTGTTTGTGTTTCACTAGTGCAAGCTGCGTTCAAGGATACATTCTGCTTCGATGGGAATTACTTGGCTTTGGTGGATTCTTTTAAGCCAATGTTACATTAATATGGCTTCAAGTGGCAGCCAAGTTTTTATACAGTTATGAGTGTTATTTCCTGCATAGCTCTTGAAGGGATGTGCTCAGTTGATGATTGGGTGTTTACAATCCCATCCTTACTTGTTCTCTTCCTATCTTCCGGTTTTCAGATAGCTAGGATTGCTCTTTGTATTTCTCCTTTGCTTACATTCCATTTAGCTGTGGCAGTCATATTTGATGCTTTTGTTCCCTTCCTTATTTTTGGTTTGTTCTTGTTTTGACTAGTGGTTTCAGATTTGTTTAATATTAGTTTCTTCCTATATGGCAAAAAAAAATGTGATAGTTAAAAGTCAATCAACAAATCAAGATTAATTGTAACAAATTTTGGTTAAAGGTAAATTGAAAATATTAATTTAAAGATAAGTTGGCTTATAATAACTAAAAACTCTCATTTTTATCGATAAAGTTGGGTTTAACAAAAAGGATAATTCCTCATAACATGATGAAAAAATCTTCAATACGAAAGATGTCCACATTTCATGCTATACCTTATCTTGAATAAGACTGTTTTTAATAAGAAAATGCTTGTAAATAAATAAAAACTCTCATTTTTAACACTATCTAAATCAACCCCTACAACTTATATTTATGCAAAATTTATGAATATATAATTATCATAAAATTAAACTTTTGGTACCTATTTATCACTTTCTTTTTCGGCCCCCTTGGTTATGGAGTCTCATGTAACAATGGTTGAGAAACATGCTACATACATCATTAATCTCTTTAAAGATATGTTTAGATCATCAAGCGTTTAGTTAAACTTGCAGAGTTTGTATTAGCTCATCAGAAATTTTGTGTTTGAATTTGAGAATGCAATCTTATTAAATATTTGGTGGTAAAACTTTAACATCCTTTATATTCATGCCCGACTCGATTCAAATTACTGTCAGTCTTGCCAGTTCAATTCAAATTAGTCTGAATCCCATAAAGTAACAAACTGTATGATTTAGTATAGACGTTGGCTTTCGAAGAATTTAAAAGCCAGAAGCCGGAAGTTTCATGGAAATTTCAGAGCCCACACAAGTCAACAAACGTACCCCAGTGCTTGTTGCTCCCAAAACGTAGTCCACTACTTACTACGACTAAATTGGGTGTCGCAAGGTTTCACATGCTGCCGTATATATTATTATTATTATTATTATCAATTATTTAATTTTAACATATATATTAATACATTGGAGTGGTCTGTACTAATTGATATTTGTATGGGGACACATGAGGACGCACAGGAACAACACACATGCATGATGAACCAACAGAATATTCTCTCTCTCTCTTGATTTTCACGCCAGATGGAGAGAGAGAGAGAGAGAGAGAGAGAGAGAGAGAGAGAGTATTCTCTCCTGCACATAATGTCTCTTAACTCCTTTTTCCTCGGCGGGACCCCTTTCCGTATTCTCTCCTACAATAATGTCTCTTGACTCCTTTTTCCTTGGCGGGACCCCTTTCCGATTTGGACGCTTCGTAATGCACTAGTTCTCTCTCACAGATCTCTTTTAAATCTTACTCCTTTATTTTTATTTATAAAGTAAAAAAAATATATTTATTTTAATTCTCTTTATAAAATACTTAAATTATTATTATATTTATTTTTATCATTTTGTTCTTATTAAAATTAAAAAATTTATTAAATATTAAAGTATTTTATTTTTAAAGTGTATATATATTTAATAGAAAAAAATTAAAAATTTATTGAATTTTTAAATAGAGTTAATGAATTTTAAATTTTTTTTAATTTTGATGAAAATGCTAAAAGTTAATAATGAAATCAAACTTTAGTCTTTCAACAAATTATTGTCCATATTGTTGCATGTATGTCATAAATTTTATATCGAGAAGCCTCGCAAATAAAATAGAGTTTATAATTAAATTTGAGGAGTTTTCTTTTTTAATAAGCTAGTTTTTTTTAAAAGAATTTTTTTTTAAATTTATGCTCAAAATATTGACTCTTTTACTAAGAGTTCAGTGTCACGAAAGGTGCCTCCTACAGAGAGTTTCAACCGGCTGAAGATAGAATGAAGCATTGTAAAGATGGCATTGATTTATAAGCGAAGTAGGCGTTATCTCCCTTGTCATAAACTAATCTTTTGAACTAGATTCTCTTACTTTTTGCTTGTCATGACACTACTCTTGTGGATTTTTAGAATTACTGTTTGTTTATTTAAAATCCTTCTCTGTTTCCTTCCAGTTTATATGTTGTTTAGAACGTACCATGATAATTTTGTATGATATTTTTAAACTAATGTGATATATGTTTATAATTGAATGTTCATTTAAATCTTAAATTTCATTTAAGTTTTTTATAACTTTGCATGATATTTTTTAACTAACATCATATATGATATATGTAATATATTAGTTTTAATAAAAAATATTTGAAGAGTTTGTACTCTGAACACATTTTCATACATATCACTGTATATTGATAAGTGGAACCAAAAATTGGAATAGATCGGTCTTCAATTTATAAAAAGTAAATGAATAATATATATCCATAAAAGCTATATATTTGGCATACTTATACTATATTAGATGAATATTAAATAAAAAATAAAAACCACATTCATGCAAACGCTCGGTCAATTTTCATAACAGTTGATTTTTTTGGGTAAAATCATAACAATTGATTTTAAATAATAATTAAAAAACAAACATGCTTTATTATATGATCTGTTGTCGAACGGGTTTCACATACTGTCTTATATTATGTACTATATTATTATTATTATTATTATCATCATCATTATCATTATCATTATCATTATTATTATTATTCAATATTTTAACTTATTCATATTAATACATGAGATGGTCTGTAATAATTAATATTTATGGGGACGCACAAGGGACCAAAGGAACATCTCACCTTAGCCTGGATTTGATGATTGGCCTAAATAATTCATTCATTCAATGAGTGCCTCATATAACACAATAACAATAATAATTGTTTGACTTAATTGAACAATTGTAAAATATTAAAAATTAAGATAATATTCTAATTGGCAATTTTAAAAAAATATTTTCTAAAAAATTATAAGTTAAAAATTATAAATCTAAACTATTCAAAGTAAATCTACATAGTTAATTTATAAAAAAAATTAATATTAACTTTGGGCCTTCCAAATTAAATTTAGATCAGATTAATAATGAACAGATTTATAAAATTTTATTTTAATAAAAATATATAATAAATACTTTAAATTTAGATCATCCGTATTAAAATCTGAACGGTCCAAATTTTATCACCTAAAATGAGCACTAAAGATGATCTCTAAGTTGATTGGTTTGATATGTCATGGAGAGTTGTGTAAAGCTTGATCATGAGAACTTGAATAATAAGTGAGATGATTGGTGTGTTTTGCTTAGGATGAGTTTCTCCCATGTACATGCCAACTAGGTTTCTTGAGACAACTTTCATTTGAACCCTGATTTCTACTTTCCATAAAAACATGAGTGTCTTTTTTTTTTTTAATACAAGAGGAAAATAAGAACAACTAACTACATAGTAAAAAGGCAACGAACTAAGAGAGAGCCACTTTAATTTGCCATATTTTAACCATCACTCTCACTTCTCCATTTTGAAACAGGCGCGTGACGCATGTAGTTAGTGATCTTAATTTGATACTCAGGACTTCTCACTTTCTAGAATTTCCATAACATTAAACGAAATTATTATATGTTGTCTTTGAATTCATAGAAGTTTAGATTTAGATTTGAATTTGAAATCAATTCCTGTTTGGATACATAAAAACATATGAATATAGATCAAATTCAAATACATAATTTATTATAGTTTATCTATATTCAAATTCCATTTATATTGTAGTGTTTGAAATTGCATTCATTTAAACTTCTTATTTTAATCGTGCTTTTATTATTCGTACTTTTATCACTCTTGTCGATTCTCTCATCTCTTATTCTTTTCTATCACTAACTTAAGTATAGAGAAAAGTTTATCACATTTAATTTTTCATTTTTATTTCAAATCTCAACTCATCTCTCTTTATTTTTTATTTTTTATACAATCAAAGTAAAAAATTAAATGTTAAATTTTAAATATAAAATTCAAATGCATAATTTTCACCTTAATGTAATTTAATTAATTTGTTGGGTTTAATTAGACCTTAAATAAATTGTAATTATAGTGTTAATGAGAACAATATAGGGGCAGTCACATAGAGTCTAAAGAAAGTTGCATTACTTTCTATATATTTTTTATACAAATTCTTAATTAACCTAGGTGTTTGTCATGTGCTTGCCATGCTCATAAGTAAATAGCAGCAGAATTAAGCAAACAGACTCAACCCAATAGGTCGGTTTGCTTGTGTTGATAAAATGAGTTTATTTTGTAAAATAAGTTGGATTAGTTCAAACTGTAAAAATTTATGAGCTACACAAGTTAGCCTCCCAATCCATTTCTTCTTCTTTTTCTTCTTTATTCTAGCATGGTAGACTTTTTGCGCATTAGATTCCCATCATCTCACTCCCTAACTTTTTTTCATTAACCAAGATTGAGTTGCTTAGTGCTTTGCTCGCGTATGTATGAAAACTACATGATTGGCATTATTGCTAATGCATCCCAATTGTCTCTTCACCTTCGTCCATGCTGACACTTTCCTTCTTCACAACATTATTCTGTTTATGGTTGGTTAAATTTGATTGATTAAATTCTATATTTATTTTGTTTATTTACAAATTTTTTAATTGTTAATTTGTCATGGATTGTGGACTGTATATATGTTATATAAATTTTAAATTATTTAAAAAAATTTTGAAATATTTTTGCAAAGTAACTCACAGGCTAGTTAACCCACTAAAAAAATTAACTTGGGTTAAGCTTTTCAATCCAATTTGACTAGCCAGCAAAAACGCCGTCTCAAGTGCCGTTTGCCTAGCGCTAAATAGCAGTATAGCTAGATAATCTTTGCTTTGACAACATTTTTGTTGATAAGAAACAAGAAATGATGTGCATTGACTATTTGTTTAACGAGCCCCAATTAAAGAGCAGGCAAAGCGCACTCACATGCCTAGCTATATAGGAACCATGATAAAGATTCAAATGCACGTACTCTTTATCCATGCCCGAGAGGGCAAAGAGATAATTATATATATATATAACTCTGGAAAAACACGTTACTCTTCTGACTCCGATCGATCTTTGTCGTGACTGTCACGATTACGTCAGGACACGCTCAAGAAGAACGTGATCATCCAACCATTGTGGATCCGTTGAAGTTACTAAGCGTACATCTACATACGCCGATCGTCCCGGCGGGAAATCATGTGTGTGTTTGATTTTTAATAAAAATTTATTTAGTAAAGATTAGTTGAGTAAAAATTAGTTGTTTTAATAAAATTTGTGTTTAAATATATCTTTTTAAAAATCAGTTTGATAAATTAAAAGTTGTTTGAATTAATAAAAATTTGTGTTTTTAAAATATACTTTTAAATATACAATGACTAAAAATGATATTAGTTTATGATAATTTATAATTTTTATTATTCACATATAATATATTAAAAATGTTTAAAAAATGTCAAAAAATTAAAATAATATCAAATGTAAGATGTTAAATAACAAGAATAATTAATATATATATAATTTAATATTAAAAAAAATATTCTTGATTAATGGTCCGATCTATAATATACAATTTAATTTTTAATAGACTTTCAAACCTTATTTATCTCTCTATCAGAAGTTATGCTTGAAATTATATTTAAAATTGATGATAAAAATGTATGCTTATCATTATTATTATTAGTGTTAATCATATTTTCTTCATTAGTGTATGAAGTTACATGGATCAAAGGATATCATGATCATTTAAAAAATTAGGTATCCAATTATTTCTCTCATAATTGCTCCCAACTCATTTAACATTTGAAATGAACTTTTGAAATCCATCCAAAAATAGGATTTTAAAATTTACATTTTAAACCCATTTTAACTCACTTTTAAAAAATTATTTTATTTTTTAAAAAATTATTCAAATAACTTTTAATATTTTAAAAATTTAAAAGTCCATTTCAAATATTAAATGGATGAAAACGAAACGCACCCTACATTTGGACGTACGTATGCGTTAAAACGACATCTGAATCCGTACAATTGTGTTCTATAACGTGCAACTTCCTGGAAGGAGAAGCTTCGTCAGTCGTCATGATGTAGCGCTTGCTTGTTTGTTTGTTTGTTGAATGTTTTTTAAAGCATAATTTTGTATAATAATATTTTAAAACGAGTTTTGTAATTAAAAAATAATTTTTTTTAATCATTGTCTTGAAAAGTATATCTAAAATGGTGAAGTAAAAGGTTAAAAGAATAATTTATTTTATTAATATAATTGTCATTAATAAAAGCGTGATATATTCTGTCTTTTATCTAGTTTTTCAAAACAAAAAACAATAAAACACATAAAAGACAAAAGATGCTTCGATTTTTTGATTTTTCAGAATAATTTTTTGTTTTTTTATTTTTTTAAAAAAAACTTGTGTTAAAACAAGTAATTAAATAGGCCTTCCCTCTACAACATAAACCCTAGTGAAAAAGAGACAGCAGGTTGGTGCAAGCGCAGTGAAGGCCGTACGTCAGAGAGGCTCCACTTCACCACAGGAACAAACGACAGATTCATCAATAAGGACAAAACTACATCGATAAATGTGTTACAGATTAATGCAGTCCCATAGTTGATCTCTAAGAGTGATTTATTAATGCGTACACGTGACACGTTCTAAACGAAAGCTTTACAGACGAGAGGAAAGAGGAGGTTGTTGCGATGAAGGTCGTCGAAAGATGCTCCCAAACAGGAACATTATTCCCCTATATATATAACTAGGACAAAACTTTAAACACAAGTTATCATTATAATGAAGTTTTTTAAACATTTTTAATCACTTTATTTTTAGAAATTAATTAAAGGTTGACATGTATTGCCACGATGATATATGGTGTAAATATTTTTGCAAGATTGAAACAAAATTGATACAATTTATTTTCAAATAGATATAGTTAATGTTTTATATTATAGAGGGAGGTTGATATTATAAGAATATAAATCTAGCCAAATTTTTTCATTTCACTCATGTCAATACTGACAATGCATGTCGAAGGATGTCGCAAAACAAACAATAACATTAATACGATGCGCCATTTTCACCTGACACCTCTTTTTCTCTACCCTACACCGCATTTATATAGAATTCACGGGTTACAATTACGAATGAGGACACACACTGTTCTACCCAATTAGCAAAGATCAAAAAAAAAAAAAATTGCTAGATGAAAATGAGTCGCCATCAAATTCACATGGTGTATTACTGTATTAAACGAGGATGTTCCGGATAAGAAAAAAGGGAAGGCCACAAAAAATTATATTTTGTTCTGTGTCCAATTTCTTTTTTAAAAAATGATAACATGTTTAATTAAAAAAAAATGATGATCCACACTCAGTGTCCAATGATAATGCTTTCAATTTCGGATGAAAAGTATAACAAATATTTTAATTAAATGTTGATAATTTAAATTTTTGATAAAAACTTGAACTCATATAAATTGATTCAAAGACAACAATGTACTTACATTTAACTTGGGAATTCGAATCCATGTGCCTCTCGTAACAAAAAATGAAAAAAAAAAAATAGTGGGATTAAAGAGACCTTTTTCCCCTCAATTAATCATTTCGCTCTATATATAACACCCTCTCTCTCACCAACCCTACCATTCAAATTCTTCAACCTCAAGCTACCGACACGCATATTCTCCTTCCCAAAAAGCTCACATACAAAAGCAACAAAACAAACGGTTGAACTATGCACCAATTTGCAGGTTCATCATCTTCTTCAACAATGGAAGTAGATTGCGGATGGGAATTCGACTTCGAGGACTTCTTCCCCTCCATGGTTGCGAGCCTTGGAGCTGAAGGGTTCATCGCCGAGCTCTGCAATGGATTTTTTCTTCTCATGGATGCGAGCAAGGGAGTGATCACCTTCGAGAGCTTGAAGATGACCGCGATGTTACTAGGGTTGGACGTGAGGGACGACGAGCTCGTGATGATGTTAATGGAAGGTGACTTGGATGGAGATGGTGTTTTGAATCAAATGGAATTCTGCATTCTCATGTTCAGGTTGAGTCCTGGCTTGATGACGCAGGACCTGCAGAGACCTAGAATGTGGCTTGATAATATGTATTAACATGCGTGCTAATAATGTAATATCTATCTTGTGCATCTGCTTCTCTAATTGAATCGACCTGTCTTTTACCAATATAATGTAACCTTTACTAATTTGCAATTATTAGGTTCTTAATTCATTGTTTCTCTCATGCAGCGACACTCTTCAGTCATTACTTACAAAACAACGTGCTTTTAATTTTCCTGCGGATGTTTTATAGAGATCATTGCGAACTTCTTTTCTTATTAAAAAAACTTAAATGAGTGGAGTTTGAGAGGTTATCAGGGCTAGTGCATACTTCCAAACTTTAAAAGCACTTACACGAGAATTTATGTAGATTGTCCACCACAACAAAATTTTTGTATTAATAACGAAATTTGATCCTATGATCTTGTAAATTATATGTGAAATACTTGCCAAATGAATCACCCCTTGTTGATTCTAATTAGGGCTGAAAATTCATACGGGTCGGACTTATTTGGGCTCGGCCTGAATAAGCTCGACCTGAATAGGCCCAACTTCTTGAGAAAATCGAAAAGTAAAGCCCAACTCGAATTACTTCAAACTTCAGGCGGCCTGAATACCCAAATTTTTATTTTTAATTAATTTTTTTCACTTTAAAATTAATTATTTTATTTTATAAAAATATAAAATATATTTTTTTGATACTTAAATGGTGTATAAGACTCAAATATATAGTATTTTAGTATAAAATGGCCTAAACCTTAATTAATTAATTAATATTTATTATATTTTGTAAAAATAAAATTTTTTTATTCCGGTATTCGAGCTTGCTAAAATGGCCTAAACCTTAATTAATTAATTAATATTTATTATATTTTGTAAAAATAAAATTTTTTTTATTCCGATATTCGGGCCAAGCCCGAACCCGATCGAGCTTGACCTGAATTTTTTCGAGCCTATTCAGCCTAGCCTGAATAGACTCGAACATAAAAAAAAATTATTTTTTCTAAGTCCGGCTCTAACCTTTTTCGTTTAGGTTCGGGCTAACTTGTCAGGCTTGGCCCCAATTATTGACTCTAATTCTAACAAAATTATGATATATAGTGTTTTCTAAAAATTTTATCTTGGCTCAAAATTGGTGCTACATGTTGTTCTCATGGAATTGTCCACTTGCTATCACCTATTAAACATTTTATATAGATTATAAAAATTTGCTAAAATTAGTTAGTTCTTTAAAAAGTTGAAAGATTACCTCAAGTAACATTAATTAGAGTAGGTTGTTTAGTTAGTTAGGCAATATTAAATCAAATTATTTTTACGGGAATATTTTGCTCACGAGAAACAATATTGTTTTTCATTTTCTTCATTTTCTTTTCCTCGCCAAAATTATATTCGTGAGGAATATTTTCACCAATAATGGTTTGGTACGGAGTTGTGAAAAAGGATACTTGATATCTTCTTAATAAAAAAAAATAGGTTATACATGTTTGGCCAAAAAAAAAAAAGGTAGCATCATGTGGGTAGAAATCATGATGGCAAAATTACTCAGGTACAAAATAAGTGTATATAATTTTTTTATTTCTAAAAAATTTTATTGCATTATATTGCAAAATTGTTTGTAAGAAATTCCTTAAAAAAGTATTTTGTCATGAATTTTAAAGCTTTTCTCGCAGATCTTTCTTTTTTGCTTAAAGTTTTTTCTCATGGATTAATTAGTATGGGGAAATTAATTTGCTTCCTCTATAAAGAGTGCGTAGACTCTGATCCTTTAACGGAAAAGGGAGAAAGAGGCTGTACACAAATGTATGTCCTCTTTGATTCATTGAATCATAGGTAATGTAAAAAATGAAATGTAATGCAATGATAATTATTATATGTTTGTTTGGTATGATATTGAGAATGTTAAAACTAAATTAATTTTCTATATGTAATGCCCCTCTCAAAAAAAGAAAAAAAACTCTTCACCTTTCCCATTGGATCTTCTTTCAACGAAAATTTCTTCCTTTCCTTTCAATCTTCTTCTCCTATACCATGATTAACTATTAACTACAAAATCAAAAGATTTGGCCAGAAACAAACTCATTACAAAACACACACACACACAAACACTTTTTTTTTAATGGTAGAGACCACATGTAGAACAAATTCATGATAAGGCAAAACTTAAGGTCCCATTTAATTATTAAAAAGAAAATAAAATAAAATTAACTGAAAAAATCAAGTAAAAATGAATTAAATCACCATTCTTTTATACACCCTCAAAAAATTTCATTAATTATTATTCTCAATCTCATGAACTAAATTACTCATCTTCTTTATAAATGTGTTTACATATCTCATTTGATCATCTTCTTTTTTTCCTTTATTTTTTTAATTTATTTCACTCTATTCTTTTCTAATAAACAAATGGAACCTAAGGATTTCAAACTGGTCTGGGAGAGGGAGGGTGGTGACATGTCTGTCTAGATGAAGAGGGAGGCGGTGAAGGTAGAGAGGATGGAGCGATGGCGGCGACAGTTGACAGAGGCGAAGAGGGTGGTAGAGGGAGGAAGGAGAGGTCGGCAGTTGACAGAGATAAAGTGACCGGCGACGAAGAGAAAGGGAGGATGGAAGAGCTAACAATGTTCTGGACACAAGAAAGAAGCAGGAAGAAGAAGAAAAAAGAGAGGGAGGGATATTTGAGTAAATTCATAACAGGAAATGGAAATTACATATATTTTTTATATCATCCGTATTATCACATATAATTTTATGTGGATAATGGGCTTTACAGTACAAAATGGCAGCCAAATGGTTAGCATGTGAGAACTGCACCCAGCAGATTACTTGTAATCGAACCAAACTGAGTTAGTAGTGTTTAACACGTGGAGAAAGCGGGCTGTTGAACTAAATAATTAAAATGCAGGGGTTACGGTACAGATAATTTTGATTTTTTTTTTAAATACAAGGTTGGAAGTATGCAAAGCATCCCTACTTGTCCCCTTTAAATTGGTTATAGGGGGGGCACCGTGTCTAAACAGAGAAAGTGACATCCACGTGCTCTTTATTTAACTCACTTTAATGCATAGTTTTCGAAACATGTCTCTTTTCACGGTGCATACGCCCCAAAAAAAAAAAAAAATCATGAACGTAAGGCAAAAGTTTTCAATGTCAACGAAATTGTTGTTGCCGGTAAAATAACAGTAAGTAATAATATAAACATATAATTAAAGGTTTAATGTCTTCATAGTTAGCAATTTAGTCAAACACGTGGCCATTAGAAGTTTCAAATTTAAATACTGCAAGAAATTAAATGATTAACATAGATTCATATGAGTAACAAAAAATAACTTGACATTTAATAATTGACACTCGATATAGGACGTAATTCAAAATTTAAATCTTCTGAAATTAAATTAAAGGATATGAAAATTTGACACAAGGACGTTTGTCATATACTATTTAGAATCAAAACGATCAATTTAATTACTGTTAAGTGTATGATTTGGTGACCCGTTGGTTGTTAAATAATGGGGACCAATAATATTTTTCTGATATAATGTTGTCCAACCATGTAGAATTCAGAAGACGAGAGTATGCTGCTCGACTATTTTGATCGGTTATGGAGAATGAGCTAGTGTTCAAGGTCACTAGTGGAGACCCCAACTTTGGGCCTGTTTGAAGGTATGTGCACAATCAATTTTGGGACCACAATTACAGTTTTAAAATGTCTTATCCAAACATTTTTAATTTTTTAAAGTTTCATTTGCCTTCTAAACTCTATTTGACATAAACTATTTTTTCTTCATTTGAAAAGTAATTTTTAACATTTGAGCATTTTTCATTTCCCCCATTTTATAATTGATTCTAAAAATTATTCAAATATCTTTAATTGTCAAAATCAATTTTAAAAAATTTTATTCAAATATCATCTCGTTTTAGTTATTAATTTCTTTTGTAATCTTTTTTTATCAATTGAAATTCAAACACACTCCTCCAACGTTTTTCACTAGGCCATAGAGTGACCCATTTGTTGATTATCACCATTGCAAAAAAATCATTTTTACTACATTGATTCGTGTCACCAATTGAAAATGTGATATAGAAAGGGAGCAAGCCATATCACTACCCTAACTAAAAGGGAGGTGGATTGTTAAAAGATTATTTTTTTAACAAAAAAATAAAGAAAGGATTTCAAAACACAAGCGATGTTGCCATAGCAACGTGGCTTGTGCTTAAAAATTAAAAAAAATTGAAGTCCGCACCTTAACTCCTTGTCTATCTCACCTTTACTATTTTAGGCTTGCAACTCTCTATCTTGCTCTTTTGTCTCAATTCCCTCAACAAAACCTCCCATCGCAATTATCTATCTTCAAAAACGGTAAGACCTAGCTCAGTGATGGCATCCCTTTCCCTCTCCTCTTCTCTCATTTTCTCTTCTCTCTCACTACTCACATAGCTTTGAATGACTCCTCTTTTCTCATAAAACCTGCAGCTTAGTGGTGTCTGATCTTCTCCTCCCTCTCCATCTTTGTCTCCTCCACAAAGTCTCTATTTTTTGTCCAGGTTTCTTTTTTATTTGCTCTAATTTATTATCTTTTTTGGTAAAGGGTACAATGAAATAGTTTGATGAAAATTAAAAGACATAGATGAATTACAAAGGTAACATAATAGCGTAGACCTAGAGATAACTCCCTTGAGACTTCTAAACATTATGGACGCTTCCTTTAAATTGTAAAAAATAGTATTAGAGGAGGTTGGGAGAAAGTAAAACACCTTAAACTATACTTGAGAACTCATGATGATGGTTAAGTCCTCCTTAGATGTTGAAAGGACATCTAAGCAATTCATCCACTAAAGAATTTCCTTGAAACATGATAATAAGACCTCTCTCTTGCTATTAGTATATAGTTTATCAAAATTGCTTTGATTCAATTATATCTGATTGTAACCATTCAATCTTCCACCCAAAATCAATACTTTAAGTAATATTTGTAAAGTGAATATATAATATTGGTAGGAAAGAAGTTCATGCATTGGATAAAGTTTGAGGATTAGTTCAAGAAGGAAATATTTGTTTAATTGTTTGTTGCTTCTATTGGTTTATGATTGTTATAATTTTAGGATATTTAATTTTTAAGAGAAGACCCTGTTGAATTTTTTTAAAGAAATTGAGTTTAGATATGCTTAAATTTGATATTTTCTAACTTTAATAGGTAAATATTTGTTTAATTATTTGTTGGTTCTATTGGTTTATGGTGGTTGTTATTTTAGTTTAATTTTTAAGGGAAGATTCTGTCAATTTTTTTAAGAAATGAGTCAAATTGAAGCACAAGTAAGCTAGTGAATTGCTAATTTGATAGAATTTATGATTATTGGCTTGGTAAAAAATGGAAGGGATCATAGTTGGATAAATGCTAATAGAATAACTAAGGTATATGAGAATGTTATGGATCAATTCCTTAAATTTGCTAGAAAAAATGTTCATAGTAAAAATGAAAAGTATTGTTGTTCTTGTGTCAACTGTATGAATAAGATTGAATTGGGTATTAATGAAATAATAATTTGTGATTATATAAATTTGAGATATAGAAGATAAATATGGTATGTGAAAGTAGGAATAGTTTTCATGTCTCATAATGAGCAAATTGTGAATGACTTGGAGGATGGAATATATGATATGATTCGTGATGTTAAGATGGTATCATTTGCACAATTACATGTATATGACAACTTGGATAGTTATGCAAAAAAGTCCTTATACCTAGAATATACTAAGGTTACGCTCTTAATTGTTGTGTTATAATTGGTTAACTTAAAGTCAAGAAGTGGGTGGATTGATTTGCTTGAATTCTTGAGTGAAATGCTTCTAACCTATAATTTGCTTCTAAATGTATATATGAGATAAGGAAAATCTTATACCCAATGGGTATAGATTATAAAATGATACATGTTTGTCTTAATGACTACATGCTATATAGAAATGAGTATGAAGGGTTATATACGTGTCTAAAAGGTGGGAATTCACGATACAAAGTAAAGAAGGATGATGGTGTTGGCGGTGATGAGATCATAACTAAAGAGCCTCCTCCGAAGGTAATATGGTATCTTCCAATAATACCATAATTTTAACATTTATTTGCTAATCCAATGGAAGTAAAGAATTTGAGATGGAATTTTGATGAGAAAACATCTTATAGGAAACTTTGACACCCTGGTTAATTCTTCTCAGTGAAAGACAATAGATCACATGTTTTTTAAATTTGATAGTGATCCAAGAAACCTTCAACTTGGACTCTGTACGGATAGAATCAACTCATATGACAATCTTAGTAGTACACACATTGCATGGCTAGTTTTGTTAGTTATTTATAACCTACCTCCTTGGTTGTGTATAAAGCACAAGTACATAATGTTGTCTTTAATGATTTCGAGACCAAAATAGCCAGGAAACAATATTAATATCTACTTGGCACCTTTGATCAAAGACTTGAAAATGCTATGGGAGGAAGGTGTAGATGTATATGATGCTTTTAAGTAAGGCACATACTACTACTAACGTAAGCATGGAAGAAACATAGTTTACCTTGATCATACGAGATTTCTTGATCGATATCACCCTTACTATAAATTGAAGAAGGCTTTTAATGACTCACAGGAGTATGAAATGGCTCCAAAGGCCTTAACTGAATAGTAAGTTTATTAATGTATGGAAGGGATTAAGGTCATTTTCAGTAAGAATAAAAGAAATGCAAGTGAGAAGGATTTGTGAAAAAATAAGTCTTTTTTCTTCTATCTTTCATACTAGTAGAGTTTAGATGTGAGGCATTATCTTAATGTAATGCATGTAAAAAGAATGTATGTGTTAGTCTTGTTAGTATGCTTTTACACATAAGTGGCAAGACTAAGAATGCAATAAATGCTAGACTAGATTTAGCTAATATATTAATTAAAAAACACTTACATGTACAATGAGAAGAGGGAAAGAGAGCTTATTTGCCATTAAGCGCACACATTATCTAAAGACGAGGAAAAAAGTATATGTGAATGTTTGTATGATACTAAGGTGCCACAAGGATATTCTTTTAATATTAAAGGACTTGTCTCGATGAATGATTTGATGTTAATAGGCATGAAATCTTATGATTGCTAATAAGTTGGTATTTTACACATATTTATATATTATTTATACTCTTATATTCATTATTTAATGCGTAAATTGAAGATAAAAAAAGAAAAAATATCTCACCAAAATATTTTAGTGTATTTTTAGGAAAATGATACAAACTAGCATGAAAAAAGCATTAAAACACGAAGTCTAGAGTCAAAGACTAAGAAATCAAAAGAAAAGGATAAAAGATTTGGGGAGATGCGAAGCTACTTGATGTTATTGTTTTTTACTAAAGAAAAAGTGCTCCTTTAAAGTTAAAAATGAGGGACAGTGTGCGAACAAGTATGTGATGAGGGAGAGTCCTTCAGCTTCCTTTTTGCCACGCATAGATGGGAATGCGTTATGCATAATGTGCCGTGACACATGGCACAAAGAGGTCCTCCCTCACATCAAAAGTGTCTGTGTGCTGCAGCGGACGATCTCCACACCACAGTGTGTGGCATAGCAACATCACTCTTCATTTTTCTTCTCTTTCTGATGCCCGGGTGGCCCAACTTGATACCGAACCTATAATTTGGTCGAAATACAATCAAATATGCTTATTAGACCTTTCTGGCCACACATCACCTCAACTTACTTAATTACCCTAATTAGGTTAGTCAATTATGGACTTAAAAATTAGGGTGATACAATCTTCCTAATAGTCCACACAATGGCTAAATATTCTATTATGTGTCAATTGTAAATTTTTCTTTTGTAAAATATTTTCCTACAAAAAAAACAACTATAAGTTATAGATGTTATTTATTTAGGAAAAACTATCATATATGATTGTTATGGTTACTTGTACTTTTTTTTTGAAGTACAAAAGATCCAGAGCTAATACAGCTTATAAATTAATCAAAAAGGAGATCCCTTATCATCATCCACTACCTTCAAACAAAAAAGTGGGGGTTGATCAAAAGATAAATACTCTCCTACTTTGTCCCGAGCAAACTTAGCCAAAAACTGAGCGCAAAAATTTGCCTCCCTAAATATAAGGTCCACAGATATATCCCAGTCTCTATAAAAAAAGGATTGAGCTTGAATAATAATATCAGCATGGGGATGAAAATCATGGCTGAATTTGAGGAGTAAATTCATCGCATCTGCACAATCTGTAAACACTTTGACCTTTCGCAATCCCATATTCCAGCATAATTGAAGGCCATAGATAATTTTTAATAACTTACTCATAGCAACTGGGTAATTTCCAACACATACATTAAAGCCACCCACCCAATTGGCATTCCAATCTCGAACTACACCACCACATTTTCCTATTCCATCTATTATGGACCCATCAACATCAGGTCTTACATATCCCAACTCAGGCCTCTTCTAATGATTATTAATAAAGCCAGCATGTTTTTTAAATGCAAAGGACTGCTTCACAAGTTGTAAATCATGTTTTGCTTTAAAAAATGTCATGGCTCTTGATCCTACTTTCTCCACATCCTCACTGGAGAAAACCCTTTTACATCTATGGCACCATATATCCTAACACACATAGCTAAAAAGGACATCCCAAGGAACCTGTTATGTAAAGCTTTTACCTAAAGAATTCTGTAAGTTCTAAGGGATCCATCTTGAGCTATTTAAATATTTGAATTATTACTAGCAATCTGATCTCACCAATTCTTGCCAGCATTCTACTGCATGAGGGCAGTCTCAAAATAGATGCATCTCATCCTCTACCTTATTGCACCCAATCGAACATTTACTTGAACCCACTAAACACCGTCGTAATCTTAATTTTGTAGTATGAACTCTTTTATTTGCAAACAGCCACAAAAGCACTTTGATTTTTTCTGGTCCTTTCCACCACCAAATTTTTTTCCAGATGGTTGCATCATTTTACTCTGTACTTGTAAGAAGAAAACCATATGCAGATTTGACGTTAAAGGAACCATCAGTGGATGGTTTCCAAATACATTTATCCTCTCCTATCTCGTCTCTTGAAATCGGAGTGTGAGCAATTTGATGAACAATATGGCTAGGCAACCATTTCTCCATTCTTGTAACATCCTAAAACCCCCTAGAATCAACAAGATCAGCAACATTGTCCTTTATATTAAAAGAAGTATTAAGCATATGTTTGGCTAAAGGACCATCACAGGAGCCTAATTATCAAACCAAAAATTGGTGGTACGCCCATTTTTCACCCTTCTTCCAATTCCTTCTGAGAATTTATCCCAGCATTTAACTATACTCCTCCAAGTCAAGGGTGAAATTTTTTTCCTGCTGACTACCGGCACTAGACCAATCCCATATTTATATCTTGATTTTAAAACTTTAACCCACAGGCAATGCTCATGCTTAAGTAATTTCCAATATAGCTTGAAAATGAAGGCTTTATTCTGTTTCTCTAAATCTTTAATTCCCAGATTGCCATTTTTATTGTCCCTTGTTACCACATCCCAAGATAAGAGATGTAACTTCTACTTATCTTTATCGAAACCCTATAAGAACCTTCAGCATAGCTGCTCCATCCCCCTCAAGAGTTTTTTTAGGCAACACCATTGTCTACATATAATAACTTAGCAGAGTAGTGATAACAGATTTGATAAGAATGGACCTGCCAACTATATTCAAAAAATATAGAGTTTCATAAGTAATTCCTCAGTTACAGTATTATTCAATGATTCAACTAAGGTTCAGCACTCCTACACAACAAGGGAAAACAGTTGAAGGCAATTACAAGGTGTTACAGAGGTAAATATTGCAAAACAATAGATGAAACCTAGAGAGAAAAGACTCAGGAGGAGAAAAGAAACATATAAAGGGAGGTTCATAACAAATTCATCCACACCTACACAAAGAGACCCAAACCTCATTTATCCTCATTCGCACTCAGCTTCTAGCTCTTAGTGTGCACTCGATTACCACGCTTTACGGCCTGAATCCTTTCATCCTCTTTGTGCACTACCTGCCTCAAACCAATCATTATGGGATCATCTGTACAGTTGGTATTTATCCTAAATGCCCTTGTGTGCATCTTGTCATTAGATTGCAAAATAACCCCCTTTCCTTTGGCTATGACATTACTCCCCTCATTTTGATCGACCTTGTCCTCAAGATGAAGGTAGGAAATTATTGCTTTAAATAATCTTCATCTTCCCATGTAGTTAGTACAGTAGAGTCCCATTGTACCAGAAATTGCTTTATCCAGTGATCATGGTGTAACACTTCTCTTTTTTAAGAATAGCTACAGGTGAACTGATAAGACCTTCAATCGTAGAGAGTAATGGCGGTGGTACATACTGTGCTATCGGGTCTCCTTCACATTTACTTAGAACTAAAACATGAAAAACAGGATGAATCCTTACGTCAGCTGGAAGTTGGAGCCTGTAAGAGAATGAGCCAATTTGTTCACTTATTGGAAAGGGCCCAAAATACTTGAAAGCCAACTTCTAATTTTTTTCTCAGCTGAACAGAATGCTGCTTATAAAGTTGTAGTTTAACAAAGACTAGATCCCCAACATCAAAGTAGACTTTAGTTCTCTTCTGATCTGCAAACTTCTTCATCCTAGCATATGCCTTTAACAAATTAGTCTTCAATTGAGCTAGAATAATATCTCTTTGTCTGAGGAGAGTCTGCACATCATTAGGTGTCTCGAAGGGCAATGAACAGTAGATAAGAGTAGGGGGATCTCTATCATAAATAGCCTTGAAAGGGGTCATCCTAATTGATGATTGATATGATGTATTATACTAGAATTTTGCCTAAGGCAGAGAATTCAGCCATAATTTTGGATTATCATAAACAAAACAATGAAGATAAATCTCTAAACATTTATTCAATACGTCGCTTTGCCTATCCATTTAAGGGTGATAAGCTGTGCTTATTTTCAATGTAGTCCCTTATAATTAAAACAATTTTTGCTAAAAAGAGCTAACAAAAGACCTTATCTCAGTTTGTAACATTAGAATTAGGAATCCGATGCAACTTAACTATTGAATCCACAAATGTCGTAATAACTTGCATATTGGTGTATGAGCCCCTTAAAGGAGTAAAATGACCATATTTGGAAAATCAATTTATTACTATTATGATGACAGAATAATCTTTAGAGTTAGGCAAGCCAGTTATAAAATCTATGGTAATGTCTTCCCATATCGGATTCAGAATTGGTAATAGGTTCAACAACCTATTCGAATG
This sequence comes from Prosopis cineraria, assembly GCF_029017545.1. Classification (NCBI taxonomy): domain Eukaryota; kingdom Viridiplantae; phylum Streptophyta; class Magnoliopsida; order Fabales; family Fabaceae; genus Prosopis; species Prosopis cineraria. The sequence goes on from NW_026555337.1 coordinate 7,799,029, forward strand.
TAATTGAGACACCTTTTCCTTTTGACAGATTTATAGCCCTTAATAAAAGTCTTGATGTCTTTCCTTATCTTAGGTTAATAGAATTGAGCAACAATTCGGGATAAGGTTCTTAAAAAAACCAATATGGCCTCCAATAGTAGTGGAATGAAATTTCTGGAGTATCTTATGAATTAAACCAGCTTCTGATAGTACAACTAAGTACCCTTTCTAATACAGCAACTTCTCTTGTAATTTATAATGAGGCATCTTGTTGGGATTCTCTTCAATTAGAGCAATCAATTTCTACAGCTCTGTAGACTTGCTCATCTCAATTTGTATGTCATTCAATAAGGAGTTTTAGGTCATTATTAAGGCCAAGAAAGATTGTGATAGAGCATCAGCCCCTTAGTTAGCCTTTCCAAGCTTGTACTCAATAGAAAAATTGTACCTAAGTAGCTTAGGGAGCTATGCCTCTTATTCTGGAGTAGTTATCACTTGTTCGACGAGATGTTTAAGAATTTTCTAGTCTGTCCTTATAATAAAGTAGTTGCCGAATAAGTAGTGATGGAACTTACCTATAGCCTCTGTGATGGCATATAATTTCCTCACATAAGTGGACTAATTTTATATTCACTTAGATAATTTCTTAAAGAAGTAGGCCACTAGTAGACCATCTTAGGATAGTATAGCTCCAATCCTATTGTCCGATACATCTATCTCAATAATGAAATTTTTTTAAAAGTTAGGCGTTGCCAAGATAGATGCATTAGTGAGCTCTTGTTTGAGATGCTCAAATGCCTCTTATGACTCTTGACTCTACTTGAAGCTTTTTTTTTTGTAATAGGGAAGTAAGAGGCTCGACCACTATAGCATACTTATGAATGAAGCGCCGATAGTAACTTATGAGGCTTAAGAAACCCCTTAATTGAAAAACATTGGAAGGAATGGCTTAGTCAATGACTGCTTTTACTTTCTCAGGATCCACCTCTACTCTTGAGGCTAAAACAATGTAGCTTAAATAGTAAATTCTAGTCTGCCCAAATGAACACTTGGACCTCTTAGCATATAGTTAATGACCTTGCAAGCACAATAGTACTCGAGATAGATGATCAAGATGCTCAGCCCAAGAGTTGCTGTAGACTAGTATGTCATCAAAAAAATACTAACACAAAATGCCTCAAAAATGGCTTGAAAACTTCATTCATAAGTGATTGGAAGGTTGTTAGGGCATTAGTTAAATCGAATGGCATGACTAACCATTTTTAGTGGCCTTAATGGTTTTGAAAAGCAATCTTACATCTATCCTTTTCCCTAACTAGAATTTGATGGTAATAAGAGCGCAAGTCCAGGTTAGAAAAACGGTAAGCCCCATTTAATTCATCAAATAACTCATCCATTGTGGGAATAAGAAATAAATCTTTAATTGTTATAGCATTAAGAGCTTTATAGTCAGTGTAAAACCTCTAGGTGCCATCATTCTTGCGAACCAACAACACTGGTGCTAAGAACAAACTGGTGTTGGGATGAATTATTCCTTCATCTAACATCGCCTACACCATTTTTTTCAATTTGAGTTTATGACTATACGAGTAATGATAGGGTTTTACTTTGACAAGGGCTATCCCATATTGCATAGATATGTGATGATCATGAGAATAAGGAGGTAACAACCCCTTTGAAGTCTCAAAAACTACATTAAACCTATCAAGGACTTCAACAAGATCATCAGGTAATTCATCATTTTTATATGGCCCCTCATTATTGACTTTCCCTGTTGACTAACATTGTAAAGTGTAACGCTCTGCAATGGCCTCTGTTTCACATAACCTTATTAAATGATTACACTGGGAAGAGGTAGGATGTTGATCCTTTTCTCTATGGAGAGTAACCCAGTGATCTCCTGTCATATATTTGATAGTGGCCATGCTGTAATTGGAAATATGATCTCTAAGTGTAGCAACTAAGTTGAACCCAAGACCAGATTATACCCTATGGCGTCCAATACAAACATAGATATAATTATGGCATTCCCTGGATTTTTCAATAGTAAATCTCAAACCATGTTGTTACCTTGAAGGAGTCTGCGTCCTCCAACCCAAACCTTGAAATCTAGCACACGCTAAATGGGTGGTTTAGAGTGATTAACTACTCTTGGCTGCATAAAGCTATTTGAACTGCTTTCATCTAATAGAATTGAGACATTTAGTCTAAAATATAACCAGTAAATTGAATAGTACACTTACCTAGTGTCCCTTATAAGGCATGAAGGGACAAATGGTGAAGTTCTACTGCCTTATTACTTAGTTCGCCCTCTTTAGTTGTCAGTGTCTCATCACTAGGTTCAACAGGCTCCTCCTTGACTTCACACTATAACACCATGTATTAGCGATTCAGGCATTTATGGGTTGACAAGAACTTTTCATCACAAGTGAAACATAACCTACTCCTTCTCTCGCCTTATCTGCATCTCCGTCGATGACAATCTCTTGACAGATTTAATGGCTTTATGGTTGGTTTTGGTAATAAGGGAGGTAGCACTCTCTTGGATGTTGAAGCTGGTAAGGACATTAGTAGCGAGCATGTATATAGGTTCTGTAATTTGAAGTTTCCCCCACTTGGAGCAGACTAAATCTTACTCAGACCCAATATTGCTATAGATTTTTCATCATAGAGACGCACTAGGGCTATTGCTCTAGTCAAGTTCTGAGGTTCCCTTATGATGACGTTACGTGTAATCTCTTTCTTCAACCCACTTACAAAACAATCTAGCATTGCTCCCTCAGATCGGCCATCAATTTGATTTACTAAGGCCATAAAACGGATGTAATATTCATTTACAGACCCTTTCTAGGTTAACTTAAACAGTTGGGCCTTGGCAATCATACTGTGAAGGCCTGAACTGTGTCTCAACCACCTTTGCAAGTGAAGCCCATGTGGTAACCTGGTTGGCACGCTATAAAACTTGGAAACCATAGCACCACTGAGTCGTCCATGTGTGTGGCGACAATGGTGATACACTGTTGATCTGGGGTTTCACAATAGTTAAAAAAATGATCTGCCTTAAATATCTAGTTCAATGGATCCGTCCCATCAAAACGTGGAAAATCCAACTTAACTTATTTCATCTAAAATGGTTAACATGTATTTTGGTTTCTGGTGACCGTGCCTGAGTTTGAAGACCTAATGGCGGTGTCAACATGTTTCTTTAACATTCAGTGAACCAATTTAGTGTTATTTACTATTAACTCTTGCACTGAATGTTCCAATTGATCAATCCTTCCCGATCTTTTAACCAATTCATCAATGTTCAACGATACCCCCTTGAGAGTTTGCTTTAAGTTGTCCATCTTGGCCGTATATTCAAAATCTCTATGGTCAGCAAGTTCGAATAGCTTTCTAATCTCAGCCTGTTTTGCCATTAAGTCTCTTATAAGAACCTTAAATGTTACGGTCACCTACACTTCAAGATTAATATCTGATAATAATAAAAGAGTTTCACAAGTAATTCCTCAATAATAGTATTATTCAATGATTCAACTAAGGTTTAGCGATCCTACACAACAAGGGAAAATGGTAGAAGGCGATTACAAGGCATTACAGAGGTAAATATTGCAAAACAATAAGTGAAACCCAGAGAGAAAAGACTTAAGAGGAGAAAAGAAACATATAAGGGGAGGTTCAAAACAAATTCATCCACACCTACACAAAGAAACCCAAACCTCATTTATCCTCATTCACACGCAGCCTCTAGCTCTTGGTACGCACTTGATTACCACGCCTCATGGCCTGAATCCTTTCATCCTCTTTGCGCACTACCTACCAATCATTGTGGGATCATCTGTATAGTTGGTATTTGTCCCAAATGCCCTTGTTTGCATGTTGTCATCAAACTGCAAAATAACTCCCTTTCCTTTGGCCATGACAATGATCCGTGCATATTACGAGTAATTTACTGGTTAATATTTGAAGACTGAAATATCATTAACCTAATAGACAAACTTGTGAAAGATGAGGTGTAATTGATTGAAATATGGACAAGGAAGTGATACATGTCATTTTCACACCTCACAACCTCACTTACTTTTTGACCACACATCTCGCAACCTCACAAGCCTCACATCACAGTGCACATTGACTTCCCCATCTAAGTCCATTATTAGTCTTTTTTTTTTTTAATTTCCCATTATTAGTCATTTACACTCCAAAAGAGGCATGTGATGCATACCCCTCTTCTCTTTTTCCCTCCTCGGTCTCCATTCATCGAACCTCTCACCCGCTTATCCCCTCTCCATCTTCCATCCACACATTCTCTCTCTTTCTCTCTCCCTTCATCCACGTCAGCTTCTCCTTCACGTGAATCCCACGTGAATCTCTCCCTCCCTTACTCACAGCCCATATAAAGATTCTCCCTAATCTCTACATTCATGCTTTACGGATACAATACCGTTTCGCAATTTTATATATTATCTCCTCAATGAATTGAAATTGGATGTCTAATATCTTATTATATCTCCGTGTGTTGTAATTCCGAAGCGAGGCAGGCAGCCCCACCGGACCTTCACGTGAAGCCGGTCCCACATATTGCCACGTGGGAATAAGGGTGACGTGTCCTCCCCTCCGAAGGTGAAAGGAAATAAAGAAAGGCAAAAAAATCTGAAAATATCTGGGGATCCCCCGGTGTGGACGCTAAGTTGTTTGTGTCCACAAGTAACAGTACACGTGGCGAGGATTCATCAGGCGTGGCAATAGTGATCGAGCCAAAATCGTGGTTTAGAATTAGCCGCCTCATTAGAATCCGCGTCCAAAATCTCCCCTTAAATCAACTCTGACCACGTCTGTTTTTTTTTTTTTGGCCTTGATTTTACATTTATCTCCCCGCTCCAACTTGCCAATTGTTTTCATACCAAACGATTCAACTTGCATGTTGATGTTGGCACACAGGAAAAAAAAAAAATCTGCTTGACTGGAGAATTAATTTATCAATTCTTTATCTTTTTAATTTTAAATGAAATTAAACTTCTAGTAATATAAATAATACAAGGAAAGAACAAGTGGACAATGAAAGTGAAGGGATCTTTACTCAAAATTGTAAAGTTTAAGTTTATGAATGTTGCTGGTAAAAAAATTTATATATCACTTGAGAATTAATTTATCAATTCTTTATATTTTTAATTTTAAATGAAATTAAACTTCTAGTAATATAAATAATACAAGGAAAGAACAAGTGGACAACGAAAGTGAAGGGATCTTTACTCAAAATTGTAGTTTAAGTTTATGAATGTTGCTGGTAAAACAAAAAAAAGTTTATGAATGTCATTTCATTTTATTATATATCACTTGTCACTTGTTAAGTCAGGCCTTCTCATGTGTTAATTCAAATTTAATCTTATCCACCCAACCTAGCAACAGCAAAACACAAATGGATAATTGTTTCTTTCTCTTTCAACAGACAATAATCTTCGTTTAGTTTCAACAATTTGCATATTTTGTATCCTTATATATATATATATATATATATATATATGTATATGTATATAAATGAATATATATTTGTTATTAATAGAAGTTAAGTCTAGTGAAAAGCGCTATCCGTTGCACTATGATAAACCAATATCTAATTCCTGCTGAGAAAACTCTTTACATTTAATATCCAGCTGTATTTCAAATAAAATTATTTTTAATAAAAAAATAATTGGAAATAAAAAAATAAATATATATTTGTTGAAAGAAAAATCAAGAAATAAAAGTAACAAAAGGTGGGATTAAATTAAATGTCAAAAACGTACTGTGTGTTGTAGATATTTCTGATTATTTGAAGTTTATTTTATGTGAGGAACTGTATACTGATCTTATTCGGATGCAATTAATAATATGATGACATTTGGATATTTACAAAAAAAAAAACCTACTGTGTGTTGTAATATGATCGTTTGGTAGCAATAGGATGTTACATGACTATCACTCTCTCCTCAAAAAGTTAACTCATTAGGATGTACAGTGCACTCGCTTATAGAGCGAGACTCTCTCTAAGTGCCTTCGATGTGAGATTGAACAGCTTTCCTAATCAATCCGTGATGCTCTTATTAAAGGTGGGGCACCAACTAGGTTCTATTGATTGAACAAATTTGATTTAGTTTTGATACTATTTTGCTATTGGATCATTTTTCTTTCTCCTCAAAAAATTAACTTATTAAGATATATAATGCCCGTTTATATAATCAATACTTTTTTTAAATCTTTTCGAATGTGGGATTTGATAAAGAACCCTTTAAACTCCTAAACTTAGCTTTGCCGGTAAAGATAAACTATGGTTTTCTTTTTAATTGTCTGTCAAGAGAGTTGTTCGAGTAATGATTATATATTTAAAAGAAATGTATTAGGGGTGTTTTAGCAGGCACCTGCCTAATAACGACTTTTTAATATCATCCTGATGCTGATTTTTTTCCTTCTGAAATTAATAATTTAAACCAGTTGGGTGTTGATAAGATTTAAACTCACTTTTTTAGATATAACTAAAAACTAAGGGTTAGATCCTTATCATATGAATTATGAACTAATGCCATCTAACATGCTGTTTCTGTTTATGAGACATTGAAGCTGAAGTCATCCTTTAAAAAAAAAAAAATTGCCTTGCGATTTTGTAATTTGTAATTGTAATAGGAATCCAACGACGCGTCATCGATTGAAATGACAAGAATGCCCATAAGTTTGTACAGGAGAAGAGAGTGAACGAATGGCAGAGAAGCAATGTAATTATGCGACGAATACGAGGGTCAAAGTTAGGATTCGGTGTATTTATCACAAGGTAGGGTGGAAGAGGAAGCAAAAGAAGGAGAAGCAATGGAGGATTGTGCGTTGTGCGGGAAGACGGCGAGGATGTACTGTGAGTCGGACCAGGCAAAGCTTTGCTGGGACTGCGACAACAAGGTGCACGGCGCCAACTTCCTGGTGGCGAAGCACACCAGGATCCTCCTATGCCGTACCTGCCAGTCTTTCACTCCATGGAAAGCCTGTGGTCCCAAGCTCACGCCGACTCGCTCCCTCTGCCACCACTGCGCCACCGATTCCCACAGGGATCAACAAGATGATGCTGATCATCATGATGTCCGTGATAATCCTGATCACGATGAGGAGGAAGATGTCGGAGATTCTAGTTCCGATGCTGACTCTGGTTATGAAGATGACGACGAAGACACCGGAGAAGAGGAGGAGGAGGAGGAGGAGGAAGGAGAGAACCAGGTGGTTCCATGGTGTTGCGCCTCCACTTCGGTGTCATCGCCGCCTCTTGCGAGTTCTGCTTCAGCTGGTTCTGGTTTAGCTTCGAATCGGCGGCGAGGGAGTTCGTTTGTCCATTCTGATGTAGGTTTTCACCTCTTCAAGGAATCGATCCATATAGTTACTGTTAATGAAATAGATTTGCAGAACCTATTTCAATTTTCTGTCGTTCTTTTACGCTAAACTCCCGATGCCCAAACAGGAACGATTGCTAATTTCTGTTTCTTTTGATGCTAATGCAGGATGAGATCGGTTGTTCTTCATCTGAAATGCCCTCTGCTACGCAACTACAAGACGATGATTCATCGTCTTGGAGCATCCTCAGGCCATGGAAGCAGCCGAGAACTACTCAGCATAGCCAATAATGAATAACCCTTGGTTTGAAGATGATGCGCGATGAGGACAAACCTGGACCGTTGATTTAGAGTCTAGATCTTACTAACTCCAATGTTTTATTATTATTTTTTTTTTACCCTATAGTTTCAACACTGGAAAGATCTTTATTCCCATTGATTCTTTTAACAATGGATTAGCGATTCACCATTTATGGAATTCTACCTTGTTCTGGCATCTCATGAAACTGGCCTCAGTATATGGAATTGTATCATGCCTGTGACTGCAAATTTTCTTGATTGCTTGAATACATGTGACTACAATTTGACTTGCAATCATTGCGATTACGATTTACGACCTCACCACGCGGATTCCATGGATGAATTGTTCATATACTGGGGAGGATAAAAGAGGAATTTGCGCGGTCTTGTGAGATTGTTTTGGGGTCGGGGGGGTTGGGGTGGGGGACCAAAATCTTAGTTTCAAATTGATTCCATAGATTTTGCCTAATTAAAGTGTGTGTATTAACAAGTGGCAATAGAAGTTACTGTGAAATTGTTTTGATCAATCATGGCCCTGTTTTGTTGACTCTTTTCCTTTAGCATTTTTCATTCTTATCTCAGACTTATCTGTTGGAGGATGGGTGTGGTGGGACAGAGTAGGAGGTGGGATTAGGAGAGTCGTTGAAGCATGTTGAATATTTGTCTTGTAGCTCAATTCAGTGTAGACATATATTCATTGGACATTGGTGTCAAAATAGCAAGCCGGCATTTGGCAAGTTGTTCAAACATAAAACATATAAAAGAAGTTGGGGTTCTTGATGCATCAACTTTAATCTTTGATGTTTTGATTAAAAAAACAAACTTGACAATAAATATTTAACTCAATTTTATCGAATAGGGGTATGTCGGACCGATATGGAATTTTCTAAGAAAGAAAATTAAATAAAAATATTTGGAAGTTGTCATTAAATAAAAATAAATGGTATGCACATAAAAAAAATGGTACAAAAGTTGACTGTGTGCAAAAAAAGTGTTAAAATTAATTATATAAATTTAATATGGTTTTTAAAAGATATTAATTATCTTTAATAAAAAAAGATAAAAAGGTAAAAAAAATAAAAAAAATTATTTGAATTTGACCTAAAACAAAACTCTAGAGCCTATCCATTTTTTTTAGGGGCCAAAGCTTACATAATTCAAGAATAAAAATGTATATCTCTTGGTTGAGATTTTTTTTAAAAAATATTTATTACTAGTTTTTAAAAATAATTTTAATATTTTTTGTGTCTTTTATTTATGAAAATAATTTTATTCCTTTATTTGTAGCAAAATTTTGAGAAATGTTTTCGTGAAAAATATTTTAATAGGATTTATGCGAATCTCATATATTCTAAAACCCATCTTTCAAAAATATTTTATTTTATTTTATTTTATTTATTTTTAGAACAACCTTTTATTTTTAGAAAATATTTTGATATATACACATGTGATAATTTATCATCGTGTTGAATAAGCTAACTGACTTCATAACATGCAAGAACTTTAAAAGTGTCATGTAGCAAATGACTCTTAAACTTTGTACATACGAGAACTTGTTGTCATGTAGGATGAGTCAATTGAATTATATGCCTATTATGACTCAAAAAGTCTCACATAATTAATAGTTTCAAAATAATGTTGCATGGGATAATTTATCACTACATGGGATAGTAAATTAATTAACTTACAAGTTTGCGTGGACTATGAAAGCCTCACGTAATCCAAATATAAAACATTTTTATTGCTTTAGACTACCAGGGGAAGAAGACGCCAAAAATATCGAAGACAATAAGAACACTGATGGTAGTAGATAAAAACAACTCATAAGGAAGTTGATGTATTTGACAGTGACTACACCAGACATTGTATATGCTATCAACACAATGAGTCAATTTTCTTCGACACCTAAACAAATGCATACATGTGATAATTTATGTCACATACGACAAATTAATTAACTTAAAAACTTACAAGGACTCTAAAAGTCTTACGTAATTAAACTAATAAAAACTCTTTTTTTTATGTATCATAATAATTTATTGTGATACCTAACAATTTAATTAACTAGTAAATTTGTGAGGCTGAGAGTCTCTCTTGGTGAATAGTTTAGGTAAAAGTATGATAAATATAAGGAAGAATGAATGACCACTTACCTGAGATTTAAGTCTTAGAATTTCAAAAATCAAATCTTAGCTTTGAAGACAAGATCAATTACAAAGGTAGTTGTAAAACTCATTTACTTAATCACAATTAACTATAAAATTTAAGGTAATCATTTCATTAACTCAATTAGATTATTAAGTTTGTAATTTGTAAAAATGGGATCCCAATTTTTCATAGTTTAAAGTTAATCAAAAATCATTTAATAAATTTCTAATCAAAGTAAAATGTTGCTTTGAAAGCATGAGATACCTTATAAGAGTGAAGAAACTTAAAATCAATTGAAAAACATTAATATATGAAAAATAAAGCAATGAGTTACAGCATATGCACATAAGCCATGACTGTCTCTCTCTGTGCCACGCGCCCAACGTGTTGCATGCATTAGATAGTATTTTTATTGTCATTTAATAGCAACTCAAGGTAACTTTTAACACACCTCCCTTTTCTATTGGACGTCTAAATGAGGTGATTTAGATGTCTAAAAACTCTTTTTATAAACTAGTTAATAGCACGAGTTTTACTTCTAAATTAAGTCATACAAGAAAGATGAACACCTAAACATATTTTTGCAACTTTTTACAACTTAAGGGTGTTCAAAACCCTACACATGGGCTTAAAGTAATTCCTAACATTTAAAACACACTCAAAGAATTTAAGACTATCTATACAATATACCACATGCACATATACTCAACAATATCACATTTTCACTCTTCAACTCCTTTACCACAAAAAAAAATGGGGATGTTTTGACATTGCATAAATCATTAAATTTTAAATTCAACAACATAACAATATTTTCTATACTTGCACTAATATTTTGGCCCTAATACAAGACTTAATTAACTCACAAGGCATATTTTAGGGCCCAAAATACATCCCTTTTACAAAACATTAACGTAATGCAAATGTATATAAAAATGTACTCTAATTGGTAATATTCTAACTATTACACACAAAAAACAAATACATGAGGATAAGAGACTTTACAATAGGAACCCAAGATTCCTATGACTTTAGAACCTTTTTTCTTTTTGCACCAGAGTTAGAGCCTATAAAATATTAAGAGAAGAGAGTGATTACAATCATTCAGTAACTAAGGTATATCTACCCTATTTAATTACATATCAATTGATTAAAAACACATGAGCGGGAGTTGAATCCTTAAACATTTGAGATTACATACAATACAAGTTGTAATTTTACAATTTAACTTTTTCATTTTTCACATGTTTATATCACGAGACATATTACCACAATACAAACAACCATGTGATAATGGTCCAATCAATAATAGTGGTGCACATTGCCATAATACAGACAACCATGTGATAATGACACACTCAACTATCATAAATTGCCACAAACTTAACAATCATGTGACATATCAGATACATGTATGCATGATTGCTTCCTCCTTGTAACCTCTAACTGAAACCATGAGCTATAAATTATAATATTAATTAGGACTCCGTCCTTACAACTAGACTACTTAAGTTTACCAATTATAAGGTGTGACCTGGTTAAAAATCATAGCACTCACTCTTAGACCACGGCTTCCCCCACTCTCAAATCTTTTGGGTGTCGTATATTCTAAGCTAATCTCCTTAATAAACAAGTGGGGATAGACAGGTTCTGGTCCTCCAATAAACTATAAAATAGTCCTTTGACAAGCAATGGGACAAGGCTAACTTTCATGCACCAAAAGGTCACTGTAAATACCATATGGATTTTCTACTCCTCTTTTTTGGCAAACTTCCTCCAAATGATCATGCAATATTTCATGCTTACTTATTTCACAATTATATTTATTCAACACCAACACATTGGGTTTATGATATTATGCTACCTAAGTGAACATCAATATTAATTTAAGAAACATTCTCCATTTCAATTCTCAATTTCACAACACGCTTCAAATTTTCATTTAGCCACACAAGACATATTCACATGTCAATGCAACCACACTATCATCACATCATATATCATACAGTTCATATTCTAACACATATTTATAGTTTAACAATCATTTTGAATTCCACTCTATATTTTAAGGCAAAATAAGGTTATTACATTATCATTTGGTTTATGGTATGCTTCCACATTCACAAATTCAATTATCCATGCAAAAAACTCATTTTCACATTATAACATAATTAATAAGCAACTATCCAAGATAGATTTTTCTCGATTACCTAAAACCTTTAAGAGATCAAAGGTTTAACCTTCAATATATGCTCCTAAGCTTGCTTTCTAAGCCAAATATAGTTCTTAAAAGATTAATCTATAATTAATTAAATTCAAACTATATTAACATTATTAAAAACACATTTCCAACTCTTCCTTTTCATTTCTAAAATATCCAATGCCTTTATATTTCACATTTAGGCTTATTTATTGGGTATATTGACTTAGCTCTCATTATCTTCATTAATTGTTTTTAGGGTCATTAGTGTCTCTCAACAACCTCATAATCCACATTTATCACCCTTTTTTCGAACATTAATGACTCCTAACTATCATTAATGACTAAACTCATAATCTCTAGGTTTAAATACTCAAAACAAATACCATTAACTTCATTTAGGTTAATAAGTTCAGACCCATAACCTATATGGATCGAAAATCACATTTATCACAAACCCTAACTCTCAAAACTTAAGAAAATGGGTTGGGAAGGAAGAAGAATAAGTTATAATGCTTACCACTAGGGTTTAGTAGCTTCAAAATACTTCAATATCCCTTTAGAAGTAAACCCTAGTAAAGTGCCATACTTCTTTTCGTGCCCCCTTTCCTTTCTCTTCTAATTTTTCCTCTATCTTGCAACTCATTTATGCAAAAAAAAAAATGTACCGTGTATAGCGACATTTTCACTACACGCCATGGCATATGGTATAAAAAAGCCTCTCTCACTTTCTGGTAGCTCATGCATTGCGACATGTGACATATAACCTCTCCTAATATCCACTTAACATTAAGAGGAGTTAACCTAACCACCACATCTCTATACCAAATTGAACTTGAAGAATTTGTTTGAAAAGCTTGGGACTAAAGACTTTGTTTCCAAAACCATCAAAATTCTTAACATGTTAGAGCAATACACAACGAAACATAATCACATGCATTCATTCCTTACATGTCATGGTTTAAAATTAAAGAAATATAAGGCCATAAATCAAGCCATATGCTACAGTATATGGCACAGAGCAAGGAGCTCCCCTTCTCTATGTCATACACTGTAGCGCACATGATAGAAAATCTGCTATCATATGACAATTCACAGAAGCAAACTTTCAACATGTGCTGTTATCATATATGACATCCGATCGGAATGATTCAAATGCCCACACAAAACTTATTTCATAAGCTAGCTAATGAGATAAGTTTGGACATGATCTAATAGTCTAATCAAAATTTAAACACCTAGGTGCAAAAACTACCTTTATCTAAGAATTTGGTGCACCCCAATGTTCAAATCTCAAACCTAGTCTCATTATATTACTATAGGCCTAGAACCAAGTCTAAAAGAATCTTATACACCTGATCGATTACAATTCATATCATTCATATACACAAATCAAAGTATGGCCACTTATTGCCCACTTTGCACAATAGGTAAATTTCACAACTTAATACAAAAACACTTGTTTGGCTATATTTATTACAAGTTCACAACAAATTCACACGTTTCTACATTCACAACATATTCACAACTAAATCTTAGCCCATGTTACTCATTTCACTACATATTCACATGTACAAGCTAAGATTTACTAAATCACTACAAATCACAGCTTAATTCATGCATATGTCATTCTATGGCAACTTTTCATCTATAATTATGCAAAAGAGTGATGTTTATTACACAAAACTTGAAAATCCCATGGCAATAGCACAATTATGCCTGTCTTGAACATTTTCCTATGCCCAACTCACTATTATAACCTGTAAAAATTATAACCATAGGGTGAGATAATTATTTATCTCAGTAACAAAATAACTCAATACTATTAATTATCATAAGTAACTACAAACAAGTATAACATAATATATAATTGAAGATAGTAATTAACATAAGATTCACTTCATCAAATCATATTTCACCACTAATCCCCACTTTTATAAGTGTGATCACTACTATCCAAATCTTCAAATTACCTCGACAGAAACCATAATCTTGCATTAGGCCAATACGCACATCGATTGACCCTGAGCACACCTTTAATGATAGAATTACTTAGCTAAAGATATTCTATCACACTTTCAAACTATGGTTTTCCTAATCACACACAATGGGGGTGTTGTTGACTCTAACACCGCATTGCAATGATACCAAGGAGTCTAAATCTCCAACACCACATCCTATATGTGCACTAAAGAGATAATCTCCAATATCGCATCTCAATAAACACTAAGGAGATAAAATTATCTAACACTGTACCTCATTAAACACTAAGAAGAATAATGCCATATAGACTTCTCATTATTTCTCCCTATGGGTAAACTCTCACCCCCAATGATTATGCTTTCATATAAAATCACATATTCGCACATCGAATCATATTTATGTATGCAAAACCACATAACCATGCATTTTATTAACTCATGTCTGTAGAAATCAAATTCATGCATTAAACATTTACTTAGAAAATATGCACACTCTAAAACATTTTCATACATTAATATTCATACTTTCAAATAGTTATAATAGACAATCAAATAAAAAAAGTTATTCAGTTACCTTAACTCTTCTGTCACAAGAAAGGTTACTCATGGATTTCAATAACCACTAACGCATCTCTACTAGCTTCTTTTCTTACTCTACATGTGAAATATGCCAATTCACACATAATTGGTATAATTAGTCAATTAATAAAATTAACCAAAAATACTTAATTATTGTTTAAAGCTACATTTAGCCGTCCATTCCTTTTTCCTTAGCCAATTTAGGTCCATCACTACTCAATTGTCACTTTTTATCACTTTTAGCAATCTCATTTCACTTCTACTCTATTTCCACTCTTTTTATCACCGATTTAGGGCTAAATTTAAGTTTATAGCTTTAAAACTTTATCGTTCAACCTAAACTACTCACAAAGCCTTAATTTAACTCCTGAGAACCTTTTCATTATTATAGGATAAGAAACCAACCCCTTAAATTTTTTTGATTCAATTTCTTTATAATTAATACAAAGAAAAATTATAGTAGAATTGAAACTAAAAGCTATACGAGACTTACCTAATAAGCTACCAGTCAAAAATGTCTTTCAATGCTTCATAAATTGATGCCCTAGCAGAGAAATGCTTCCTTTTCCTCTCCTTTCATTCTTTCCTTCTTTCTCTCCTTTTTTTTTTGCGAGCCGACCATGATCAAATCAGCAAATTTCTGTGCCATATCCCACAGCAGAGGTAGCTTGTGTTGCGATATGCGACACAATAAGGAAAATCCTCACCATGCATAAATGATTCATTTTGAAACACCATTACTTCATTCATGTCTGCTCATTTAACATCCCAAAGACTTAATTCATTAAAATGTCATTTGAAATTCTAATTACTTACTAATTATTAGTTCATCCTTAATTAGCAACGAGTTACAGGATTAGAAAAATGAGGATGTTACATGGCACAAAGCCATTTCTCTTTGTTTCTCACTTTTTGATGTTTAGGTGGCCTGATTTTACTCTAAACTCCATCCTAAAACTGAAATCACAACCCAAAACATCTGTTAACTCTCTGTAATTACATATCACATTAATCTTTAACCCTCTTTAACCACCCACTAACTTCATTTGACAAATTAAATATAATTATCTCGCTAATTAACTAAAGATTAAAATTCAGGATGTTACAGTAGTGGAGTAAAATTAAACATGGTTTTCTACCTCATATGAAGGCAAAAGAATTAAATTAAAGAAAACAGACGATAATTTCATGATTTTCATTCAACGATTAATGTGTAAACATTTATGAAGTTGACAAGAGTTGAGCTTACCTGATTGCCTTGTCAATTAAATCTCTTATCTCACTATTTTTTGTCTTATTATTTTCTCTCTCACAATTTTTCCTTAGCTTTTAATTGCCTCTTTGCTTTATCTTTTCTTTTCTTTATATAGATCCCTACACCTAAAGTTTCTCTAAATGCTCAATTATATGGTGATCTTTTTAATTTATATCAATATTTTTTATGTATTTTTTTAGTTATTATTATTCAAATATTAGATATTATTTGTTATCTTCTCTATTATTATATCTTGATTATTATATTATATTGGGATCTTTAAGTTTTTATAGCTCATATATTATTAATGTTAATATTAGATTGTGAACTGATTTGATTATATTTATGTCAATTTTTTTTATCTTCATACCAAAGACCTTTTAAATTTTTATTTATTTATTTGTTATACAATATTTTTCTATTTTCATTCTTTTTATTTTATAACAATTTCTTTTATAAAATATTTTTCTAATTTCCATTTTTCATTATCTTTTTGTTTTTTTATTCATTTTTAGATGTTATTTTATTTTCTTATAAAAGCCCGAACAAAATATGGTAATCATACAACATTTACATGGACATCAATTGCAGCGTAGAGGATAACGTGCATAAAATAAAATAGACTAAAGTATAATTTTAGTCCTCTAATTTTATATAAAATTTTAATTTGATCCTTAAATTTTGTAAATTATTTTTTAATTCTTTAACCCTAACATCATTAGTTTTAAATGATTATTTTTTGTGTCAATTATTTTTATTTTAAAAAACTTAAACTTAATATGTCACCATTTGAAAATATTTTGTTAACATTTAAAAGTTCAATGTAAAAATTTGTTGAGATAAAACTACAGTATTAGAATTAAAAGATTAAAAAAATATTTTATAAAATTAAAAAATTAAATATATAATTTAACTCAAAAAATATAAGCGTTATTTTTTTTTTCCCTCCCGATAGAATACTGGGGCAATATCGGGCGAATAAGAGAGTGGGGGAGAAAATGTTGGCCATAAAAAGTAAATAGAGACTCGCCAATTATGGAGATGGGAAACCCCCTTTTTTTTTTATTGGGGGGGGGGGGGGGGCGCCAGAAAACGGGGAACTTTCTGAAACATACATTGGAGCGTTCCACAGCATAAGAATCTCTTCTTATTTTAACTATCAAATAGCAGTGAAGGCCAATAATGAAGAGTGAACTAAGAAGGGATAGAGTTGGAGAAAGGGAGAAGAGAATGAGCCAAAAGTACAAATACTTTGCCGCTAATCAGTATTTAGCGGCCTAGCAAAAGGACGATTTAAGTAGCTTGAAAATATCTTCCACTTTGTTTTTGGCCACTGGAGAGCTAAATTAGAGGCAAAAACAGAAAAATCATCTCTAGACGTGGGTTGAAACTCTCGATTTTGATGTCTTCTTCTTTACGCCCATTTAGGTATTTAAACGAAAGGTGTAGCTTTTATACTTACAGAAGGGAAATAAGAACCAGAAAATAAGGGGCAGGCAAGCTTGCCCATCTACATCAAGAGCATACACCACATCAGAACAGAAGCTACAACAATCTTTGGACAGCCTAAAGAACTGAGATCACATCCATCAAGCCACATACAAGAACATATGTAAAATCTTTGTAGTGTTCATACGCAAGAATGCTCCCAGTACAAAAGTAATAAAGAGAACGTGGGCACCCGAGAAAATATATCCCCCCATATCATTTTTTGCCAATCCCAGTTGGGCATTCTGCCAATTCAGTATACACAAAAGAAGAAAAGTCAGGATACATGAGATCAGACTTGTGAAATAATTTAATAGCATTAGTAAGGCTGGCACATACAAAACCATCAATGAGTAGGGAGAGACCATGAAAGAAGAAAGAGGTTTGAATATCTAAATTGGCATTAAAAAAAAAACAGACAAAAAGGTAAAAGCACACCTGTCGATACAGGATAAAGCTTAGCTTGGCTTCAGCTAATCCTCTGCATAAGCCAACAATTTGCAAGTCAATTCCATGACCAGCATGCGTAGAAAAAAAGAATGGAGATCAATGATCCAGTTATTAGGTTATCATGTCGAGTAATAAAACATATTAAATCATAAAATTAATTCAATTCTGCGAATTTATGCAAAAAGTAAAAATAAAGTATTCTGACAAACATGAAAAAAATCAATTCAAACAATGGTTTTAAAAATTTCCTCATAGATGAACATCAAGGTTACATTTATCATCCTGAGTTTGCATCAACTTATGCAAAAGCTAACCATTGGAGCACGATCAGCCATGCCTCCAACTATTATATAGGGCTAAGCTCAGCTTAGACTTGAGGTTGACACTCAACCTCCTCAGTTCCTCAGCTCTAACTAGGGTTAATGCGTTCTTACATAACTTTCCACAAACTTATGTGGCTACATCTGAGCTAAATTGGCCTGAATTAAATTGTTCCATGTCAAGCTCAGACGCAGCTAGAAGTTTGACCCCTCACTGAACCAGAGAGGCAAGTGATACACAAATCACAAGTTAAACTGTATGAACTGAAATTATTAGTAATATGTGACATATTATAATACCTCCATAACAAAACAAACGTATAGCAAGAATGTATCAAAAATAGTAAATATAACAAATAAATAATTAAGAGTTCATAAATTATAATGTTCAGCCAAAACAAAAGAAAAAATAAATTTCAAATTTTAATTTAGTCAAGGGCACTATGAGGCATCAATGGTACCCCTTGCCGGTTTAGAAGAGGACCCTCCTCCAGGCCGTTCAGGTGGGTGCAAGTTGCCAACCCCAGGCACCTTGCCAGTAACTCAAAAGTAATATAGCTCTAAAAAAAAAGTTTTTGGACTTTCAAGCACTTTAGCGTCAGTTACTTTATGCTGGCTGGCCAGCAACATCTACATTAATAAGTGTGTATTCTGGCACAAGAATTGATAACTTTAACGCACCGTTTTTTATAATTATTATGCTTAAATAGTTTGATTTATATGTCAAACAGCATCACTTGACTTCATCTTTACATAGCATATTTTTAGCTTTTTCCCCTATTACAGCACCTTGCTTCACTGAGGCAGATTTCTAGCTAGTCTTTCCTCAAGGCACTGGGAGGGAATCCAACTCCATGAGAGTGCCTTTCACATTTGAAAACTTAGAATATAACCTACCAAAATCATTTTGATATTATATTAAACACGAATTTTCGATTAATAATTTTACTATTTAGTCTCCATGTGAACTAGCAAGTTTAGACCAGTTCCCAAGTCTTATACAGCTTTGACCAGCACGACATTTTCCAGTTGGAAAGATAGAACGAACAGATAAGCAGATCAGTCAGCCCCTCTTTTATAATATTCTGGTCCAGAGTCTTCCAAATTTCTGAGCAATGAATTGTTACTATGATATGCCAAAGAAAATGATAAGCTTAATTTTAGCTATAAATGATTTATTGAAATTTTTACAAACTTCAACTGAACCGATGAAAACTTCTTACATTAACAATTATGCTTAAAAATAAACTATAATTAATATTGGATGTCTGAATCAGGTGATCATAACTTCACATTTGTCACTCAAAATCCAAGACTACAAACAATCATGCCATACTATACTAAGGCAACTCCACAACTTAGTTTTTCAAGTGTAGCGATGAATTGTAAGAAGCTCAAAGGCTGCAACCACCACAACTTGGTGAATGGTCAACTTGAATACTTACATCTATAAATCTAATTGCTCAGCACGTAAGATCATTTTCATACTTTTTCGCATTTGTAAACCATTGCAAAGAGAGATCCATATGGGATCAAATAAAGCTGAGGTCCTATTTATACAAAAAACATGGTTGTCATTTCCTCAACTTGAATGGGAATGGTAAAGGTTGCGGTGCTCACAAATATCAGACATTTGATGTATGAGACGATGGCACTCAGCTTATATTTTAGGACTAAAGAACCCAGTTTAGGGTAAAAAGAAGCCCGACCAATTCATGAATCCTGAAGAGGCATTTGAAGCCCATCATCCCAATAAAGAGACAGAGCCTCTCAAATTTTTAATAGAAAATATTCATAAGTATTAAACATCTGGCATGCCGCTTCCAAACTCACATCTCATTCAACATAGCATCCAGGTTGGTCCTCTATGCCATATGGCTCGGTTTTAGTCACTACTACTATGTAAGAATGTAATCCTAGAATGATACAAACCCAACTCCCTTGTGATCTCGTGATGTTCCAATTCTAATTTCTAATAAGATGATGAACAGAAATCAGAATCAAATTAAAGAGAGAGAAAACATCATGCGAGGTATATATTATCACAATTCAATTAATAAATCCGCACTAATTTTATCCAAAAATTAAGCCCTATCAAAGTGCAACCATCTACAAGGTTGGTTGAATCAGAACCAAATCTACATCAACAGTAAGAAAAACGCTTCCCAAAATTTTAGCCCTAAGTGCCCTCATCTACCAAGTTGGTAGAATCAAGACCAAATCTACACCATCATTAAGTAAAACCCTTGACTAGGTTTTGTCACTTTGACAGCATAGCATACCGCCTGTGTTCTCGCTAAAAAAGCATTCCAGCCATCTACTCGTCTGTCTAATACACAGCACACTGCATCGAGTTCATTCTACCTTGTAGCAATATAAAATATCCATCATCTATAAACAAACTCAAGAATACCCAGGAAAAGGACCTTGATTATGCCCCTCCAAGTATAGACCTTAAGCTTCAGATAATTTACATCCCCAATCCTCAAAATTGTTCATTCCAAAACAAGACAAATCAAAGACAAAAACAATACTTTAGGGGGCGAAATCATCCAGCACCAGGATGCCTTCGTGTATATGCAATCAAAATAAACGATAAAGTCAGGAAAGGGCATTTGCGCGTAAATATATGCATACGCGAGGTAAAATCCCGAACCTTTCTTATGTTCTTGTTCGACTGGCACCGTCTTAATTACTGCCTCATCCTCTTTCTCCACCTTCATTGCCACTACGGCAGCACCATCGCGCACTCCGCCATTTACACCATCGTTATCATCAGGATATCGAACCACCACGACCGGACAAACGCAATGATGCACGCAGTAATCGCTGACGCTCCCAAGTCTTCCATCGCTGCCACGACGCACCGCACCGAACCCTCGACTACCCATGATCACGGCACTCAGCCCCAGCCTCTCCACCTCCAAGCACAGACGCTCCCTCATGTCATGATCCTTCACAATATGGATCTTATACGGAATCTGAGCATCCTTAAGCGGCTTGGCGAGATCGGCAGACTTAGACGCAGTGAAAGCATCGAAATCGTCCTCAAGCTTCCTCTTGGAGTGCTCATTGTTAGTAAGGTTACTGACGGCGTTTTCCTCGGAGTTGGGATCGGTATTGATGGAAAGGTCGATGGCCCCCCAATCAGCGCCGAAGAGGACAGACGTAGGGCTAACGTGAAGGAGGATCACCGCATCCCCGGGGCGGATGTAGTTCTGGACTGCCCAACGAACGGCGAAGGCACTCTCATCGGAGAGGTCAACAGCTACGCCAATTTTGCGGCGGGCGCCGGCAGTGGGGGTGGGAGTGGCGGCGGAGACAGCTGGGCTATGGACGCGAGGGGAGGAGGGGTGGTGGATTTTGATTTGTGGGAGTTCAGGGTCGGAATCGAGTGAAGGGTGCTGCTGCTTTTGCCGCATTTTTTTTCCGTTTGCGTCTTAACAAAGTGTTGAGTGAGAGAGAGAGAGAGAGTGAGATTTATTTCTAGAGAGGTTCTGTCATCTGTGTCTGAGATCAACGACTCGGTGCGTGAATACTGGAGCGAGTCCACTGGTTCTGGGAAGTGGGCTTTGAAATATTTCGGGCAATTATTATTGGGCTGGCCCAAATTTCAATGGATAAGGTTCTTTATTCATGTTCTGACGTGGCACATACTCAGAACTTGTAAAATACCTTACTAAATTCGTAAATTACTGTATTTCATTTTTTAAATTATCTTGCTTATTTGGCAAATAAGAAAGAAAAAATAGGATAATACAATTCGAGACCGTGCATATCAGTAATTATTTAGCTTTCAAATATTTATAGAAGGGAAAAACTATCTACTGGTGAGTGGTAACCTGTAATATTTTTTAATTTAATATTTAATGATCATTTAACCTTCAGAAATAATTAGATATTAACTTTTTTCCACCCAAAAAAAAGGATATTAATGTTTTTAATAAAAATTTACATATAATATTTTTCGCCACCCATTAACCAACCAGTGGACGTGCCGGAGTGGTTATCGGGCATGACTAGAAATCATGTGGGCTCTGCCCGCGCAGGTTCGAATCCTGCCGTCCACGCTTTCTATGAATTTTTTTTGTTTTTCAACTTAACCCATATGGCTTACACATTAATGGAGTAAAAATTGGATGGTGCATAGACTGAGAATTATTTATGAATGAAATGCAATGTTTTAAGAACACGTATTCAAGTGGAATGCGATGAAGAGCCAGCAGCCTAGCACTGACTGGTGCATCATACCTCATTGGATGAGAGGAAACGAGTAAAAGCTAATACAAACACACACACAGACGCACACACATATAGCAGCAAGGAAGAGGAAAAGGAGTGAAAGGGATAAGGAGGAGAGCAGAGACAAAAAGTAAAGATCATTGCCAAAAGTATAATAGCAAGGCATAGAGTAAAAGAAAAGCAAAAGCTGGCCTCCTCCTAATCTAACACACACCCTCATGCATTCATCTCTCTCTCTCTGGTATATATGATTTACATTTACTTTGTACTCTTCACCTTCCTCGTCTGTCATGTACATAGTCCTGCCTCGCTTTATTCTCACTACCAGAACCTTCATGCTTACCTCCCCAACATATGATCGATCTCTCTCTATAAATACCTTTGAGCTCAAATCTTTTAATTTCAATCACAAAATGAGTACTGAATATTAGAACATGAGGAGGAATAGGGTTATTAGGACCGAAATAGTTTATTTCTCTCACTATTTCTCCCTAGTTAATCTCACACACACACGCTTTTTTTGGTTAACTAAGATCATGGATATTCAAGTGATCTTTTTTCTGCCAAGCTTGAGTGACCATTGTGTTAGTTTTTTTTTTTTTTTACCAAACCATTTTGTTAATTAGTTTGCTCGTTGCTTTATGTTTGTAGGAGTTATCTCTACTTAAAAATAATTTGAAATGATAAAACAAGTAATAGAGATGATTTATAGTTAGGGGTTTATTTAAACTGAGTTAAAAGTTTATGAGAATCTATTGGTATCATTTGTTGGACTGCAATTCTTTCCCTTGAGAGAATTAATACATTCTTTCTCTCACAGGCATTCGTTATATGGATATTGGCAAACATGTAAAAGGATAATTAATAAATCACTTCTATGCATAAATAAAACTAAGAATTTTTCAGATGATAATGCCAGTCTTGTATTAAAATTAAAAGCATATATAAATATAGCGTATATTGGAACGTAATATATAATCGCGGGACTGAGTATTGAGTCTATACGAAAAGCATACCCATGAAAAAAGCACAGTCACAATTCCTTTTTTTAATTCAAATGTTTAAATGTATGAAATTCCTTCTTTAATTACCTTTTAATTTGGAATTATAATTTTCGGTTTTAGGTGTGGAAGGTCAGTTAATACGCGGAGGTTATCTTATTAGTTAAACTCAAGACACCTTCAGTTTTGCAATTAAAAAGAAAACTTTGGTTTATTATATATAATTGTGCTCACTGTATTTTTTAAAGTACACTACCCTAGCTAGAGAGGGACTGTCTCTGAAAAGGGCGAGTGAGAATTTTAAATATTGTTAGACAGGGAAAGAAGTTAAATGTATAAAGCTCTCTTTCATTAATTATTTTCAAAATAAAAATGTATATTTATCTTTGCGTAATCAATGCTAATTAAATCGAAGAAGCTTAAATGGTTCAGATCTGGTATTTTTCTGTCTCTCCCACACACACAGACAATTTTCTGGTGATGAAGGATCATTTTCAAGTTTTTTGGAGGACTCTCCAAAGGCATTACTCTGAGGTCTATATAGGGCAAGACAGAGATACCTCCCATGTGTTTCAGCACATAAAAGACGTAAACTTAACTCCAGAACAGAAAAAACTTTCCACCTTGATTCTGTTAAAGTATTAAAAGAACCTGCAACTCTCTCCACTTTTACAGTCAGAAACAACAGCTCCAGGCTCCTGCTAGGGTTTGTTTTTAACCTAATTCTCTCCTTTCTTCGTTTATCATTTCAACCTAGAAACTGCAATCACGTTACAGTTGAAAAATAACGGGGAGAGAGGGGATTTGATTTTCCCAAGAAGGAGATGCATAGGACTGTTTTGATGAGTATCAAGTCTAACAACAAAAGGAAATTACACAGAAAAAGGGTGTACTATTGGAGGGGTTTGTTGTTTCCTACATCTTACATATGCAT
The DNA here is from genome assembly GCF_029017545.1 of Prosopis cineraria. NCBI lineage: Eukaryota > Viridiplantae > Streptophyta > Magnoliopsida > Fabales > Fabaceae > Prosopis > Prosopis cineraria. Next base: position 7,823,256 of record NW_026555337.1, read on the forward strand.
TACACGGATCTCAGATCATCACTAGTCTCAAAACAAAAGAACAAAAAGGACTCATCGCTCTGATTCTATTTCTTTATGTGTCTGAGAGCCTCAAATAAAGCTCTGATAATTAAAGCTTGAGAGACAGATCAACAGATTTAGAAGGCGCAGCAGAAGCAGTATCTGCAATAGTATGAGCTCTAGCTGCTGCAGTGATAATAGAAGAAGAACAAGAAGCTGCTTGATCATGACCCCTGACTAAAGATAATTCCAGTTCCTTGGAAGTCGTGCCTTTCCCATATTCTTTTCCCGGAAAAAAATCGTATTCCATCAAAATTTTCCCACTCATCGGCCCTACCTTTCTGTGAACCGCCATAACTCCCACAGACTACAAATAAATCAGAAGCCAGTTATTGCATTCTATTTTACTGTGTTCAAACTTCAAACGATACGTTGAAAAAGGGTAAATATAATATTATTATGTGTGTGCCCACCTCGCCAAGATTGCGAAAAGAAGAAGCATTGTGCGTGGACAATCTGGTGGTGAAATCTGTGGCTTCAGGAGGGAGGCTTGTAGCTTGTTGGGGAGTGAATCCCAGAAAATGATCAGGGCCATTGATCATGGACCTTATATCTAAAGCATTGTCTCTCCTCGTATTTGATCTTTTTACGATGTTGTCGTCCGTGAAACGCTTTTTCTGGACAAATCAAAGCAATGTATAGAAATTTAAAAAAAAAAAAAAAAAAAACCCAACGAAAAAACCCAATGTCTCGAATCCTCTACAAGGTCAAAACAAGCAAACCCATATTGAAACGAGAAATAATGGATGAAAGTACCTTGAAGCAAAGATCGCATGGTTCAGATTCAGAATGCGTATTTGGCATTGAAGAGAGCTCTCTCGAGGTCTCCGAGGGGCTTCCAACCAAGGGACTCCAAGCCGGAGGTCCGAACCCATACGAGTACCCTCCACCACCAAGCACGTTGAACCCAGCATTATCCGGAACAGTCCCACCGGTCGGACCCTGACTCAACCCACCGGGGATTACAGCGTTGCCATTGAACATCAAATGATGAGGAGGAGGGAACTGATGAAGCAGTCCATGGTTAGCGGATGCACCATGGTGTGGGGGAAGATTGCCGGCGAAGGGGTCACCGCCGATAGGGAAGGGAGAGAGAAGCGGTGGTATTACAGAAGAAGACTTGTTGTGATGCATCTGGTTCATCTCTTGAACCCTGAGGATACTTTCGAGCTGAGCCACACCCATACCTCTCTGGGGTTTCTTCTTCTGATTCAGACCCTTGCCATTATTGGCCTTCCGGCCTCTGCTGCTTCTGGAGGGTTCTGTCTTGGGTAGTTCCTGATCCGATGAACCGCAGAGAGCCGAAGGTGGCTTCATGGTCTTGTTCTTGTCGGAGGCCATCAGAAGAAGCGAAGTAGCCATGGCCGTGTGTGAGTGCTGAGAAATGAATGCAACAGTGAAAGAATCGACTGGATTTTAAACGAGAAGAGAGACGCAGGGATCAAATAAAAGCTCTCTGTGTTATATGCTCTTTGGCTCTGGAGAGAGAGAGAGAGTGGAGCGAGCCAAAGCAGAAATGCCTGTGAAATGGTGAGAGAGATAGAGAGAGAGAGAGAGAGAGAGGACATTGCACTCCGTGTGCTAGTTTGTGAAAAATGAGGAAATTACCCATAGCCTTTATCATAAATGCTAAATTTATTTATTATATAAATTATTTTTTAAATTTTTAAAAATGTTGTAATCTGATTTCCATTATTAATAAGAGTTAATTTTAACAAATAAAAAATGGTCAAAAAATATGAAAATTAACACAAAAAATGATAAAAATATAATAAATGCTTTAAAAATTACAAATAAAGATCCTAAAAAATTACATAAAATTTTGAGGTCACTTTTTATTAACTAACTATCAAAATTATTTTTATTAACAACAAAAATTAGATTATAACCTTTTAAAAATTAAAAAAATAATTTTTATAATAAATAAATTTAAAATCTATAATACTATTATACCAAAAGTTTGGGAAGCAATGAATTACCCATGTACTTATGTGCCATTTACTTGGGTGTTTTGAATTGGCCGCCGATTTAATTTTGTCTTGTTTGGTTTTTAATAATCTATTTATTTTATTTATAATTCTTTTGCTGGGCCCACTGAAAAGTGTTGAGGTTCCACACATTGCCCCTTTGAGGAATAAATGGGAGAGGGTTACATGGAACAGGAGAAGGCGGTCGCAAGCTTAACTATAGCTTAATTATTGTTGATGTGATAGCGTTTCTGTGTGTACGTCTACGATGCCCCAGAAGCGCGTCCGTGGCACGCTCCTTTTCTCTTTTTGTCCCCTTTAATTAGTCTGCAAATAAACATACATCTCATATCCTGAATTTTGAAAACCTGTGAGAGACAGAGAAGCTGCTTCCTCTCAGCCTCAAGCTTATGGTACAGTGATAGATATTGTTGATCCAACAGATAATATCAACACCGAATTACAAAGGAGGAAACTACTGGAATTTAATAAAGGATGGGCTTCTTTGGATTTATTGGCCCCTCAAATCTTGTTTAGAAATTTTCGATACTTACTACTTCCGTTATTTGTACAAGTTCTAACACACTCACTTTCTGTCCTAAACATACAGCAAAGTTTTAAAGTGATATTTAGTTTTAACTATAAAACAAAAATGTGTTATTTAGATATTTTCTGATTTTAGTGCATTTTTACCCTTCTTTAACTGCAACAAATTGTTGGTATGATTTTAATTCCTATACAACACTTTATTATAATAGTTAATTACAGCGAAAATGGTCAAATTGAAAATTTGCGCTTCTTTATACAAGTTTAAGGTATTAAACACTACCCCATAAGAATTACTTCCTCCCATCAAAAATATAAGCAGTTTTGAGAAAAAGTTTGTATATTAATAAAGTTGTCATTCTCCTAAAATTATATATTATTTTTTTATCCTTAATCCATATTAATAATGCATTTCATGATGAGTTAAAGATAAATTTACAAAAATCTAAGTTAATAATTAATAGGGTAAAATTATTGTAAAAAGTGCATGGACCAAATTACTTATATCTTAAATCAAGATAAGTTGGGAGAAGATGCTTATTTAGATCGGATGGAGTATAAAATTAGTTAACTTTGCCTTATAGACTAGGACCGGAAAGACTATGAATCTATGATCTATAATACTCTCTCTTCATTTAGTATTATAAAACACTTTTTTAGAGTATCATGTTAAAATAAGACATTTCAAGCCTTATAATTAATACAGTTTTTTAAAATATCCTTAATCAAGGATTCAGATTTTTTTTAGTTGAGATAATTCATTAATTAAGATAAAAATAAAAAAATGTACTCAATGTAAGACATTTTTTGAAGGGTTTGGATATTTAAAAATATAAAATAATTTTAGTTTTTAATGTGCAATTAATGTATTTTTTTCAAAAATACCCTTAATAAATAAATCATTTAATATTTATTTTTGAATAAAGAACTTCATTAAATAAGGATAAATATAAAAAATATTATGTTAATTTAAAAGTAGTTAACTAATTTATTAAATAGTAAAAATTAATTAAAAATATTTTATATTTTTAACAGAGCGAGAGGAAGTATAATTTTAAATATCTATTGGTTGTGCTGAGACATTAGCAGCTGGGAAGGCTCATTGTGCTGGGGAAGATATTCAGATGCTCGCAGAAGTACCAATGTTTTGTATGGATATTCTCAATAAGGAAAAGAGCTTTTGCTCTTGTGGTTAATTTTTTTATAATTTTTTACGATACTTCAAACTTCGGCTTGCCCTCTTGGTGGGGAGGGGGGAAAAAAAGATGATCACTTTGAAGCAGTGACGAGAGTGGTGACACGCATGAGGGGTGGGACTGATAGACTGATAGAGGCGAATTCCTGAGAGCATATCATAAATTCATGACCCATGGATCCTTGGGGCTAGGTGGTGTATAGTATGTGGTGGTAAAAGAATTAAGAATGCTTTTAGTTGTAGTAGTCGTAGTAGAGCAGCGTCAGAGACAGCATTATCCAAATTAGCAACAAACCATTAGGCTTTTAGAAATATATATTCATGTTTAAAAAAAGAAAAGAAAAGAAAAGGCTACGTACGTCGGTTTTGCCTTTTAAAAACGCCACTCAGGCATGCCACTGCTAGTTTCAACTCGCACATCAAATATGGCCTTACAGATGATCACTCACAGTTTATATAGTAAGTAACACCAAGTCCTCTCTCTCTCTCTCACAGAATAAAGAAGAAAAGCAAGCAGAGATATGGTGTTTGTTTAGGCAATCAAGAGTGAGATTTTGGTCAATAATGAATATAATACGATCGAATCAGCCCTATCAAATAGCCTTGCAATGATGCCCCTTCTGCCTTCTTTAACCTCTTCTTTTTTGGTAAACAAGAGCTTTCTGTAAATGAGGCCATTTCTTTGGTATACTTCGTGGGGGTGTTTGTTCTTTAAAACGTAGCTATGCGTGCCTAGGAGCTTACTTTGGGTAGGTGTGCGAGAGAAGTGGTAGTGTTTCCCTGTTGCTGATATTAGCATGCAATGATTAAACATGGATGCGAATATATATTATCATAATTGTTTTTTGCTTCTTATAACACACACACACAATGTGTGATGCCCATGGATTTGAGTAATTCATAACAAACACGCAAATCCTATGCCAACTTCATTTTTCTAACGTTTATTGGGATTGAACCCCAGCCACGTGATCAACCAAATTACTCCCTCTATATTTTCTATTTTCTATCCACATATTGTTGGAACAATTTTATGAAAGATATATGTAATTAAACTTATCAAGTAATCAAGATTATTAACCCTATAATAAAATATTAGTCTTTTTTTTTCTGCGTGCATGCTTTGTTTGAATAGGTAAATCTATAGTATAGAAATCCAAGTTAATATTATACACCCGGAACCAACAAACCATTAAATTAATGATTTGATTAATTTAATAAAATGTTTCCTTTATGACGTTTTATCACATTTAAGTTATAATTCTGACCATTAATCCTTAAATAATATCTTGATTAGTTTAATAATCAGTTCAATTTTTAATTAGTAACTTGAGTAAATTGTGATGTCTCCTAAATCTACCACATACTTAACCACAATTAGCAACTCTCTCATAGAAATTATAAGGTAACCAATCCCCATAAGTATTTATCATGGTGAAGAAGACTCAACTATGGCTGAAACTAATTAGCCATAATAAAAAAGGAAAACACTTTATTTCAAAGTCTTCTAGGATTAATAGAAATTGACTTATATACTCCCTCCCTTAAAAAATATAAGATATTTTTTTATGAGTTGAATGTCAGACATTTTTTTAAAGGTTGGATGATAAAAAATGTAAGACATTTTTAATATTTTAAGACATAGTCATTGTGTATTTTTTCAAAAGTATCCATAATGAATAAATTATCTTATATTTATTTTTGAGTGGAACATTATATTAAACAGGAACAAATATGAAAAGATAATATTAGTTTAAAAACAAGTAACCATTTTATCAGAGGACAAGGTTCGATTAAAAGTGCCTTACATCTTTTAACAAATGAGATAAATAAAAATATTTTTTTGTTTTGGAAAATATGACTTTCTTGTAATTTTTTATTCCCCCCCCCCAACGTGCCAAATTCTAAATCCATCCCCGCCAAAAAGTGTGATCAAATTCCATAAACGGTCACAACGGATGAGTACGGATAGCAAATGTGTTCGCTGTGATAGAATTTCAGGTGGATTTATGTAAATCTTAAAATTATTAAATTATTAAGTAAAGCATACTTGCACGTTCATTTTTGATTGATTTTACCATAGAAATCTAGTCATTTGAGATACACACACACACACATACACGGACAAGATAAATGCATGGTATAAAGTAGTTCTTAAATGTAAACACACAACACGCACGCACGATAATTTCTGCGGGATATATATATACATATATATTGTCGTTGATGAGTTCATTTTGGGGGGGGGGGGTGTTAGCTGACTGTGTTGTATGAGATTAGCTGATTCAAGCATGAATGCATGTACGAGACATTAAACTCTGGAAAGTAATTATATTAATTGTAACTAGTATTGTGTGTGTTGCGATCAGTAAATTAAATTTAAATAATGGATGTAGCTAGTCATTGTGGAAGAGATTTATTTTCAAGCTCAAAAGAGTAAATTGATTATTTACACGTAAATAAGAATTTAGATAAGAAACTACAGGCTAATAAATTCGTAAAATTAATATATACCGTGCATGACCAATATATATATATATATATACACCCACCGTGTTTTGTGGGGGTGACGATGGAATCTGAAAAGGAAGAAGGTGGCGCCGGTGGTTGCAGGAGGAGGAGTGGAATAGGAAGGGGCCCACGCGGTGGTCCCGGTGGTCCCCGGTGACCGTACGGGATTTAGGCGGCTGAGAGAGAGAGAGAGAGAGAGGCGGGGACGTGGCACGTGGGAGGGGAGGGGGAGACACGTGTAAGGTGGGAGGTGGGATTGCTGGTTTGAGAGAGACACGGTGGATTCGAAGGGGTCTGAAACCGAGATTGTGCCCTGCTTGGAATGATTGCCATTTCCAGGCCTTTGCGGCTCTGGACCACTTCTCTTTAATCATCCCTCTAACTTCAATTACTCACCCTTAATCTCCTCGATAGAGTGACAGACAAGAAATTATTTTGGTCTGATAGAAGGACATAAAGGTATTTTTATTTTAGATCACACTTCACAGGCTCTATTAAAACAAGAAGCAGCTAAAGGAGGCTTTGCATGAGGGAGGGGACAGACACGGGCAAATAGAGTGAAGTGAGCAATCTGCTTTATTGCAACTGGGAAAGGACCATCCCCCATTTCGGTACAAACCCAACCCACCACACTCCCATTGGTCATTGCTACAGATTCCACCATTAATTAGAATAATTAATTATTAGTTAATTGCAAATTCCATAATAGAACAGTGAGACAGAGTACAGAGGAGCAGGAAGGACTACAACACACCCCTGCGTCGGTCCCTCACAGTAGCAGACCCAGATGCATAGATATGAATCTCAACTAGGATTTTCCCCTGCACTTGAATTCCCCATTTTACCCCCCTCTCTCTCCTTCCATCCTAATTTCACCCAAGGGATCTTCTTCATTGAAATAGGGATCCACCGTGATGCCCTCCAGATTAGAGGTGAGGAGATACCTGGCGGTTGGGAAAGGTACTGAGAAAAAGCATGCCAAAAGGCCAGACACAAAAGCAACATGTGTCTACTCTGTGTCCCAGCCCTATCCATGCATTACAAAATAATATTTTTTACACAAATTATGAGTAGCTAGAGTTTCATCCCTTAAGTTTATAATTTTTGCTTGATATTTTATTATCTTGTGTCCACTGTCCTGTTCACCCTGGCTGCACACCCTTGAAAATCCAAAGGACTGAGTGCCCTCCTACGCCTCGTTTTTCTCAGAGTGGCATCAGGTTTTCAAGGTGAACAACATCTGATTTGCAGAAAAATGGAAGGGAAGTTGGCAAAATGATCCATAATCTCAATAAAAGAATTGACTTTGAGGAATGGGCAAAAGAGTCCCAACTTCAAACTTGTTGACAGTCAGTGGATTGTTTGAGTTGCTCTCATAGTGAAAGTGAGTTGTCACATACTAGTCAGGAAATGAATTGAGAACGAGCCCTTTCAGAGTCCTTTTTTCAAGTGTTGAACAACAGACTGAAAACTAATACATTTAAGAGGAACCCAATTGTTTAATCAAAAAATTCTATTATATTATAAATTATAATAACCTTTTAGTATAGAAATTGATTTAAATCATATATCTCAAATCAAGATATCATTGAATGATGAAATATCATCTAAGATAATAAAATATCTTGAGCATAGCCCCAAATTAACTAATTCTACTCTATCTAAATCAAAGAATAAATAACCCAAATGGTAAGTTGTAAATAGAGGTGGGTAGGTTGAGTTAGCACATGATTGTTTTGAGAAACCTAATTATTGCGCTATATATATGAGAGGGTTCTCTAAATATTTTAAACACTTGTCATCTCACATCTATTACGTCTAACTCTCTTTTTATGCCTTGAGTCCTCGTATTAAAATCGTGATAGAGACAATTATAATGATGACTTCAATTTTTAACTTTTTATATACAAAAGCTCATTTGGAGAGAGATATCTTTTTATTTTCAGTGTGCTAAGAGTAAATATTACTCCATATTTATACTGAAGATGCTTCTATACATAGTACCTGAAAATAATTCATAATAATACATAGAGTATGGTCCAAATAATTAATTGTACCAAGTGTGCAGTACATGCTGTATAATGCATCCGCAACATTTCTGAGTAGATTAAAACCCACAGATACTTGCCTATCATCTTTCTCCTATCCCCACACTAGGAAAGCCAGCTATACACCCGCACCTTCCTAACTCCCTTACAAAACAAAACAATTTTACGTACATTCACACTTCACATATCTACCTTCTTCTAAAGCCTCCAACACACAGGCCTCTGAATAGCCACATATATTAATTTCTGCAATTGGTTGCTCTTTTTAATAATTAATGAATAAAAAAATAGGTACCTATTTTTGTTTTAATGCCGCTCCCAACAACAACAATCAATGTCCCTCTCGTGCATAAATAACGTACGGTTTGACAATTCACGGTTACATGCATGCTTCCTTGTCATTTTCAGGAGTGATATTTTAAAAAAGAAAATTCTCCTCTGTCATTTTCAGATAATGTAAAATCGGTGAATATAATTTTATACGAAGTTGATCAAAGGGAAAAAATCTAATCAATATATATATATATATATGAGGAATGGTTAGGCCTTACATAACAGAAGCAAAAACAAAGAAGTGGTCGTCACTGGTAGTCTGGCGCTATTGGATTTATGGGATATCTACCAGTGATCCGAAATGCCATCCTTTCTACATAACAATTTCAAATAATTACATTTGTTGGATTCTGTTGAACAGCAAGACATCTTTATAAATATATATATATATATATATATAAAATAAAGTTTAGATAAGTTGAGTCTCAAGAGCAGGATTATGACATATTTTCAAACTCAAAAAGCACTTATAATTATATTTATAGATCATCTACCAACAAGCTTCTCACGTTAACAGTAAAATTTAATTTCGTGACTTTGTAAATTATAAGATAAATTTTTATCAATTGAATTAATCTTTATTGGGTGCTGAAATACAAGACATCTACCTGCGTGTGTGTGTGTGTGCCCGTGCTTTTTCCCCCATTACTGTGAGTGTGTGTGTGTGTCTGATCAAAACCGTAAAGAGACAAGAATAAACTGGTGAGTTATTTGGTGGGCCTAACTAAGAGCGCTCTCAGGCCCAAGAAGATTGGGCCAGGTCTTACCTTACCTTGCCCCTTGTTCTGGAGCTGCCATTGAAGCTACACTGAGAGTGTTTTGTAATTTTCCATCCAAGTTGGCGTTGAGAAAAAGATATACTCTTTCATTTAAAAATATAAAATATTTTTAATTAAATTTTACTTCTTAATAAAATAATTATTTATTTTTAAATTAATTCTATCTTTCTATATTTATCTTTATTAAATACTCTATAATAAATATAAAGTCATTCATCAATAGAGACATTTTTAGAAAAAAAAAAAGACAATGAATACACCTTAAAAAATTAAAAATACTTTATATTTTTTAACATCTAACTCTTTAATATTTTTTAATGGAGAAAGTAATATTTATTGCATTTTAATCTTTAAATATATTTTTCAGGGAGAATTATCTTAAAATCTCCGCAATCAAGAAAAAGAATAAATGCAATACTCCATGCACTAAGAAAATATTATGTGAGAATCGCGTCTAATTATTTTATTCATTGATTTATTGATATTTTATATATTTATCTGTAGTAGTTCTGTATGCATCATTTGTAATTATTTTTACCCTTGTAAATAATACAAACTAGGACAGGAAAAAAATGAAATTGTCGGTAGCACGTTCCATTTGCGAATTATTCTCATTCCTTCGGATACAAAGATTTTCGCAGAGCGGGGCATCTATCTAGTCGCAATGTTGGTCTTTTCGTGTAGACTTTGAAAATTATCACCTAATTAATTACCTAACTATTGCGTCATGAACCAAACTTATATATTTAATATACTTTTATCTAATTAAATTAAAATATGTGAACTTTAATATCTTAATAATATTAATAATAATTAATTATAAAATAAATAATTTATTATAGATACGTAAGTCTTGATTTAATTAGAAACAAGCACTTTAAATATATACAGTTAAGTATACAAATTTTTTCCTTAAATTATTAATCAATTATTACCTGTTTTTTTCCTCCCTTTCTTTTTTACCTGAAGGAAAAACTTCCACTCTTTCGTTTGTTATAAGAAAATAAAATTCTCTTCTGCTCGAAAAACATTTACTTTCGGAAGGGATTAATTTACCCGGTCACATCTCCATTAATATCTTATGATAATTTTCACATCTCGCTGATTTACACAATAAATCGAGTCTAATCTTTTCTAAATGGAAACTATATATATATTCATATGATATTTCCAATTTGCCACAACAAGTTTTCATTGAAAAAATAAATAACTGGTGACTCAAAAAGAAAATAATGCAACACCTTACACCAATCAATATATCATGAAAAATGTGTCTATTTTATTTCACGATGGCCATAAAAAAAGTGGAAAAAAATCTTACATGACTGACACACACATATATACAGTTGTCATTGTTCAGTAACTCAGCTACAGATTTTCGATCTTCAATATTTCCCGAAAAATGTACAAATCACACATACATGTACAGCTGTATATACACAACTGCAAATATTTCCCGGGAATTAAAGTGTACACTAAAAAATGTGCCTCATCTCCAACACAAAATATTACTCAAAACACGCACACAAAAATCAACAAAAAAAAAAATCTACATGTACAACTGACATTAAAAATAATAATGCTTCAAGCACAAGGCCTGGCAATAGAGTCCATGCTCGTCAGACGGCTACGGTTCCTCTCAAGCAACCCTTCCATGATTACCTTCTTCTTATACTCCACCGTATCAAATTCCTCCTCCTCCTTGTACCCCTGTCCCGGAGGGCTGTTTTGCTCGCTCCGGCGAGGCAAGAGATACAACCAAAAGGAGACGCATATGATAGCAAAAACCTTGCCCCATAGAATCAAAATCAACAAACTAGTTATCAAGATTATACACAAAGCCTCAGTCCTGTTATTATTTGGATCCGTTCCTTTTTCCTTGTCCTTGACTTTGGAATTTTCTCGTCGCTTCACTGTGGTAGAGCCAAGTGAAGCTGTGAAAGAAGGAGAAGAAGAAGTTCCTGGAGTTTGAGACGATGAGCTTGAGTTCGTTGACGATGATAACGAAGATCGAGTGAAGAGAGACGAGTTGCTTGATTCTAACGATATTCGGCTACTTTTGCATTCTTGTTTTGAATTCTTGTCAATTTTTTGCTCTAATTTCATGCTGCGACTTGATCTGGAAATTTTACTCTTGCTAGCTGCTTTCCTCCTTTGAATCTTCTTCATCTAAAAGCGACAAAATACGTATTAGTTGCCATCATCCATCGCATGCAAAAACAAGAAAATTTCAGTTCTCTTTTTAATTAATTATAGAACTCAAATTCTAATTAAATTTAATTAATTCTCATGTAATCTGATAAAATTTCAAACAAGAGATCGAAAAGTTAGTATTATAAATTCAAAAACTAAATTAACTAAATAGAAAATTATAAATTCATTGAAACTAAAGAGATAAAAATACAACTTTTTAAAAAAGTTAATAATAATAATAATAATAATATATTTAAGAAAATTCATATACTCCTATCATTTTCTTGCAAGAAAACAAATATCTGGACCAAAATTGGCAATTTGTTTGGCAGATAAAATTAAACTGTGTGATCATTAACTAATTTTTTTTTCTCGCATTGACTGATCAACAAGATAACATAACCCGGGAAGGCAATACGTAATACGTAAGATTGAAAATGCAGGCTTTCATTAAAATTGCAATTTGTCAATTTTAGATATATTTAAAAAACAAAAACTCGACGACTTGTGAACTTCGAAGAAAACTCGTGGAGGCGAAACAGCCGAGGATTTATTTTTTTTTTTTTGAAAAAAACATTGGGCGACCAATTTATTGGTAGAATACGGTTGAGAAGTTATCCTTATATCGTATATGATCATATAAGTAATTGAAATTAAAACAGTGACAGAAAAAAAAAACGACAAATGAAAGCTTGGATTCCTTTTCAAGAAGAGAAATTTTATATTCGTCCAAATAATGCTGAAAAAATTTGTGATTGAGTCTATAAACTGGATTCGAACTGATCAAAATCCAATATAATTACCAGAGATAGAAGGGATTAAGAAATGAAAGAAGAACAGAAAGAACAGAAATTAAAGAAATAACGAAGGATTAATGCAAAGTGTACCAAAGTAGTGTCGTTCAATGCCTTCTTGAGAATCTGCCAGAAACAAGTATCGTCATCGTCGCCTTTCTTCTTGGAGGAGCGGCGCCAACCGCCGGTTCCTTCCCTGCAATCCACCAAGAGCGCCGACGAGAAGAAGGTCGAGAACGTGGCGGGCTCAAAAGCATCATCGTCGACGGAGGAGACCGGTTTAAAACAGAGACATAACTTTGTCTTGAAACTTGCGTTGTGGTTGATCTTGGACCGGTCGGTCTTGGCCTTGGAGGACTCCATGGGAGAAGAGAAAGCGGTTAATCGTGAGGATCAGAGTGAGGAAAACAACGAAAACGATGAGAAAGAATGATCGAGACAAGAACGGTGGGGTGTGTTTTGCGTGGAATGTGGGGAGGGGGAGAGAGAGAGAGAAGAGAGTGGCGTTTGAGGTTTCGCGACTAGCGGTTAAGTCGCTCTTTAACAAGTTTTAATTTAAAACTAAAACACACACCGATAAATAGTGTATTTTTTTGAATATCTAAAGGAGGAGAGTGTTTTTTAAAATTTTTATTTTTAATATCTCTAAAATATTACGTAAACACAATAATATTAATAAATGAGTACTAGTATATCATTCAAGGGTGTAGTATTGATATTGACTAATTTTTTCATTAATTTATACCGTAGTCAAAGAGACAGGATATCGTAGTTAAGAAATCAGAAGGCGCGCGTTTGAATTTTATTTTTTAAATTTATTTTTTATCTGTTGAGATATTTATATATATAAGATAAACACCCACAAATGAACAATACTATATAGCAAAGTTCTCAGTACATCGCACCGCCGTCGCAACCCGCAAAAGAGTCCGCCTTTATAGTACTAGTAAAGTAGTGGACACATTTTCATGCATTTTATATATGATTTTTTTTTTTACCTGAGCATTTTATATATGAAATTTAAAGAGTTAAAGAGTCACACAATTTATAGTTCAAAAACAATATAGGTTGCAGATTTGCAATTATAATTATAATATAATATTATAAATATAATGTCAAAAATCGAGTTAACTTACGTTTAACCTTAAACTAGTAATTCGTTATTTGGGCAAAAAAAAAAAAGTTCATTAAACTACTAAACTAGTATATTGATCAAATCAATAAAATGTTTTTGTTTATAAAGGATTTAATGACGGTTGAAGTGCAGTCTTTACTATTAACTCTTCATGGGTCTAATTTTCTGTAGCTATATCAATGACTTACTTCTCATATAAGGCATCAAGAATCCAAAAGTCAATTTGTAGGTCTGACCGGTTGTCCGAAAAAATATGTAGGTCTGACCGTTGCTACCCGGTAATGTATCTTCACTTGCCTCTCCTGTAAACACATGGAGCTTCAAATAAAAAATTAAACATTTGCACAAACCGATCCGATTCGCCGATGTACATGGTGAAATAGTTGTGCATCATGATTAATATTTAATTAACATGCATCTTCTCATTGAATGAAATTATTCATTATTATTAATAATTATTATATAGTGCATACGTCCCACTGTATAAAATACATGTAGACAAGATCACATATACTAGTAAAATTTATTAAAAATATTTTACAATCTTTTTTCTTTAAATAAAATATAAACTTTTAAAAATATTTTTCATTTAACAGGAAGACAACATCACATATTTTATATTTAATATTTTGTTTGTGAAAAAATATTGGAGAGAGAATGCAATGGGGAGAGTGATATAAAGAATATTACAAATAAAATTTTATTTTTATCAAATTATTTTACATCCTAGATCATTGAATATATTTTAAAAATATCTTCTAATTTGATATAAAAATAGTATTATGAAATGAATTGTCACTTTTGTATTTTTTTATCAATAATTTTGTATTTATATCAACGAAGGACTTGGGGAACTATAATAAATAGGTAATCTTAATACAAGTTAACTGGATAGAAATGACTGGGACTTTAGAATTAGAATTTTAAAAAATATATAGAATGCGATTACATTGTTAGATAACTTTCTCTTTCAATGTTAAATGTTTGATTGAAACTTTTTAGGACAAGGCCATAACTTAAAAAAAAAAATTCTCCAATTTCAAATAATCAAGATCTTTTTTTTTTTTGGACCAAAAACAATCAAGATCTTTTCAATCAATCATTTGATCGTGTTAAGATTACAAAAAATGTACTAGAAAGAAGAAAAATGAACACATTTTTGGATATGATTACTACATGATCCTTCACTTGAAGGATTTACAATCATGATTTATCCCTTAATTAAAAGTGACAAGAACTAATTCTCGCATGAGGTGAGGTGATACACCGTATGCCCCTCTATACCAACATAACAATATGATGACTTTTATATAGGCTTTAGGGTCACAAACTAATTAATGTGGTTAACATCAATCACACCGACACTCTAATATTCCAACACATCCGTTGCAACGAAATAAATAATTATTTTTCAACAGGTTAATTAATTATGATAGCAAAGTCACAATTTATATTGAGACTTGAGTTGAATGGAATGAAAAGCAAAGAGAAAATAGAGAATGAAAAAAACTACGGGAAGAAAATTTTAAAAATAGCAAATTTTGTTTATTATATTTAGGGGTTTTCTCTCCTGATTTTAGTTTCTTTTTATTTTTTCTCCATCCAAACAAAGAACAATAGCTATGCTGATTTATGAGTTGAGATAAAGTAATAATCTAGTGGTGTTTTAGTGTTTTTTTTTTTTTGGGACCTTGAAGTGTTTTAGTCTTTACGCCAAGAAGATATAAACAAATTAAATTAAGTATGGCCCTTAAAAATATAACACATAATAACACCCTATTAAATATTTACATATCTTTGGCCTAAAAAATATTGGGAGAATATTAATGAAATATCTATGAATAAATTTAATTTCTCATGAGAGCATTTGATAAATCAAATACTTGTTGAAACAATAATCTCACTTATTAAATTGTTAATTCTTTCTTGCAAGAAATTCTTTTGAGAAATTAAATTTCTTTGGGAGTACTTTATTGATATCCTCCCAGGATATTTATATATCAACATAAAAAAAAAAACCCCTCTGATTGCACGTTATCTGAAGAGTGTATATAATTAATATTTTTTCAAAAAAAAATCATTCACAAAACTGACAGGAGTTAGTTAATTAATAAGGATTTAATGCATAATTCATAAAATTGTAAATTTAAATTCTCTCAATAACATAAAAAATTTTATTGAGTGATCTATATAATACTTGTGTGTAAGCACCTTATGAAATTGTAAACATGTTCTAATATTAGTGAGTTTTTAAAATCTAATTCTTAAGGTTTGTATAAAAAAGAAAAGAAAAAATCGTTCACATAGTGCAAGTCTTGGGGCCTCAACTTGATCCATTTCCTATCCAGTAGTTTGTGTTATGTATTGAAGATAATAGCTTAGAACATTATATTTAATTTAAATTTTGATGATAACAAATATAGATGAGTTAACTATATGTATATACAGTACCATAATCCTCATACTTATTTTATATATATATTGATACTTGAACTAACTATTTTATTCATGATATATCATTTAAGATTGTCTAACGTAAAGATGAGAGTGGGCATGAAGAGAAAGAAATCAAAAACATCATTAACATGCACACCACGCTCAAAATGAGAGTACATAAAGAGAATGATAATCTAATAAAAGCTTAAAAAGATTGAAGACATTCATATAAACTTGGATACATTTTAAAAGCCTTGGACTTTATGGATATAATATCATTAGATTAAAAGTTTTTATGTTAAACTCATTGATTTAGATATGTCATATTAGCTCAAAATATCTTAAATCAAAATATACATTTTAGCTCTTAAGAAAACAAGTAAGATATACTTTTTTTTATAATCATAACTTACATTCTTTCTTCCCTTAACTCTTTATATTTCCAACAACCTTAATTTATGTTATGTTTTAGCATATAAAATTGAATTTGATATATATATATATGTGTGTGTGTGTGTGTGTGTGTGTGTGTGTGTATAATATAATATACATATCTACATGTTCTTACTCAAACTTTCACTTAAAAATTAATTTTACACATATTAAGCTTGTGAAAATTACTTTAACATTCTTGCAATCAGAGTTTAGAATTTAAATTTATCTAAACTTTTCTTCGTACCTAATTTTACTGAAAAGTTTTTAAAATAATCAAAGATTTTTTAAATACTAAATACACTCTCCTTTTGAGTGTGTTGCTATATCTAATATTTGATATTAGAGTTTGAATTCTTAATCAAAGATTTAACAATCTAAAAATATCATATAGTTAGTTTTGATAATAGCGTTCTTTCTGAGGGTGCCGGCCTATCTGACATTATGCAGAACATTTTCTTTTTTGTTTCTTTAATTCTTTCTTTCTTAATGGAGAACATTTTCTTATTATAATTTTTTTTACCGAATTATAAACATATGGAGGTTAATTTTAGAACAATCAATTCCCAACCTCTAGTTTTCTCTTTGAAATCTTTGCGCGTTGGTTTTATTTTTGGTTTCTTTTGATAGTTTATCTTATATTTTATGATGGATTTTTTCAGGAAAAAAAACATCAATAAGAAAAATGGATAAAAATCGAAGGATCTAGAAGCAGATTGTGGCTTGTTTTAAGATTATTTGATGACCTCCAATACAAGGATATATGTTCCACTCCACCGGTCTCAATTTATAATACACTTTTAGATGAAGTTATATATATCAATAAAGTTTTTAAATATATTTTACAATTTTATTTTTATAAACCAAAAATATAAACTTATAAGAGTGACTTTAATTTAGTACTCTATTTATAAAATAATGTTAAATCAAAAAAATATAATGAGACATGTAATATTAAAAAATTATTAATAAAATTTTATTTTTATCCGAATATTTTCTATTTTGAGATGTTAAATATGTTCAAAACATATCTTATAAAGTGTTATTTAATTTGGGACAAAGATAATAAAATTTTATTTCATTCAACAGCGTGGGCAGGCACTAAAAAAGAAAAAGATAACGTGGAAGGAAAAATACTAAATATATATGTTGTCATATATATATATATATATATAGGGTTAATATGTAATGTGTACTCTCAACTATAAATTTAATGCCGATTGGCGATTTAAACTCTAAACTCATGCTCCCTCCCTTTTTATTGGTAGGAGAAAAAAATTATATCACACGATTTAATAAAAACAATTAACTATATTGATTATGTCTGTAAATAAAAAAATTATACTACAATATCTTCAATAATTGAATTAATTGAGTTTTATTAATTGTCTCTCATGATTATAAATTATAAAATTTTGAGGGATAATTTAAAAAGAATTTATAATAAATGCTTATTGAAAAATATGATTTTACTTATATATAAAAATAAATTAAAAGTGATAAATTTTTTATAAATAAAAATGAATAAAATATTTAATATATTTTAAATTTTAAATAATTAAATTCGTGACAAAATAGATCGTACCATTAATTTGAAATTGACGCCATTACTTTAATGCATCAATTCCTCTCTCTATGCGTTAGCTAATCATTGCTCCCTCCTCTCTCCACGTTTCCATGCAGATCTCTCTCCCCACCTCCTCTCTCCCTTTGGTTTAAGATTCTGGCCTTGACAAATGCTACACTAATGCTTCTGATGGCCTTACCATGGAGTTCAACCGCTCCTCAACCACGAGCAGTTTATGCAATCCATGCTGCTTGTGTTCTAAGCCAAGAATTTTTACTAAAAAAAATTGAGATGATAAAATATATATGATAATTAAAAAAAAACATTTCAATCTCTCTCCGAGTGAGAGAGAGAGAGAGAGTTTTACTCATCAATTTTTTATAGTGTAAAAATTATTAATTATTATGTCTATGGTAAATGTTTTAACAAATTTTTTTCTCAATATGAATTATCATTAAATTGGTGAAAATTTTATCATCCTTATGAGTATTAAATAATTAGAATATATTAGTGAAATTTAAATGTCAAATGTAATAAATTATATTACTTGCTTATTGAATTTACTATTTAATTTTTTTAATTAATAATTGCAATAAACAAATATATCAATACATGAATAAAGCTCAATTGTCATTAAATCTTTATGTCAATGAGATCAAATTATATTAGAGTAGAAACTATTCATATCATAAATTTTAACAACTTAATTAATTTTTAAAAAAGTAATCTTTTGAAAAGAACATCTTTACCAAACCTTTTAATTTTTGAATAAGTGATTTTATGATAAATATTAAGCATATGACATTCAATATATCTTAGAATTTTTGTTACAATGCTTAACAAAATTTGTTAATAATAATTCTCACAATTTATTTCATTAAATATAAAATAACACCAATACTTTAAGAGCATGTATAGCATTATCTTGTTGAAAATGAGTAGATCCCATAACAATCATATCTTCAAACTACTGAAACAATTGTTCTATACATAGGTAAAAAATTACATATAGAATTAAAATGGGAATTTCATTTAGTATTTTATAACTTCTATAATGTGTCAATTTAAGGAAGTCAAAAATATATAACTCCTATATTTTATTAAAAAAAATTAAAAAGTTAAGGGACCGTGGCCCCTGCCGGTCCCCCCTCTCTTCACTAGAATTGAGAATTTGAGCGGGTCAGGCCTATTCAGGTCAAGCTTGAATAAGCCCGACCTGAATAGGCTTGATTCCCTAAAAAGCCTTAATAGCCAAGCTTGACCCGAATTCCTTCGAGCTTCGGGTGGCCTGAATACTTGAAATTTAATTTTTAAATTATTTTTAATTACTTTTACTTTAAAGTTTATTATTTTATTTTATAAAAAATATATAATATATATTTTATACTTAAACAATGTATAGGACTCAAATATATAATATTTTAGTATAAAATAACCTAAAACTTAAATAACTAATTAATATTAGTTTTATATGTCTTTAAAAATAAAATTTTTTCATTTGAATATTCGAGCCATTGGACTTGACCCAAATTTTTTTGGGCTTATTTGTAAAGTAGTTTGTGCCACCAAATAATATTAGAGGCCTGCTACGAAGTTGGATGTAGATTTTGTGCTCTACAATATAGCTTAAGAGCTAAAGCTCTACAAAATTAGAGTTAGTAATATAGGTCAATTCGAGAGGGTTGTAGACTTGGTCAGGTGGGTTGTCATAATCCACATCCTCAGTGGGTTGAATTCCTGTTAACTCGCCAACTAATTGCGGTTAACCCACCAATTTTAAAAAATCATATTTTTTAATTTTAAAAATTACAAATTCACCTTCTTTTCATTTATTTATTTTGAAAATATACCAAATTCTATTGCATTAAGAAATTGTTTCTCATTTATTGTGCATATTCAATCTCCGCATTATACAACTGCATAATAAAAAAAAATACTTTTGACCACATAACAGTACAAATTAAACATGTCCTATTATAGAAAAAACTGTAGTGCTAGAAAATGTTCATCTCTTTAATTTCATGCCATTTCAAATTCTAGGCATCGTCGTCATAATTTTGCTTGGATGAGAGGCCAAAGAGTTATTACACTGGATACACCACCAAATCTCGGCACCTAACATGTGACACTTATTGCCTTCAATGTTCTTTTTTAGGGCCAACTAATGGCTTTTTTTTTTTTGGGATAAAAGGGCCAAACTAATACTTTAGTAATTAACCAGTCTGAACATTAATTCGAGATCAAAGACAATAGTACTCGCAGACGAAAAACATTAATTCCGATGCATGACAATTGAGAACCATGCAGTAGGCGAATAAAAATTGATCTAGAAAATAGCAACATAGATAATTAATTTACAAAAATTATACCAAATGTAAAAGTATGTACTATTTTTTGTCTACTTTTTTTTTTTTTAAAAAAGCTGGCTAGCCCGTTGTGGGTTCAAATTATATGATATAGATCAAATTTGTCTCATATATAAATGAACTCATTTTCTTCAATTCAGCCCGCCACTACTAGCTCTACACATCCCATTCTACGTTGTTGGACCAAATTTTGCGAGCGAGTACAGTTGGGGCCTTGGGGGGGGGGGATTGTGATATTAAGATGGTTGGAAAAGTCAAAGCAGGGTAAATTGTTGCTTGAACTTGTGTAATAAAACTCTCTTTCGTGGAAATCTATCCCGTCTATCTCGTCAAGTTCCTTCAAAGTGTGTTTCTTCAACCTTTAACTCCTTAAATCCCACCAGGACTAAAAGAAGAGAGAAACAATGTGAAGGGGAGATCACAATGATGTGAGAGAGAGAGAGAGAGCTTCTTGTTATTCTTCTTCTTCCAACTTCTTTTCACAATTCTCTTTACTTCATCCGTTCTTGTTGAGCATATATATCAACTACAGTAACTCCAACGCAGCTGCTCTTGATCATTGCTCCGGTCCTCTACCTTCCCCCATTCTTTCGTAGCGTTCCCTACCAACCCTGCGTTGCATTTGTCGCAGTTGTAACATAGCTGCTTCTAATAATTGCTCCACGTGTAGCAGTTTGGGTTCGTTGTTAGATTCTCTGTCATCCAAATGAGAGTGTTGTGGGATGCATGAAGAGGATCTGGTTTAGGAGTGCAGCGGAGAGAGGGGGAGAGAGTGCGAGGACGGAGGAAAAGATGTCCCCTTGCGATACATATGTGGGGCCCACAATTTGAAATAATAGATGTCTAATCTAAATTAATAGGAGGGGCTAAATTACTGTAGGTTTTATTGTTTATAATTTAAAATATATAAAATATAAGTAGAGTCGAGAATAAGGGCCGGACCTGAAGGGCCGGGCCTGAAAGTCCTATTTAAATAAAGGTTCGGGCTTTGAAAATAATTTTTTTTAAATAATCGGGCTTGAGGGCTTGGCCCTGATAAGCCCTGTAAAATAGGACTCGAGCCCGGGCTGCCCTTCAAGTCCTGTTATATTATTTTTATTATTATTTTTTTTAGTAAAATACGTGTTTGAAATCAATAACCTACTCACCTGATCCTACATACATTATATTATTATTAATTTTAATTTATTCTAAAATTAATTTAATATAATTTAATAAATATCAGTGTATAGTATAAAATTTATGATATTTTTTATTTTTCTATAATTATTATGTTTGTATATTTATTAAAAAAATGAACTATTTTTTAAATGAAGATTTAAATTTTATTACTAGACTTCTAATGTATATTATTTAATTTTTAAAAAATTATGATGATTTTAATTTTTTTAATTTTAAAATATTTGAATTTATTTATAATGTTTAATTTTATTTTAATTTTTTTATTTTTTAAAAAAAGGCTTACGGGCCTGGCCCTGAGCCTTGAGTATAAGGGTCGGGCTTGAAAAATGGGGGTCAAAATGAAAAACCGGGCTTTAGGGCTAGGCCCTAAAGGGCCGGGCCCGCCCGTATTCCCAGCTCTAAATATAAGTTGAGAATTCAAATAATCTATTTGATAGTTCAAAATTTAAATTACATTTAATTATATATATATGTGTGTGTGTGTGTGTGTATGTATGTATATTGTGTTATAGAAGCTATGGAAGAGTAATGTGGTGACATCTCTTTTAGTTCAACAAACTCAATACCCATTCACCTAATGATAGGAAGCACATCATAAGTTGAGGAAAATAATGATAATTGAAAAAAGATTAAAGAGAAAAAATGTTTTGAAATTTTTTTTAAAAGGCACCTACCTGACATCATAAACTTTTATTTAGCAATGTTGTCTTGGGACTTCCAAAAAAGATGCAAAATGCCATGCTGTCAACTTTAACTGATATGAATCACCTAGTAAGGCTAAATCTCACCTTTGACCTTTCGAGATCCCCGCACTACAAAGTCATTTTAATCTCTTTAGAAATTTCAAGTGTTACCGACAATGGTCCTAGTCTTGAGATTGGCTGAATAAGTCCCAAAAAATTTAATTTCCGGGCCATCAACCCATGCCCACTCTTTTGAAATGAGGATGCATTGAATAATTTGGTTGGAGAACACTCTCGCATGCCGCCGCCAACCATTCTGTTACACCAACATCTACATAAATTCATTCTTCAATCTTCCTTCATTATGAACAACGTTAAATGAATATGTTAAGGAACAATCTTTCACAAGTTCTCAACTTGCTGCAACTCAGGTATTTAATTTGCTCATGGATTCCTTAACACTAGTTTTACTTGCTAAAATTACTTCATTCTTACCATTTCAATTGCGACTTCCATTTTCTCCTGAACACTGATTTTACTAGAGGGATTGCATTGTTGAGTTATTTTTTACCCCTTTTTATTGTGGGGTTTACTCTTGAGAGAGACTCATGGGTATTATGAGTAAGGCGTCTGTGCAAGTAATTTTGAATGGTTCTTGCTCGTTGAAGCTTTGACTCTAAAATGAAAATAAGGTGGTTCTGAGAATTTGGCAACATTGTCAATGATTGTGATTATTTGAGCTTTGGCAGAACCAAATGATATCAACCAGATGGTGGGAGAAATGGCAGAAGAAGAAACAATGTACTTGCCAGTAAAAGTCAAAATAATGGCCAACGTTGACGGCATGACACTTTTGCACCTTTTTTGAAAGTTTTGGGGTGATGTTGCTTAAAAAAAAATTAAGATATTAAGTGTTTTCCGTAAAAAAATTTGAAACACTTTTTCCCTTTAACCTATTAAAAAACAGCCCCACCATTTTTTATTATAAGAGAAATATCACATGGTTTGTCATTTTATATAAACAAACTTTTCAAGAGCATTTTAATCTAAACCGATTCAGACACGGTCATTGGCACTAACTAATTTTTTTTTTTTAAAAAAAATGAGTGAGTTGGTTGGCACTTGTCCATGCTTGAAAATGGAAGGAGTATGAGGCACGGGTTAGGATGTGGCATATTTATGACTTTTTGATTGTTACCCAAAAATTCACTTTTTTTTTTGGTCAAAATCCAAAAATTCACTTTTATATTTAGCAACAGCTATCTATCAACTAGTAAGATTAATCAATTTAAATTTACACGTTGCAGGACCTAAAATAGAAGCATGTCAAAACATACATAATTTATTTCTTTGTTATCATGAAAGTAAGCGCGCATAATTTATTGAATTATCAGGATTTAGATTCCATGCCTGTTCCAACTACATGCATCCGGTACCTATCTCTACGTGTCCTTATTCAATGCTCTCAATATAATCAATGGTTTTAAAGAATTTATGCAACCACATCCAGTGTTCACCCAATCTTTCTCTTCGCTTTTTTTTTTGTTTTATTTGCCTAAAATGTGATAACATGTACGCCCATAAAGTCACAAGCTTCAAAACGTGAATTTATATTTTTTTTATTTAAAGGTAAATAGTTCAGATGCATTAAAAAGAAAATAATAAAATGAGCTACAAATTAGAAGAAACAAAAAGAGGTAGATGCACATCCGTTTCCATTGATTTATATTCCTTACTCCACACACATCATCCAATTACACCTTCATGTTTTGCAAATGACAAATCAAACACCATCTCCAATCCTCATAATGCAAATCTTCCAACCCATTCATCGTATTACAAGTTTACAAAAAAAAAAAGGAGTTTTCAATTATAAAAAATTGATATTTCAAGTGTGGGAGCTAGTTTAGCTCATGTTCTACTGTAGCACGTTGTCTTTCATGGTCGGCGGCTGGATAGAAGAAGAACACAGCACAAGAACATTACTAGAAAGAAAACTACACCTAGTGGTGAGGCTGGAGAAGAAGAACATAGCATAGAAAGGTAGATGGAGTGCAAGATGATTGTTTAAGAAAGTTATGAAAATATGGCGAGAAACATAGAAGACACACCCATTTATGTTTGATGGCACCAAATAAGGAAGGTCATCCTTTCTTTTTTTTAGCCCAGAATATAAGGAAGGTATATCTCGTCAACGAAGGCAACGAAAAACAAGGGAAGATTGAGTGAATACCAACTCGGCAACTCCGGTTGAATCAACTCTTTAAAGCCATTGACTGTCTTGAGAGGCATGTGATAAGGACAAGTGGAGACAAGTACTGGATGCATATAGTTGGGACAAGCATGGGATCCAAATCTGAATTGTCATCACATCATGGTTTGTATAAACTTTTGAAGCGTATTTTCATCCCTCTCTCTCTCTCTCCCTCTCGTGAAAAGGCGCATTTAGTGGCTCCAGATGAAGCAAGTTATTCAGATTTAGAGTTCGCATTCATGAATTTATGTAAAGCTTTTTTTAGAAAGGAATTTTGGATATCAAAAAAAGGTCCCAAACCCAACGAGACATTCGGGGCAGATAATGTAGTATTAATTTATTTACGTCGAATCAATAGGCCCAGAAAATGATGTACTGCAATAGATTTTTTTTAATTGTTTGCTTTTTATATCACATCACGCTTTATTAACTATTAATGAGTGTTAATTAATTAATACTCTCTCCATTTTAAATTATAACATATTTTTAAAAAATATTTAACATTTTAAAATATAAATTTAATAAAAATAAAGTTTTATTAATAATAATTTTTAAATATTATTTTTTTATTTTTTTAATATTCTTTCATTAATGGAGTATTAAATGAAGGATTTTTTTAAAATTTATATTTTTATTTTAAAAAAGTAAGGTTGTAAAGTGTATTTAATCATTTTTTTAATATGTAAAATTTTATTTAAAAGTATTTTATAATTTAAAATGAAAAGAGTACATTAGTACACCTAATAAATCTGTGGAGAATCATGTTTAGTTTTTTCGTATAGCGTCCCAGCAATCTTAGTTTACCTATATCTGTGCTATAAATTGATATTAATTTTGAAGTTAATCCACAGTTAACGAGATATGGATTCAGTGACAATACATGCATCACTTAAACGTTTGAAATCCAAATTAATTATTTTAAATTTATACTTCACTTGATATTAATAAATGAATAAATTTATTTGAACCATAGCTAATATCATAAAGACACTCAATAACTACAATCATTAAATTTAAATCTTGATAAATGTTACGATCTTAAGCGGCTTGTAGATAGTATTCGTTTGATGAACAAAATTATATAATCAAACTTTTAGACCTGGTTTGACATGAGAGAATGATTTTTGATGAAATGAAAATATAAATGAGAATGGAAATAAGAGTAAAAATGACAAATGAAATTTAATAATATGTTTAGTATGTTAATAAATGACAATATAGTTTTTATTCAACATATGTAATGACAATAATAAAAGATCAAACAACCCTTATCAACAAGGAATTAAAAACAAAAAACAAAAGAATGTCATCTACTATTCAAATAATATGAGACCTCGCACCTTCTTTGTAAACACCAATTTTTTTTAATAATTTAACTCAATCATAGTTGGTTACAGCCACCTAATATATTTTATATCAATAATTTTAATATAAAAATATTTTATAATTGGCTTTAACTCGCACAATACAACATTTCAGCTAAATTTTTAACTCCCACATGCCATTAGGTTGAATCACATTTGTCCATTCTTATACTCCCAACAAGTAAACTAAATCACATTTGTCCATCCTTATACTCCCAACAAGTAAAATAACTAATTTAGTCAATTTTTAAAACAAGTCAGTTATTTGGCCTCATAATCATGCCATTTTAACTAATCCAAAGTAAACCAAATATTAAAATTACAGTAATCCAAAGTGTATCAAAAATAGAAATAGTTTGAAAGGCATGATTACATTTATATATTCATGTAATTGTTAATAAATAAAAAGCCCTAATATTGACAATATAACACATTATAAATCATAAATCAAATACCCAAAAGAGACAGTGGATCTATGCCACTAAGCCTCTGGGACTCCTCCACATGTCACTCATGGCTCTTCTCCTGAAAATTGTTAACCACATAATGATACTCAAAAGTCTCAGTAACCAATACCAATTTATAATAGTGTGTACAAACAGTTAAGTGTGTGCTTACTAAGTGGGAACCAAAAATAATATAATTCTAACAAAATATAAGAAATATTACAATACACACAAACAACCATCCTTATATCCCTCCATTAACCTTGAGTTGTAGCCCTCACTCGGTGCTAAATTATCCGGCCAAAGGTAGATTAGCCTGAGCCCTTACAAGCCACCTATTGAGCTCCAATAAGAGCGTACCACGTGGCACATAAATACAATAATAATAGCAAGTCTCCCAACACCTCCCACAATAATCAAACAAATTCATAATAATATTGCACAATTATACAATATTGCCAAAATCATAATTTTCTCAATAATCACCCAATTAATATGAAGTAACACTAATCACAAATTAAAAGCATGGTTATCTCGTGGCTTTTTTAATAAATTATTCCTTACAATTTCTCTCCCACTACAATCTTCACCAACAACACAATTTACAAATAATATATTATTTATAAATATTAGTTTTCAATTTTTGAAACTAATAAAATAATTCTAATAATAGAATTAAAAATATAACATAATTCCTAATCTCAATTTTAATATAAATCTAGAGTTAATACTATTAAGTAAAATTTAACTCCTCTTTTACTCATCAATAAACATTAATAATCTAAAAATCAACTTATAAACTAATTTCTATTATCAAAATTTTTTTTATTTCATAAATTCGTACCTAAAATACCCAAAAATTAAAAATTGAGTTTCTAACTTAGAATCATAATCCTATAGCCATAATAATTCATTTCTCATCCCAAATCATCTAAACCTCAATAAATCAACATATATTTTCAATCTAGTTTAGAATTTGATCCATAAGCCACAAATTCAAAGATCATCAACGAATTTATACTCTAGAACATTTATTATACTGCTAACAACCTCATAAACTATATTTATTCAACATAAATTCATCCCTCTTCCAGATCGTAAATTTTTACCACCACAAAATCAGAAACCAAAGAGGAAGGATGACTAAGAAAATTTTTTAGAACACTTACTTAGTCTTAAAAAGCTTAAAATCACACCCTAAATATCCTATCAAAAACTCTTACCTTAAAAATTCAGATCTTTCGCACCGGCGAACTTGCACTCATGGACGCTCTCTCTGTTCGCACACGAAAGAGAAAGAAATGAAGGAAAAATGAAAGAGAACGGTGGTTTTTTTAAAAAAATGAATGTGGGTCCCACAATTTTTTTTATTATTTTCCTCTTTCCTCTCTCTTCTTTCTTTATTATTATTATTATTATTATTATTATTATTATTATTATTATATAAATATAATGATTACACGTGCATGCCGAAAGTTTTCTTGTTCTTCTTGTTTGTTTTTTTTTCCATACCTTTTCTCTTTTTTTATAATAATAATAATAATTTAATAATATTTTTTAATTAATTAATTTTTTTATTTTAATTTAGAATTATATCCTAAATTAAATTTAACAATCATCTCCTACTAATTTGCTTACTTTTAAATATTTTTTAAAATTTTTATTAACCCAAATTAACTATTAAAATTTAAATTGGGATGTTACATTCTTCATATGCTAGAAAGAAAAATCAAAGAAAAAGAAAAAGAAAAAGAAAATTAAAGAAATATTTGGTTTGTTAAATTCTTCCATGGCTTGTGGAAGTTCAATTTAACACTAGTTACATTCTTTGAGTTTAGAGAAATTAGAAAAATAAAATAAAACAAAAATTTGACTTATTGTTATAGTGAAACCAAATTTAAAATTTTATCAAACTTATAAAATTGATCCTTTCCATGGTCTGCTAATGGAACGGCCATTACCTCAACTAAGGCAATGGGCCATTCCATCACCCACCAAATGAGAGAATGAGTCATTTTCACTCATGTTTAATATGAGGATTAAGGTGTATTTTTATTTTTAAAATATTTTTTGAGGAGCATCCAACACCTTATTATTTTTGTTGAAGCAATTTGTCTTTGAACTTATTAAAACTGAATATTTTTGTCCTCTCTGTCAAATTTTTTAATGATCAGCATGGAAAATTTGACAGAAATGCAAAATTGATCCAACAAAAATATTATACTGAGTGCTTCTTGAAAAATATGTCAAAAATAAAAATGCATTTTTACCCTTAATATTAAATGGGATCTTAAAGTCATCGATCTCTTTAATTGCAAGAATGATAAGGGGGAAAAGTTGAAGAAATAGAAGAATACATATTAGGAAATTCAGGGTCAACCCCTTGATTGAACTGGTAAACTATTAAACCAGTTTCTTAACCAGTTTGATAAAATGACTTGTTTATGATTAATTTGATCAAGGTTTGACTATGATTTTAATCATTAATTATTGAATCATCACTTTAATTTGTTCAATAATCGGTCAAATTTTCAATATTTTGAAAGAATGCAACTTAATATCTATGTAATAAAAATAATAATGTAAATTTATGTTTGATTGTTGAAAAGAAAATAACAAATGCTCCATCTGTAAATCATACAAGGCATTTCTACCTTGCTCAAATTTAAATCTAATTAGTTAATATTTATGAAACATTCCAAAGTATATTATCCGTCAAATATAGTCAACTCTTTTAATTAATGAGAATGAAACAAATTAATAGAGTCAGTTAATTTTTTATTTGTCAGAGGTGTTTCGAGGATAAATGTATAAACTACTCTTAATATATTTTGCAAAATATTTTAAAAACTAAAACATAAAATCTTTAAAAAATATCTTATAATTATAAATGGAGTCATCAGCCATGAACGGAGGATGGAATATTGAAGATCCTCACTCAATATGCAAAAATACATCACCTATCACATTGCACTGCAGTAGGCTAGTAGCCGTCAAACATTTGAAAAAGATCACATGTAATGACATAAATTTTTATTACCAAGTTATATAGTATTGTAAAATTAGTTCTCTTAATATAATTTTTTTAATTAAAAAAGTTCAAATCTTTGCATTATTTGATGTGATATGCATATTTGTTTTTATTGCTAAACCAACTGTGGTCTTTTGTAGAATGATAGAAAAATACCTATAAAATATGGAAATCCCAAATTAAGACCTTGAAATAATCCAAACACTATGAATTTCAAGGGACTTGTTTAAAATTATACTTTATTATGAAATTGTTTTACTACTCATCTGCAAGGAACTGCCTAACAAATACAAAACCTAATTGAAATGGCTTCCTCTCTTCAACTTCTCTCTCTCCTCCCCGTGTGTAAAGCAATCCTTGACGCGTTCGTCTTTGTTTTAGGCTTCATTTTCATCAGTAGAACAGGGCATCCTATTGCTATGAGCCTATAAACTCCAAGTGGATAGTTGCAAACACAAAGTCTAATCCCTCTATTAAGGGTCCATCTCACCTATTTTATTCTTATCATGTGTGAGGGGTTTTTAAAATCAATTCATCATGTTGAGTTCAAGGAAACTTCTATAAAATCGTGGGAAATCGAGGTCCCATTCATTACGAGGGGTTTTTGTTGGGAGAAAATAATTACAATTGATAATATGATTTATAAATAATCATGTATTAGAGTCACAACAAAAGTTCTTTATGAAGTACTTCTTATCATTACTCATTGATCCGATGCAAAGTGTCCACAAATAGCGCCTTTAGATGAGAACACTAAAATCAAAGAAGTATTGTCAAAAGAGTGATTATCAAGGTATCTTCTAGCAAGCGTAAAGGCATAGTGATGGACTGGAAATAGTCGTCACTAGTCAGGGAACCTTTAGGGAGTAGAGATTTGGTTTTTTGATAAATAACGTACTCCCACTCAAACAGCCATCATTTACTGATAGTCCTCATCAGACTATTTTTACTTGATTAAATAAATGACTATGTTTCCAACCAAGTTTTCTTCTCGAGGCATTCATTTTTCATGTGTCCCTTCTTGTTACCGAAAAAACACTTAGCTTCCCTTTTGTTTTTAACTAAGTTGGGAGCAATTCTATTTTTCTTCTTCCCTTTTTGTTCCCTTTTTCCAGCAATCTTAGAACTTGTATCCAAACGAGCTTCCTTAGGCATAGCTCTCCTATTCATCAGCAACCTCATTTCTTCTTAAACACACATGGCCAATCGTTCATCCACTGTCCATTTCTCTTTATATGTGTTGTAGGAGACCTTAAAGGCTTCATATTGATTTGGAAGGGAATTCAGAACAAGATGTGCTAAGAATTTCTTAGTTGGTTCCATCTCAAAAGGTTTAAGCTGTAAGGACAAGTCCCTTATTTTCATTATGTGATGTTTGACCTTTTTAACACTTGCAGGCCGTATACTGCATAACTCAGACATTATTATTCCATCTAATGGTTTGTCAAGTGGTTTGAAACGCTTGTCCAAGACTTGTTCGTATTCTTTCACTGTGCGACATTTAGGGATAAGACCTCAAGTGCTCCTCTAGATCTAATTTTGAATGAGCATGAGGCAAAGGCGATTTGAGCCTTCCCATTAATCATAGTAATTCTTCGCATCTTGGTTATCCAAGTCATCTGCAGGCTTTAGGTGCTCATCAACCCTCAAAGCATAATCCAAGTCCTTGTAGCCAAGCTACAACAAGACATCATCCTTCCAATCCAGGTAATTTGTATCGTTCAGGATTATTTTGTTGCTTACTCCATCAACAATTATAGGAGTAGCTTTTGGAACTGCAAGATCATAAAGGACGAATACACTCACATATCAATCATAAAAGCAATTACAATGCCATGCATTTATGCTGAACAAACAATTCATACAATTATAAATAAGTATCGCTAATGTCTACTTGTGGGCAAAGACACTAGCGTAGTATGTATTTATCTATTAATTGGTGAAATTTGATTGCATTTATATTTCCCAATACTTGTGGGTTATTAAAAAATATAAAGCCACCTCTATTCCATCCTAATTAAATATGAAATATGTAATTATAATTTTCTACCTGTGGCCAAAGATAAATTATAATTACATAATTAATTATAATTGATATTTAAAAATCCATACATAATCAACAGTGTATGCAACAAATATGAGGATGCTGTGGCTACTCCTTAAGAAAAAAAAATACACGCTAATCACAAATATCAAATACGCATTTAAAGCCATGTATGCACAAACTTTATGAGAATTTAATCAACTCTGATATGTGATTAAATAACCAGAAGAAATTCTTCCACTATTTAATGTCCAAAATAATTAATTTTAGCAAGTTCAAGTGTAACTTTGCAAACTTAAACAATCAAATAATTGCCCAAAATTAATTTTCCAACATTTTTTGGACAATTAAATAACGAATAAGACAAATTTTGCAAAGTTTTCTAGTATGTTACCTAGCTAAAATTGCTTTTTGAAAATATTTAGAAATAATTTTTCAAACATAATCTTAACCAAATAAAACATCCAAAAAAACATAACCCAAATTAATGTATTCAACCCAAATAGAATCTTGCCACAAACAAAATCATCAAATAATAAAAATATTTTTTTTCTTGGAATCAAAATAATCCTTCGTCAGCCGAAAACAAACTGGCCTAGAAGAATTTTTAGGCTGGCTTCACCTATACGCCCCTAAAATGAAATCGAAAATTTGGATTTCAAACCAAGACTAAACCTCAAGACCTCCTTTTTTTTTTGGCATTCCCAACTATAAAAGGATTTAGGATAACAGAAAAGAACAAAATACAAGTTTTAATATTATTCAAATAAGTCCAGGGATTCAGAATCGAAAATTAATGCCATTGTGTTCAATAGTTTCAAACTAGATCAACAAGCCAAAATTAAATAAATAAAAAATTGAATTTCAAACGCAGAGAAATCGCAATAGACTGTTTAGGAACCCAAATGAACAAACATGTTATCCAGTCATCTTTCAATGGAAGAATCAAATAAGGATGAAAAACATATACAACTGATATAATAACGTCAAAATATGAATAGAAACTAGAATGAGAATTTGACATTTACAGCCACCCTCGTGGTGATCCAATATATGGTTCCGTCCTCTGATTCAAAAGTTTAAATATTCACAGCAATGATTTCATTATAATTATAATTTATATAAAGATATAAAATTAAAGCCAATCTAAATCCAAATGCATGGCTTTAACCCAATGCAAATAGAGATACTTACTATAAAATTGATAGATAAAATTATATAGCAAGGTAGAGAAGATCGAGACGCTCTGATGTCACGATGCCACATGTTGAGAGAAAATAATTACAATTGAAGATATGATTTACAAATAATCATATATCGAAGTCACAACGGAAGTCCTTTATGAAATAGTTCATCATTGCTTATTGATATAATGCAGAGTGTCTACAAGTAGCACATTCAGACAAGAACATTAAAATTTAAAAAGTATTGTTAGAAGAAAGGTTATTAGAGTATCTTTTGACTAGCGCAAAGGTACAGTAATGGATTGAAGATAATTCTCACTAGTCAAAGAATCCTCAGAGAGTAGATATTATATTTTTTTGATAGATAACGTATTCTTATTCAAACAACTATCATTTACTTAAAGTCTCCATCAGATTATTTTCACTTAATTAAATAAATGACTAATAATATCCCTAAACCTAGACTCAATCTACAATTGCCTAACAGGCCACATTTAAAATATTTTATTTAATTGAAAACATAATATCGAATAATAAAATATACTATATAACATAATAAAATATTTAATAGTTTCTGCCAAGTGCCACCAATTTATGATTATGAAAAAGTTAGATGAACTTGAGCTCTCGGGGCAAAAATAATTAGCTTGAGTTAATTAACAAAAATATTTATTTTCATGAAATTGTTACTTGTCCTGCGAAAAAGAGGGAATACAATGCAAATGAGCCTCATGAGTGTAGCCCATTTTCTTGGAGACCGACTAACTTTAAGGTGATGTTCTGCGCCTCGTCATTTAAGCCTCGTTTGATATGATAGAAGAGTTTTTGATAGAATAGAAATCGGAATCAGAATTGAATTGAATTTTAAAAGTGTGTTTAGTATGAAGATGGAATCATAATATAATTTTAATATGTATATATATTTAAAATATAAAAAATCAAAATACCATTTATTTTATTTTTTAATGAAAAACTTAACAATAAAAAAATAAAGAATGTACTTTTAAAGCTTAAAATACCTTTTATTTTATTTTTTTAATGACACATAAGCCTATTCCATGTTGAGTTGGTGGATTCCATGGTCTCTACAATGAAATTGGATTCCATCAATTTTGATGAAATCGGATTCCTTCAAGAAAGCAATTCTGGTATACCAAACAAGCCAACTGAAGAATTTCATGTCCAATTTCATTTCTTTTTTCACAATTCTGATGTACCAAACATGGCCTTACTTGTGAAAATCATGGATGCGGAGGGCTGAAACTATTCATGTGCGCGTTTGATTTTTTAATTTATCAAAAATTCATTTATTAAAAATTTATTTAATAAAAATCAATTAAGTAAGAGTCTGATTTATATTTGAATATATTTTTTTAAATATTAATTTCATAAATTAAAAGTTATTTAGATTAATGATGATTTATGCTTATAAAATATACTTTTAGATATGTAATGATCAAAAGGACATCGATTTATAATAATTCATTATTTTTGTTATTCAAATATAATGTATTAAGAATGTTTAAACAATGTGAAAAATTTTAAAATAACATAAAATTTAATATGTTAAATAATGAAAATAAAAAATATATAGTTTAGTATTAGAAAAAAATTAAAATATAATAAGGGTATCATGATTATTTATAAAAGTAGGTACAACTCAACTCCTACTTGCAATTTCAAATCTGTCAAAAAGTTAAGTTGCCAAATCTATATTTTAATCACATTTCAACTCACTTTTAAAAAAATATTTTGTTCACAAAAAAAAAAGCGCAAATAACATTTAACGTCTGAAATGTTTAAAAATAGATATATGTTATTGGCTAAAAAAAAAGATCTATGTTGAAATCCCAAATGCACCCTATCATGCTTTTACTTCATCAAGCATTTGAAAATCATTAGTTTGATGGCTCATTAAGCTACGGATTTTTAACCGATGGGATGTTGGATTACGGCATCAAGGATCACTTCACATATGAGGAGATGGAGAGAAGAAAAGAAGTTGAAGGAAGGAAAGGTTTTGTTGGGCATTTCTGTTTTCCTGCACGGAAGGATAATAAAGTAATTTCATAACAAAATTTAATCACAACAAAATTCCCTGAAACCTTACAGTGAATTATTGATTATATCATTTTAGAGCTCTGATATGGAATTTCTACATTCTATAAGTACTTTTCTGTCATGCTACCATAGTCTTTTCAATTTTGTCATAACTTTTTGAGATTACAAATGATGACACTTCTAAAATTAATTTTTACCAGCTAAAAAATTCTATATATATTTTTATTTTACTTACTGTACATTTGTCTTGGGAGAAACCTCCTCCCCCTGCCATCTCGGCCTCTCTCTCTTTGTTTGTTTAAGAAATTATTTTTTTATAAATCACATAACATAAAAGATAAATTATTAATTATATTCTTCTAATTTTTTTCTATTGCATAGTTTTAGGAATAGAATAAAATATTACATAAAAAAAAGATTTTAAATGAAGCTATAAATTAAGGATGATCGTCAAGTTAGTCATTTTAATGTTGAAAATAGTTAGGATTAAGCCTCTATTTTAATATAGAAAATGACAATTTGATTTTAAAAATGCTGGCCTTTTAAGCTCAAAAATAAAAAAAACCATCCTTTTATTATTTTTGTAAAAAATTTCAATGTAAAAAAGTAAAAGAATAAAAAACTAAATATCTAACTAAAAGAAATGAGAACCCTAGACTTAATATTGATAATAATGATAATTATCAAGGTTTAACTGATGCTGGCAAAGTCAAATTTTTATTGACATTGATTTTGATATTGCTATTTGATACTTTCTCCGTTTAAAAATGTAAGGTATTTTTTGAGAAATTTAATGTTTAAAAATGTAAAATATTTTCAGTCTTTTGAGATATAATCATTACTTTTTTTTTGAAAGTACCCCTATTGATAATAACTTTATATTTATTGTAGGGTATTTAATAGGGATAAATATAAAAATATAGGGTTAGTTTAAAAATAAGTAACTATTTTATTGGGGGATACAATTTAGTTAAAAATGCCTTATATTTTTTAACAGAGAGAGTATTAGATTGGATGTTTATGTTTTACATATTTGTAATTGTATAGATTAATTTAAATTTATTTTCTTACACTTAATCTTATGTACAATGATTTTTTCAAAATTATAAATATACATTTTAAATTTTTAAATTCAACAACTTAAAAAAAAGAGTGTCAAGGTCTACATGGCCGACCCTCTACCTCAGAGGTAGAGGGTCAGCTGTTGCAAAATGGATATAATTAAGCTTATTAAGGTCATTTTGTTTGGGTCCTAATTTTTTAAGTAACAATTTTAATTAACAATTTTGATTTTAAAGACAATATATTTAATAAAAATAAATTGATTTTTTTGACACAATACAATAATTTAATTCATTGGTAAAACTATATTCTTGCATGTTTATTTTTATTTAATATAATATTTTAATTAATTTTTTTATTAATTATATCTCTATTTAAGATTATTTAAAAAAAAGGCAAAATGACCCAAAATATCTATGATTTTATTTGCTCGTTATAGAGCATGAGAATGAAATGAGTTAAAAAAAAATATAAATAAATTAAATTATTTTTATTTCTAATGAAAAACATGTTTTATAACTTCACAAAATGAATTATTTTTTTCCTTTATAAATATATGTTTCAGTATTTCTCTTTATTTTGATAATCTTATTTTTATATTTATTTTTTAATAATTTTATTTTTTTATAGCAAGATAAAACTTACTCACTCTATTAAAAAATGTAAGATATTTTTAACTAAATTTTATTCTCAATAAATTAATTATTTATTTTTAAACTAACTTTATTTTTTCATATTTACTCTATTAAACATTTAATAATAAATATAAAATTATTATTAATAAAGATAGTTTTTAAAAAATAATAATTATATTTTAAAAAATTTAAAAATATCTTACACTTTTAAATATTTAATTTATTAAAAAATATTTTATATTTTTAAATAGAGTATAATTTTAAACACCTGATCTTAAAAAAAAAAAAATGCTATTTTTTATACGCTGATAAAAAAAAAAAAAAAGAAGACCATCCTCAACTGAGCTGGCGAGACTTCAGAGTCTGGAGACTCTTACATAGACGCACGATCCTATTACGCGCTACAGCCTACACTGATAGAGCTCTGCTTTTCTCCTTTTCCGTCGCGATTCTGGACACAAAGATACTTGGCGTTGAGTTAGGGCAAAGTCTTTCTATCTCAAGCCTCTCTTCTTGCCCTCTCAAGATTCATTTGAAACGAAAAGGGTTTTTGGCCGAGGGACGATGATAGACCCTATGGACGTACTTCGATCCAATCTCTCCCGGGTTCGGATCCCAGAGCCTACCAATCGTATCTATAAGCAAGAATGTTGCTTAACTTTCGATACCCCGGTACTTCCTCTGTCCCATTTCTCGTTCTGAAATGATGGTGTTGAGGTTAGAGTAGCTATAGTTGTTTTGATTCTTCCCCATCTATTGGTGAACCATTTTTTATCTTACTCAGTCAAGCACATTTCGTTTTTTTCCTCTTTCTTTTTGGCTCTGACTCCAAATTTCTTGGCCTTTCGAACAGCAGCTCTACTGTTTGGTTACCGAGAAAGCGTCACAATCTTTAAGAATACGCAATCAGTATTTCTCTTTAGTTCTTTACTAAATTTTTCACATGCAATGCCAGTTATAGTCTAATGCTGTTGTTCTTGCAAATATTGGTTTTCGGCTATCAGTTTTTTACTCACCAAGATGTGCACAATAACCGTCATATGTTGGATTGTCGGTCATTTTTCTTTTCTTTTAATTGCCTGAATCATTCTTGGTGACTTTCAGAGTGTGCTTTTTGTCACTTTTGTGATTTTAATTCTTTCAGATTACATGTTTTGACTATTCTTTTATATTATTACTGAATTTCCTGAGTTTGGTAAGTGGGGAATTTGGTTTCATGATCATTATAGATTGAAGAGAATGAAGCAAATAGTTTAGGGTTTCCTACTGTTTCCCCTTATTCTAGCTGGAAGTTGATTGGTATTAGTTTATCTGAAACTATTTTTGTCTAGAGATTCACAGTCCATATAATTGATGCATCTGGTGGTATTGATTAATTTCAGAGGTCAGATGGTGGACTATTCATCGATATGTACACTTTTCTTGCTTTCGGAAAGGATTGTGTGGGCTGGAATTATGAGAAGACTGGTGATCCTGTTTATTTACATATAAAGCAAACTAAGAAGATAGTTCCTGAAGACAGACCTTCAAAAAAGCCTACTCTCTTGGCTATAGGTACATGAATAACGATTGTGCTTGACCATGTTACGATCATGTTTCTAAGTTCTAGTCCCTACACAATCTATTGTGCAGTACTCCAACATTTTTCATCATTTTATTTCTCATGCTTCAGAGGTCAGAATAGTTGAATATATTATCATATGCTTGAAGGCTAGTGCTGCCATCTCAAGAATCATTTATCCAATCATTTTGTTGTGGGAATTTGACTTCAAGTCACTGCTTACTGATTATTCCTTTAATTTTCTACTGGGACTAATTGTAGTTTTCAAGCTATTACTTCAGTATATTTTTATTTTTGATGATTCAAAATGCAGAATCCTGTGATGAATAGTATATTACTTTTTTATTATTATTTTAATGCATTATGATCGCTGAAATGATTGTGCTTCGTTCTTATTTCAGTTGAGACGTAATTTATGAGTGTGTTTGTTACTAATAGTTCTTATTGGTGATAACAATATCTAGGACTCCTTACTAGGAAATATGGGTTCTGTGGTTTTGCTATTTTCCTGGCCAAGTAATTTGTTTCAATATTATTACCAATTAACTGTAATTCTCTTGATGACATATTGTGATCCATCTTGTTAATTTGTAGGTGTTGATGGGGGATTCGATAACAATGAAGATGAATATGAAGAAACCCACAGCATAATTATATTGCCTGACTATGTGTCTCTTCCATTTCCTTCAGTCGAGTTACCAGAGAAGGTGTGTGTTACCCTCTTTTCACGGCTTTTTCCTTATTCTGCAATCTTCCTCTCATTTCATTATTAAAAGTGATGTTGATATGGAATGGGGAGATTGATGCGGGAAAACATATTGATTAAAAAAAAATAGAAAATCAAGGGAAACATGCTAAAAGTGGCGAAAATTTTGAATGAAAACACAGCCAAACTATGGATGGCATCCCGTGGACTGTTACAATATTTCTGGCTCCACTACATATGCTTTCTCTGTCTGTTTGGTATTTGGTGCCTTGTTCTGGTTGATTTTTCTTTGATGTATGGCACAACTCTTAAATTGGTTATCATGTGTGTTAAAAATATCGCAGGTAAGGTTAGCTGCTGATGCCATCTTACTGTCTGAGGGTGCTGAACGGAAACAGCAAGTTGCAGCTTGGACTGCAGATGTGAAAAAAGTCAGTGCATTTGCAACAAATTTACAGCAGATTAACAATGGTGTTGTTATTCCTCCAACTGGGTGGAAATGTTCCAAATGTGAGAAGACAGATAACCTTTGGTTAAATTTGACTGATGGATTGATCCTTTGTGGGAGGAAAAACTG
Organism: Prosopis cineraria; assembly: GCF_029017545.1. Classification (NCBI taxonomy): domain Eukaryota; kingdom Viridiplantae; phylum Streptophyta; class Magnoliopsida; order Fabales; family Fabaceae; genus Prosopis; species Prosopis cineraria. Next base: position 7,862,408 of record NW_026555337.1, read on the forward strand.
GGACGGAACTGGTGGTAACAACCATGCTGTTGAGCACTACAAGGAGACTGGCTACCCTCTTGCTGTAAAGCTTGGGACTGTTACTGCTGATCTTGAAGCAGCAGGTAATACCCAGTTGCTTTATATGTAATGTTTTATGAGTTATGACATCATGTCCTTACTAATAATCTAATACCGGTAACTTTCTCATATGACAATCAAATTTGTTAGCATGAAGGGCTGATACACTTTTTTGAAGGGAAACAATTGAAAACTTTTACTTCCAGCTTAGTTTCAGGCTCTCCCAGCATGAAGGCTTGATGTTTGATTTTATGTTTATGTGATTTATTTTTGAATTATGTGTCATGATTTTATCATTTTCTTTTAACTTTTCTGGGTTAATTTAATTTTTTACCCCTTTTTATGTTCAGTATAGTATTTCGATCTATAATTTCAATTATTGCAGTCTTTTTTCTTTATTTTGCTTATTGGACTAGTTCCTTTATTTTCAGCTAGCAAAGTTTAAAGACTGTAGCTAGTATTCTGACTTCTCAGTGAACTAATCTATTTTCCTTTTAATTGTTGTTTTGATTACCTTCATTTATTAAATAAGGGAACAGCATCACTTCAGTTAAAGCTAAAGAGTCTGAAGACTGAAGTGCACTTATGACTAATAAAGATGGATAACATTGCTCAAATTGAAAATAAATGGACTGAATTGTTTTGATGAGTACTAGGGGACTGAAAACATTGTGTATGCAGTGTGGCCTCTTGATTATGTAATTTATGGAATACTATATTTTGCCTAACGTGGAAAGCTGGCAACTAGGTTCAAATACTAGTATATGATAATTTTAATCTTCAATTTCAATATTGTTATTTTAATAACAGGAAAGTTCCTAATTAAGGACAGGAGCAGATTAAATAATATTAGAAAATGTGGAATCTTTGTTGATTCTCTTACAGAACGCTGATTAATAGGGAATTAGGCTGAGTAATCCTGTCAACTTTTAATTTCGTTACAGAAAGGATTCATTATTTGTTCTATGGTGTTCTAATAATGGTTAATGTATTGTGGCAGCTCAGACGTTTTCTCCTATCCAGAGGATGACAGTGTAATAGATCCACTTTTAGCACAGCATCTGGCATTTTTTGGCATTGACTTCTCATCACTTCAAAAGGTTATTTCTGTATCTTGGCTTAGTATTTTTCAGTGACTCTTGGGTCTAGCCTGTTGATGTTACTGATAACATTATATGGATGTCAAATTGACTTCCTTCATGTGATATGAAAACGTTAGTTGATGCAATCCTTAAGTGTTACTTTTAAAGTGAGAAGAAATGTTTCAGAGCTTCAGAAGGCATATAAAAGATACCTCTCTTTTTGCCCCATCATATTTGATGTGTTCTTTATGGGGTTGACGTGGAGTCCGTGAAGGTATCAAGTTGAATGAAGTCCTTTATTCGACCACTTGTAGTTGTGCAGGACTATATTCTTTTCACTTCCTTTGCAACAATGGGGAGTTTTGGAGCATGACTAATACTATTTTTTAAAACTTCCCACATTTTTGCATTCAGACAGAAATGACAACTGCTGAAAGGGAACTTGACCAAAATACCAATTTTGATTGGAATCGAATCCAAGAAAGTGGACAGGACGTGGAACCCATTTTTGGACCAGGATATACAGGGCTGATCAATCTTGGAAACAGGTAGGATGTGAGTTTTTTTTTTTTGGGGGTTAATTGCTGCTCTTTGTAATGTACTTGTTTTCGTTTTTTCTTGTGATCTCTTTTGCTCTTTTATTTCTTTCTTTGTTTTTTAATCCAGCTGTTACATTGCTGCAACTATGCAAGTCGTGTTTTCAACACAGTCCTTCTCTTCACGGTCAGTATATGTTTCATTTTTAGTTGTTCCTCCTCATGGTCTATCTGGGTCCTCTTTCCAGTTACATCAACGGATTGTTTGATTCCTCTTAGGTATTATGCAAATCAAAGTCTAAAAAATGCATTTGAGGTGGCCCCTGCTGATCCGACTGTAGACCTGAATATGCAGTTGTAAGTAATTAGCCTGTATTATTTTTACACTTCTGTAGGCAGGTAGCTATCCATGAACTGTTCATTATGTTTTGCTTCATGTGGTTAGTGGAGGGAGTAGTTTGCCTCCCACATTCTCTGCCATTTTTGCACGGATGTTTAAGTATGAATATATTTTGGATGGCAAAGCTGGATTAAGTCAGTCATTTGGCTAGATAGTTTATATCTATATCATCGATTGTATATTCTATAGACCATCTTGTTTCCATTATGAAAGGGAAAAGTTAAAAATATTGAGGTATTTCAAGGAAAAGTATAACTGTAGTTTCCCATTTGATGGCAGGACAAAATTGGGACATGGTCTACTATCTGGAAAATATTCTGTTCCGGCACTTGAGGTGTGCCACCTATTGCTTAAACACATATCTTTGGATGATTAGTTTATAAATTTTGTTTTTTTATATGTTTATTTTTGCCATCCAGAAAGATGGAAATGCAAATTTGGCCACCTCAGCTACTACCGTAAGCACGTTTAGTTTGTGCTTCTAGTTATAGGCATAGTATCATGAATGTTTTTAAGTTGTAAATTTGGATAAGTTCTGCACGTGATATGTTTGGGTTTTTCCTTTGTTAGGTTATATACTGTGTTAGTTTCTGTAAGGAAACGTTGTTTTTTTCCCCATCTTTTTCCAAGTTATATTTGATATTTTGGGCTTAAATAAAAGGGAGGATTACACACAAGTCCCACAAAACACATTTGAATACCACAAGGTCTAGTGATAATTTAGCAAAGGAAAATGACAACTATTTTAGCTATTTTCTTTGCTAAGTTGTTAATGGACCTTGTGGTATTGAAATATATTGTGGGGGGCCTCAAAATAATTCTCTCTAAGTAAAATGGAGGCAAATTTCTTTAGGTTTAGGTTGAAGTCTTAGTTGAAAGAGACTAGATTCATTTTATTGAATATTCTTCTGCCTTGATGAGTTTTCTTTGCTTGTCCTCCCTCCTCCCCTCCCTGTTTTTTCATACTTCAGAAACAGGTAGGGATACCACCCCGCATGTTCAAGGCTGTAATTGCTGCCAGTCATCCTGAATTTTCGTCTATGAGGCAACAGGTATCTTTAGTTATTTCTACCTGAACGCAAATTATTGGCATGAGACCTGTGTAGTATGATTTTGTTCCATTTGCCAACGTCGATAGTCATTGAAGATTTCACTCAAAGAGGTAACTTTTAGGTATGAGTCAGAAAATAAGTGTAAGGCATGGTGTTACTGCTGTTTCACTTACAGAATCCTCTGCTTACCTAAATTGGCAAACTGACAGAGTTATGATACTATTTCACTACACTTTAGTATTTGTGCCTCCTATAAGCATGCAATGTTTGCTTTTACTGGAAAGATAGTTAATGTTTTATTTTTGTTCGAAAGATGCTTGGGAGTGTGGTTATTGATCCAAAAACCAATATGATGGAGTCCTTTGTCTCTTGTTTGAAGTGGCTGCTAAAGAAGATACATTATTAGCTGTATAATTAAGATTTTATTCTTGTCTTCTCTTTACCGCACTTTATCCTTCTATACTTCCAGCATTTTGTGTATGATAATTTCATGGTAATTTGTAATAGGAATTTTTATCACCAAATGCACAATCACCGGCTGATTAATTAGGCTATTTAAAGTCTCTGAAATTCTGATGTTTTATTTAATTCCCTTTCTTGTGGATCTGTGGGTACTTTTTCTTATATAAAGTAGTAGTAATGCGGATTACTTGTAAAGTGAACTTATAGTCTAACTGATAATCTGAGTTCGTATGCTATCTTTTACAGCTCAACATTTCCTTGTCGTGCTTGTTTATGGTTGATTGTATATAGATCCGTGAGTCTTAAAAGTAGAAAAGGGGAATTTTTTTTTTTAATCAAGTATTTCTCCTGTCCTGTTGTGTCTTCTTTGATTTGCTATTTTCTGACTGTATAATTCCAACTTTTATGATAGGACGCTTTGGAATTTTTCCTACATTTTCTTGATCAAGTTGAACGAGGTAATGCTGGGAAATGTGAATTGGATCCTGCAAGGAGTTTCAAGTTTGGTATTGAAGATAGAATCATGTGTTCGTCTGGAAAAGTTGCATATAACAGAAGGCATGACTACATTCTTTCTCTTAATATCCCCTTGCATGAAGCAACTAATAAAGGTGGGTTTCACAGTCACCTGTACTTCCCTGGGCCGTGATGTCATGTAAGTGTTGTATATAATACTTGCATTGTTTAATGATTTTCAGATGAATTAGAAGCCTTTAACAAGCTGAAGGCAGATAAACTTGCTGAAGGGAAGGAAATGTAAGTTCAAATGTTTAGATATCTTATACCCTCATTTCCTTTTCTAGATTCTGCTGAGAGTATCTATTCTGATAGGTCTGGCAATGACATTGTTCGCCCGAGGGTGCCTTTAGAATCCTGCCTTGCAAGTTTCTCAGCTCCTGAGGAGATAAATGATTTTTATAGCACTGCCTTGAAGGCAAAGACAACAGCGGTGAAGTAAGCATTTTTGATTCTTCTCAATCCAGTCTTTGTTTCATGTGACAAAGTTTTAGGAATATTGTGTTTTAGTTGTTTAGATGATAAGTTCATGTTGGCAAGTATTACTTTCTACCTTCCAATAAAACAGTAATATCATCTTCAATGTTGCAAAATTCATCTTGATACTAAAATATTATTCATTCTGTAGGACGGCTGGTTTAACCTCATTCCCAGATTACCTGGTGTTACACATGCGGAAATTTGTTATGGAAGCAGGCTGGGTTCCAAAAAAGCTTGGTAAATTTTACATTGACATGTCTATAATGTGCCGCAAGGTCTTTTCTTAAAATATTTATCATGTAAAATATTGCTTTGCAATTTCTTTTTACAGATGTATATATAGATGTTCCCGATATCATAGATATTAGTCATATGCGCAGCAAAGGTCACCAGCTTGGGGAGGAGTTGCTACCTGATGGGGGTATGTTAGTGATTTTTCTGTTCGGCAATTATCTTGTGGAGATCCAAGAGAGGAAAAACATTACTTTGTTTAAAAAAAGTGAAAGTCTTGCATCAAAACTGATTGTGTGATCGTGCCCGCGCATTGTAACTTTCAGGGGTAGAAACTTGATGATTAATTAGATATCAAGATAGTTTGCCTTCTGGCTAGTCTCATTAATTGTTGGGATAAAAGTCCTATTGTTGGGATCAGACAACTTGCATATTTCTTCTGTCATGTATTCTAAATCTTATGATCATGCGGACTTTGGCCTCTAGTGGCTTCGTAACCAAAAATTGTGACAATATCTGAATTGTTTTTGGTGCTGCACAGTACCTGGTGAAGAGGATTCAAGCCAGCCGATGGCTAATGAAGAAATCGTCTCACAGCTTGCCTCTATGGGCTTTAATTATCTTCATTGTCAGAAAGCTGCGATAAATACTTCAAATGTTGGGGTAGAAGAGGCAATGAATTGGCTGCTGTCTCACATGGATGATCCAGGTCTGAGATTATTTTTCTTTTTATAATAAGAAAAAGAGAATCTTTTGCTATCAAATGTGCCTCGAAGTTGAGACAAACGATACTAATATATTTCCTTTTATTTGCAGACATTGACAATCCAATCAGCTCTACTACCTCGTCAACTGTTGACCAATCTAAAGTCGATACGTTAATCTCATTTGGATTTCAGGAAGAAGTTGCCCGAAAGGCACTCAAGGCATCGGTAATTTTCTGCCTTCATACCTCTCTTTGCATTATTACGACTGGGAGAGGTTGAGTAATCGTAAAGGAATGTTAATGATTGCTCTCTAGGGCGGGGACATTGAGAAAGCAACAGATTGGATATTTAGCAATCCTGACGCATCCGTTTCCAGCATGGACGCAACCTCATCAGACACTCCACCTGTTCCGAATGATGCTGTCTTGCCTGATGGAGGAGGCAGTAAGTATCCAGTTTTTGTTCTCTTAATCTTGTTTCCTTGTATTATTACATAGTCCACAACCAGTGGCACCTGAGTACTCTAATGATTTTGTTGCTAACTTTGGTGGTTCTGATTATATTTTTGTGTTGGCATTGTGAAAGGATATCGACTCATGGGAATTATTAGCCACATAGGAACCTCGACGCAGTGCGGACACTACGTTGCCCACATTTTGAAAGATGGAAGATGGGTTATCTTTAACGACAGCAAGGTTGGGGCTTCCATTAATCCTCCCAAAGAAATGGGTTATCTGTATTTCTTCGAGAGGCTCAACAGTTGAATGTTTCCTGCTCTCATGCATTGGCTGCACAATTTTTGAATTCGAGGGTCATCCAGAAATTCAGATTTTTATTTTTATTTTGTTTTCTGGCGCCCATATTACTTTTCTTACAATTACAATTCATGGTCTTCGATTCTCAAAAGTGAAAACCATTTAAAGCAGAGAATTAACGTCGGGGGTTGGTGATAATGTTACTCCTCACAATCTCCCATTTCTGTTGTCTGATTGCCTGAACAAATATTGCGAACTTCACGGATCTGCGCGTGAGAGTTGGATGAATGCACTGCATTTGTTAGTGATTAGTTTGGCATTTAATATTGAAGCCTTCACATGTTAATTATTATTGATTAGTTTGTTAACAATATGAGCCTGGTTTTAATTTGTATATATTTTTAAAGTCATTGTCATTTCATTTTCTTTCACTTGCATGTGATTATCATCGCTTGCCCCAGCTGCCGCCTTTTTACCTGGTTATCATTATCATTACTTTTCGTAATAATATTTATATATTTTTTATTTAAGATATTTTTTAATAAATAAAGTATTATAACAATTTTTTAAACAGTAAGTACATTTTTGCTCAAAAACCGCCCTCTAGGGTGGTTGTTGATGAAAGATATCTTCTTGTTTTCTTCCTGTATCTGTTCTTTTCAGTTATATTATCCCTTTTCATTAAAAAAAAAATCTTTATAAATAAAAGAGAGAATTACAACACGTCTTACACAGATAAATTAATTATTATTAGATTTAATGATAACTGAATTAAGGAGATTGATAAGTAGTTAGTTCAGTTATTATTAAATTTTATAATAATTAATTTTATCTTGTGGATTTTAATGCAATTTTTCTCTAAATAAAGGGGGGAGATAGTATAAAAATTGAGATTTCAATTTCAATATAAAGATTCAGATAAAAAAAAATTCAACTTAAGGATAAAAATCATATAATTTAATGTAGGCCTACTTACTAGAAGGGAAGAATGTAATTAATCAATTTAATCGCCTATGCAATTACGTATTTAGTACTATCTAACTAAATTTGAATATTATTAAATTCAATTGGAATAATTCTCTCAATATAATTTTCTCTCTCTACAATGTTTGAACTAATCACCATTTGTATTTTTGATTCCGCATCCCCACTTTAAACAAGCTAAGCTAGTTCATTATCTGCTCATCAACGATCCACGTCAACATCTCTTCATTTATATACCATTTAGTCAGGAAAAACTCCAAAAAAAAATCCGTTGAGTTATGTATAAAATGGAACAGAGCAGAATAATCGACACAAATCATCAAATGCCAACAAATTAAAACCCACAACACGGCAAAAAATGAATGTTGAATAATTTGCAGTGTTAACGATCTTCCTTCAGAAAGGGAGCACCAGTAGATCAGGAAGAGTACAACTACAAGACGTTGCAACATGTGTTAAACCTATCACTTCGATCGCCGCCGCCGTAACGATCCCACATATTTCTTCTAGATGCTGGAGTGTCAATCTCCAAAGTCGACGGTGGTTGAACCTCAATCTCAGAATTCCCAGACTTCGCTAACTTGCTCTGAGATTCCTCATCCTCAGACATGTCAGAAATAATCTCTATCCAAGTACGAAAGGATATCTCAGAAATCTCTGACGGTCTTCGAATGGACCTTCGGGATGCGTCAAACAAACTTTGTAGAGTGGTGATAACCCTCCGTGATGCCTCTGTATCAGAAGTCGCTGGCTGAGCCTCAAGAGAGTTTCTCGCTAACTCAACCTCTCTGGTGAACTTTTGCGATGCTTCAAGTAGATTCTGTTGAGTTTCATTTGTCTCCTCCAGTGCAGCTTTCAACCCAGCATCAAGTGCAGCGTCAAGTGCAGCAACAAGCCTTCTTCTCTTTTCCTCCTTTCCTAGTTTTCTTGGGATTCCTTGTTCATCCGTTACTTCTTCTGAAGGATCAACCTGTGAAGTAGTTAAAACCTCCTTTCCTGGCCTCCTAGGGATTTCTTGTTCCTCTGTTACTTCTGAAGGATCAACATGTGAAGTAGTAGTTAACACCTCTTTTCCTGGTCTCCTTGGGATTTCTTGTTCTTCGGTTATTTCTGAAGGACCAACCTGTGAAGTAGCAGTTAACACCTCTTTTCCTGGTCTCCTTGGGATTTCTTGTTCTTCTGTTACTTCTGAAGGATCACCCAGTGAAGGAAGTGCCACCATACTTCCAGGTGATTCCCATGGATTTTCTAGTTCATCAGTCACTAAAGGTTCATCATTTTCTACTGAAGAATTACCCTGGGAAGTAATACCACCAGACTTCCAGATGTTGATGGGATTTCTTGATCTTCTGTTACTTCGGAAGAATTACCCTGGGAAGTAAATACCACCATACTTCCAGATGTCGATGGGATTTCTGAAGGATCACCCTGGGAAGGAAGTGCCATCATACTTCCAGATGATTCCCAGGGGTTTTCTAGTTGATCTGTCACTAAAGGTTCATCATTTTCTACTGAAGAATCAAGTATCCATTGGAATTCCGGTTGATCTCTGAACGTTAAGAAAGGATCAGTTGTAATTGAAGTAAATCCCAACTCCTTTAGAAGGCTTATTGTGTCTTCTATTATTTCATCATCTCCTGCTACTGAAGAATCAGACTGTGAGACAGTTACCACCTCCTTTCCAGCCCTCCTTATAAATTCTGGTTCATCTGTTACTGCTAAAGGGTCGTTATCAATCTCTGAAGCAAATGCCATAACATCCTTTCCAGGTCTCCTTGAGGTTGCTTGATCATCATCTTCTAATGTTAGAGAATCATGATGATGATCATTCTGTGTACTGGATGATGCAACCTCCTTTCCAGGTCTCCTTGGAGTTGCTTGATCACCATCTTCTAATGTCAGAGAATCATGTTGATCATTCTGTGAACTGGATGATGCAACCTCTTTTTCAGGTCTCCTTGGAGTTGCTTGATTATCATCTCCTAAAGTATAATGGTCATTCTGTGAACTGGATGATGCAACCTCCTTTCCAGGTCTCCTTAGATTTGCTTGATTATCCTCTTCTAATGTCAGAGGATCATGATGATCATTCTGTGAACTAGATGATGCAACCTCCTTTGCAGTTCTCCTTGGAGTTGATAGATTATCATCTTCTAATTTTAGAGAATCATGATGATGATCATTCTGTGAACTGGATGATGCAACTTCTTGTCCAGGTCTACTCCTTATTAGAGTTGCTCGATCATTATCTTCGAATGTTAGAGAATCATGATGATGATCATTCTGTGAACTGGATGATGCAACCTCCTTTCCATGTCTCTTAGGGATAATTGCTTGTTCATCATCTGGTGCTGCTTCTGGAGAATCATCATTACCATTATTGCGTGAAGTTGATGCCTCATCGTTGTTGAGTCTCCTTGGTTCAGCACGTTCAACAATAATGTTCTTGGCACTAATCATTTGTATCAGCTCGCACACACAGACACAGGGTGACCAGCCCACCTGGAATCACAGAGCAAGCTTGTCATGTGATATGTATAACTAATTAATCACTCGACAATAGATCAATATGAATGATGTATCAATACACTTTTGGATATAATTTTCTTACATCGTTCACAAAGTCTTTGAGAAATTCCTTGGTGTACACCATTGCTGTAGCGGCCATTAAACTTGACGCTGCGATCTCAGAATGCCTAAATCGAACTAAGTTGTTATCTTCAGAAAGAAGAAAATATAAAATTAGACTTAACCTACGTTTAGAATAGCTAAATTAAAGCAAGTTTTAAACTATATATATCTATACATCATAATGTTCAGAGATCAGAACATGTTGCATTTGTAATGTGAGTACTGAGTAAGTTTATACAAGTACCTGTTTGAGCTTGGAAAATGATGTTAGTAACGGAGCTCAATTTGAATCCTCCAAGTTCTTTATATCTAGGGTAATAATATTGCAGAAAGGAGAAAGGTGTTATACAACACAGTCGCCAATTAATTCCATTGAGAATCTCACGCTCCACTTTCTCCAGAGTTGCACGACTAACAATGCGCTCTAGTCCTTCAGCTTCCTAATAATCAACGAGTAAATCAGTAGAACACAAGACTTTGCAAATCTGCTATTTAGATTTACACCTAATGCATGATGCGAAGAAGCACATTAATTAATTAATTTATACCTTAAAATCTGTCACACAAAAGTCGTCGTCCCTCATCTTGAAAGCAATGACGAGACAACATATAGCAGTGTAGAAATTATTTCTTCTACCCGAAGGCATTGGGTTCCTTGAAATGTAGCGATCATAGTAATTCATGGCCAGATAGGGAGCATATACATCGTAATTTCGATCCATCGTACACTGCAATAACAACATGCATGCACCAGAATGTAACGTGTTTAGTAGAAACAGAATTCTTACGTAAAAGTAACTAACACAGATAATCAGATCTTCTGTTCATGCTAGTAACCACAAGTTTTAGCACACCAGAAAGGCCAGAATCGCGTTATCTAGCGCAGACGCGGAGAGTAAATGAAAAACTGGAATTGATGAATGCAAAGACTGCTCCGTTCTTATTTCTTCCAAGGAAAGCTAAGAGGCAAGTGTATATATATGTAGATAAATAGTTGCAAGAAACTAAAAAGAATGAAACTTTGTTTCCCTCATCTGTCTGTGTTTTCTCAGTAGCCAAACAGAAACATGAGTTCAGAAACGAAATCGCAATACAACCAAACTAAAGAAAGACGACAAACATCAAAATTAAACGGTGCACTGTCTTGAAAGATTATCGTGAAAGAAGAAATAACGAAGAGGATTGATATACCTGAACGATTATAGTGAGTGCTTCGGCTCTCATGTCACGAAGTTGGGGATCGTCCAAGAAGTCTGGAAAGGGCATGAAGTCAAGTTCTTGAGCAAAGTAATTGAGCTCTACAACTTCGTTATCTGGACTGGCATGGCATGGAAACTCATCAGGATCAAAGTCCATTGTTGGAATAATAGTTAATTATGATGGAAAGGATGAAAAGCGATAGAAATCTCTCTAGGTGTCGAATCTGTTGTTCAAGGATTCTTCGTATTTCTCTCTTGGTTTATAATGAATTGTCAGAATGATTAGTTAATGTATAGTTGGTTCGTTATTTCGTATCAGAGAAGTAGAGATACAAAACCGGCTTCCCTGTAAACCTTCAACACGTGTTTTGCATGCTTCTCTCTTTAGCTTCTTCAGAGTTAAAATTATTTAGGAAAACTGACAATAAAATCACTCAAGATTATATAAACAATAATTTCATCTCTCAGAATATTATCATACTGAAATTTTTAAAATTTTTATGTCAATAAATTTTAAAGTGAAAAGATAATTTTATCCTTATTAAAAAAAAGTTCTAATCAAAACTTTTATTTAAAAAATAATAAATTTTATTCTATAAATTGTAAAAGTTAAACAAAAAAATTACTTATTTAGTGTAATTTTTATTATTAAAAAATAAGTCTCAATTACCATTTTTGCTTAAAAAATGGCAACATTTGTTCTATGCATTGTAGAAGTTGAATAAAAAATTATAAATTATCAAGTGTAATTTTTATTATTAATAAAAAAAGTTCTCAAAATAATAAATCTCAATCATAATTTTTATTTAAGGAATAATAATTTTTATTCAAAGAATAAAAAAATTAAACGAGAAATCACAACTTATCAATATAATTAAAATAAATTTTTTACTTTAAAATTTATTGACACAAAATTTTTTAAAACTTCAATGGAATTATCACATTTTGATAGATCGAATTATTATTTATATAATTTAGGAGGATTTTAATGTAATTTTCCTAATTATTTATTGTTATTATTTACCACCATTATAAAAATCATGAGACTGTAAACAATGTTATATACTCCCTCCATTCAAAAATGTAAGATATTTTTTAAGGAGTTAGATATTAAAAATATAAAGCATTTTTAGTCTTTTGAAGTGTAATCATTGTTTTTTTTTTAAAGTGCCTCTATTGATAGTGAATTTATATTTATTATAGGGTATTTAATAGGAATAAGTATAGAAAGATAAGGTTAGTTTGAAAGTAGGTAATTACTTTATTAGGAAGTGAGATTCGATTCAAAATGCCTTATATTTTTAAACGAAAAGAGTATATATATATATATATATATCATAATTTATATTTTGAGTGAATTTTCCTATGCTTCTGTTTTTTCTTTTGAGAAAATTACATTAAACTTTAACATAAAATTAATTTTCAATATCTAAGTTCCTGACAAAATTTTATGAAAAAAGTAAATATTAATTAAGAGAGTAGCAATTTAAAAATAAAAATCACAATTATAAAGCAAGAGTTGTGTTTAAAATTTAAATATTTTATTTATAATTAAAGCTTTTGAATTTATCATTATTTGAATTAAATTTACAACTTATTTTTTAAAATTTTTTATCAATAACCTAAATGTCCTTAATTACCTCTTTTTGAATCTAACTACCATTCTCCATTTTTAAGCATTTTATATATGGAAATTAGATAATTTCTTGGGAGAATTTCATTATTTTATACCCCATCTATTTAAAAATATAAGGTATTTTTAGTCTTTTGAAATGTAATTATTATCTTTTTTTTAAAAGTGCTCCTATTGATAGTGACTTTATATTTATTATAAGGTGTTTAATAAGGATAAATATGAAAAGATAGAGTTATTTAAAAATAACTAACTACTTTATTAAAAATAAAATTAAATTAAAAATATTTTATATTTTTAACAGAGTGAATATAAGTTTTTCATTGTATGACTGTAACCAAAAAATATCAATGGCTTTGTGGATATATTTCTTTTGGGCGGTAGTTTGCTCTGGATCTGGATCTCTCAGCGACCAAACCCCCGGCATCCCTCAACATTCAAATCTAGTCCATTTAAATGATTAAAATCTGATCAATACACATATCACATGGCTATTAAAAATATATATAAATAATTTATTTTTAAATAGTAAAAAATATTTTGAAATATCATATATGGATAAAAATAAATCAGACTTAAGCTGGATTTTGAATAAATAGGCTTAGCCTATTCCGTAGAAACAAGCCTAATTATAAATTTAAACATATTTTTTTGGTTAAACAGATCATATCAAAATTTAAACAGGACTATATGTCTTTGTAGCTCTATTTATTTATTTTAATATAATTAAATTTTTTGTTAAATGAGCCTGACCTTACTTGCAAAAACATATAGTTTGTTTTGTTTAAATTTTAGTTTGGTCAGTTTAACAAAAAGACCATACTTAAATTTATAATTAAGCTTATTTATATAAATAAGCTAAACATGGTTATTTAAATTTTGGTCTAAGCTTGACTTATTTTTATTCATAGATGATATTTCAAAATATATATTTTTTCCATTTAAAAATAAATTATTTATATGTATTTTTAATAGTCATGGTGCATATATTGATTAAATTTTGACCATTTAAATGGATCAAATTCGGACGCTGAGGGATGCTGTGGGTTTTTGGCCACTGAGGGGACCCGGTTCCACTTTGGTCCAACGAACGGTGGTGGGCTCTGGCGAGTTTGGATGAGAGCCTTTTTTTTTTTTTAATAATTGAAGGGCATTTTGATATTTCTCAATAAAAGATAATTTCAATTTAATTTTTAATTTTTGCAGTGTAATTTCAGAATCCGTCTTAATTTGAAGTAAATGTTCAAATTTTACAGTAGACTAATGAAATTTTCACTAATTTCTTAGCTCCGGTTTGCTGCAGAGTAAAAAACTCGCATTTCTTTTTCACCCACCATCTCAGAATTCTTAGAATTTGTTGAACCTGAATGGGCCTATTTGAATAAAAAAGACCCAATCAAAATAAATCAAAAAAGTTCGTATACAATGAGAGGGGCAATTTGGGTTAAGCTTTGACCAGTTCAAGGTCAGGCTCTCAAATAAGTCAGCGGACAACCTGAATATCCGCAGATACAATTTTTTATTTTTGGAAAAAAAAAAAAAAAAAAAGGAAGTGCTCTCTCGCTCGAGTCTCCCGGCCACACCTGACGCCGCACTGCAGCTCTCGCCTTCGCCTTCCGCTTCACACTCCGCTCAGGAGCTTCTCCTTCTCCCTTCTTCAGCAACGACGACCGTCTTCTCTGGTCGGCGCTCAGGCTTCCATCTTCGTCCTTCTTATTTCTTCGCTTGAAGTTGCGTTCCACATCATGCGTCCTCTTCTTCCTCCTTTCCCATGTTCACTGTTCAGCCGTTCCTGCAAGTGTTCTCCTACTCGGCACTCATAGTCAAAGCCTCACTTTTCTCTTCTTCCAGTTCAGCGGTTTCACGCACTCTAGCTCGTCACTCGCCTCCGATCTTCAGCAAATTGTGACCCTTAAAATATCTTTTTCATATCGTTTAATTATCTTTCGCTCCAATTTATATCTTTTTCTTTTCTTTTCTTTCTTTCTTTCTTTCTTTTTTTAAATAGCGGTTTGTATCTTTTTCTTTAGCCTTAATAGATCTGCCTTCTTTTGTCCGTTTGCGTTGTTTAGTTATATGTTCACTGTGGAGCCCCATTTAAATTAGAGACTTTTGTTCTGAAATACAATTTCTTCTCAATTCCAATAATCTATAATATCGTTTTCAGGTTAAAAAAAATCATTGAAAATATCTTTTGCACTTTATTCCCAGTGGTTCTTTGTAGCCCTTCCTGTTCAAATCGTTATCCTCATGTTCCCATCTTCATTTTATTTTGTTCATATATATATATATATTAATAAATATTTTATTTTGTTTGTTTGTTCATGTATACTCCCTCTATTTAAAAATATAAAATATTTTTATCTAAATTTTATTTCAATAAAATAGTTATTTACTTTCAAATTAACCTTATTTTTTTATATTTATCCCTATCAAACACTTTACAATAAATATAAAGTCATTATTAATAGCTGTACTTTTAAAAAAAAGCAAAATTACACCTTAAAAGATTAAAAATACCTTATATTTTTAAACATATAACTTTTTAAAAAATACTTTATATTTTTAAACGAAGGAATATTAATTTGCCATTGAAACTAGGTGAAAGCTTTGTCTAATGACTTT
Organism: Prosopis cineraria; assembly: GCF_029017545.1. Lineage (NCBI taxonomy): Eukaryota > Viridiplantae > Streptophyta > Magnoliopsida > Fabales > Fabaceae > Prosopis > Prosopis cineraria. Next base: position 7,877,761 of record NW_026555337.1, read on the forward strand.
GTAATTTTTTAATATTGATATATTTTTTATGATTTATCTGGTATATTTTACTATTTTAGAGTATGCTATTGTGTTTATATTGTTTGAAAAAAATTAATTTTTAAATTGAAAATTGAAATCAGTTCACAAAAATATAAAAAACATATTTTAAAAAAGTTCTAAGTATCTAAGCCAGCCTGAATAAACTCGAAATCTAAAAATATTAGGGTCAAGTTTGATTATATGAATTTTTTTTTTTATAGAATAAGATGCTTTAAACTCGGTCTATTCAAATTACCGGCTCTATACAAATTGTTTATTCGGTCATATAAATTTTTTTTTTTGAAAATCACAAGGAGGCCTTGCACAATAGATTTAATTATCAATATATCCCATAAAATGTATACAATAGCTCAAGTTTTAAACACTGCACATTTACAACTTAACAAATGTCATTTATAATTAGGTAGAGAAAAATGACAATTTAAATATGATTTTAATAGCAAGTTATAAGTACCTTTGTAAAGTTATAAATGTGCAATATTTGAGATTTATAAGTATTTTATACATTTGATGAAAATTCTTAGTAATTAATTTCTTTTTTGAGATGTTTGTATAATTTTTCCCCTTTCTTTCTGTACCTATTCATCTCAAACTTTCCGGCCGAAATTTCTTCAACTTTGCAATTGGCATGCTATGCTTTAAACCTGACGCATAAGCCATTTTTAATACTTGGTTGTTCACGCTTCCCAGAATAAGAATTATTTGAAGCCGATGCCCCTTTTTGTTATGTCCAGAGATCGATGGATCATACATGTAGAGTCATCGCTGTTCAGAATAAGACACTGTATTTAAATTCAATAACTGTGTTTAATACTACATGTACTCAATATCTGTATTAACTACAGTCATTGAATCTAAATTTATAAAGCATCAGATTTATAATCTTGTCACCACCAGATCTACCAAGTTAATAACCAGATTCCTCTAAATTAAATTTTACAAATATATAAAGTCTTCAGATGTAATATCCCCTAGTTACTTCTTCATACGCTTAATAATGACAAGAAGAAACTTCTTTATCCACTAGTCACGGATTGCAGGATGCTCTCTATCATATCCTTGTTCATGTCGTAATTCAGATCCAGCTAGATCCAGCTAATTAAGGCCGTTACAGAGCAAGATTGTTCCAACGTTATTCTATATTCACAATGGATTCATCTTTCAGTGGTTCACAAGGCAGAGGTGAACTGAAAATCCAGCCAAGTTCTGTTCCTTGTGAGTACAATTATGATTATCATCAAGAGATTATCAGAATACAAAGACTACACAGCAATATCCTTGTTAACATTGCAAATCAGAGAGATCCACCAACTTATCGGCACTTTCTTCCATTCCCAATGTACATGCAAATTAATTACATACCATGCCCTAACCAAATTCTAGCGATTCAATCACTACATAACAGGCAGAACCTGTCTTCTTTTCTTTGTTTTTTTTTAAAATCATATAGGCATGAACAAAACTGGAGGAATGATAGATTGATTCAGCACAAGGGATGTGAGATCTTTTCTCGGCACCAGGAAGTCATCTTTCAAGAGAATCAGAATCTGGTGGTACTAGGACCCCAGCAATTCATGTCCATGACTTTCTTCATGCGCTCCTCCTTGCTCCTCCTGACCTGGTTGGAAACAGCAGCAGCAGAAGAAGCCGACAATTTCTTGGCCTGGCTATAAGATCTGAGATTGTTCTTGGCGTGCTGGACCAAAGACCTGACAGGATGATTCCACCTGCAAACCCCTAATTGATCTTTCAATGCCTCTACGGCTCCGATGCTTGAAGCCACAATCCAAGCCCTCCTTCCTGAGCTCATGATCGCTTAGATTTCGGATGAAGAAGATGAAATTGGGAATTGTAAAAGAGAGTAGTGAGGTTGAAGTAAAGGTGAGCCTGTGTTGATTTGATTGTGAAGATGGTGGTGTGAGGTTTGGTGTATATATATGGAGGTAGATTGAGTGGAGAATCCGGAGGCTGTGTGAGCTGAAAGTTGGGAAGGGAAGGCAAAACCGGGGGCGGTAAGTGGAAAGGCTGGGAAGAGAGAGTCGGTTTCGCAACGGTTTCCAGCTCGCAACATGCACAAATTCCGCGGCTTTGGGTATTCCCTAGCCTCTGGAATTATAAATTAAGCCAATGGGTTTTGCCTTTTTGCGTGTGGTTTCGGAATACAAACCTGTAGTCTCGATTCAAAGGACGGTTTCTGATATGTTGACAACTATGGATGTGAATTATTTCCTCGCTCGATGTTTAGTTTACTACAAGATAGAGAATTTTTTTTATTATAATATTTTTAGTCTTCATTACATATTAGTAAAAGAAAGAACATTATTAAAGTATGCTTTTAAGAGAGATAAAGCTAAAAACTTAATAAATATTTAAAAAAATTAATGAGTTTTAAATTTTTAAATTATGATAAAATATGTTAAAAATAACTTGTAAATATAACTGAAAAAAGCACTTAACAAATTCTAAGATGAATATAAAAGTTTTACTTATGATATTTAAAATAATATTAAATATTAAATATAGTTGCTTCCTCCCATCTTAATTGTAAGATAGAGAGAGATAAATTTTTTTATCTTATTTATAAATTATGTCATTAAATTTTTATTATAAATATTCTCTACTCCCTTCATTAAAAATATAAGGAATTTTTTTATAAGTAGGACATTTAAAACATAATTCATTTTTAATATTATAAACTGTAATTAATGTATTTTTTAAATAACTTTAATAAATAAATTACTTTATATTTATTTTTAAGCGAAAATTATATTGAATAATGGTAAATATAAAAAGATATTATTATTTTGAATATAGTTAACTAATTTATTAAAAAAATTTAATTAAAAATATCTTATATTTTTTAATAAAAAATATTTTATTAATTATTGATAAAAATATTGTGTTATTAAAACATAACATTTATTATTTAATAAGGATAAAATTATAAATGAATTAAATTTTAAAAATTTTCTTATGGGCAGGGCAAATTATCCCTGATTATTGCTTATTTAAGAAATACTTAAATAAATTAAGTGTATCATGTCATTTATAATTTTTTTAATTAAAATTACTTAAAATATTTTAATTGAATATTATATGATGCACATGATTTTTCTAACTATTTTTCTCACTATCTTACCGAAGCGAAGGAGCTTGACAGGGTTATCAGCGCAGGATGGCGCCACCTTTAGAATCAATGAATCTCATCAAAAAAGAATCAAGCCAAAAGAATTAGAACACGGCTGGATGGCTGAGGTATGTGGGTGTTTTATTTTTGATTTGATGACTTTGCCAGCGGAAACATCGTGCTCGTGAGGTGATGATAACGATATTAATTATTAGGCGACACTGGGTTTGGACATACAGGGGACTATTCCTTATTGTAAACTGACTCTAACTTGACGCAATGACGTTGTAGTCCGTTGGAGCAAGTTAACACTTAACAGTAGCGCCGCAGAAGACTCTCCGAAGCTTCCAGGTCTCCCCAGAGTCCAAGTTCTTGTGTTTGCTTCTCCGCGTTTTTTGATGGGCCTAGGCCCATACCCCAATATGGAAGCCCATTTCTCTGTACTGTTTCCCTATTGGTAATTACAATGAAGCTATGATATCTTTGAAACAAAGTTTCCATAAAATACAATTGACTTGAAATTTCAAAATGATTTTAATCTCATCTAAATATTAGAATGGGGTCTATTTAGTAGCTAAACGGCTTATCAGGTTCGTTTTCATCAAAACTCTACTATTTGAAATAAATCCTAATACATTAAAAAAATGTCTTTGAATCAATGGGCCATTCAGCCCAATACTGATACCATCTTGTTTTTTGATCTTTATCCGAAAAAATTAGTAGATAGATGGAGTGATCATATCGACAAATAGTATTAGTTCATTATAAAACTGAAAAAAAAAAACAACCAAAAATAGTAAATTCGTTTTCATCAAAACTCTACTACTTGAAATAAATCCTATTACATTAAAAAAAAAAGACGTGTTTAAATCAATGGGCCTTTCAGCCCAAGAGTGACACCATCTTTTTTGATCTTTATCCAAAAAAAAAACATAGATAGATGGATTGATCGATAATCGACAAATAGCATTAATTCATTACAAAAATGATAAAAAAACATACAAAAATAATAAATTCGGTGATCATTGGCGCCGAGTAATTAATCACAACATTGGCCCAAAAACTGAGAATGGGGCTGAGTCGTTTTCGAGCCAACCGATCGCGCATGGGCCATAGGAGTTATTGGCACAGATAGATTTGAAGGGAATAAATTAATTTAAATTAAATCTTAATTAATTTTAAAATGTTAAATTTCAAAAACTTTGCAATTCAACTTTTAATAATGAATTTTTAATTCTTTTTGTTAAAATTTAAAAATAAATTACAAATTTATTACTCCCTCTGTCCTAATTAATAGGACACTTTTAAAAAAAATTTTTGTCTCAAAATATAAACACTTTAAATATATTAAGGTTTCATTAAATATATTAATTTTAATATTATCTTTTTTCTTTCTATAATTAATTTATATTCTTTTTCTTTTTAATATATTAAATTATGAATATTTTTAAAAATTTATATTTTTATTTTAAAAAATAAAATTATTAAATATATTTAATAAGACTTATTGATTAATAAAATTTTAACTAAAAATATTTTATAATTTAAAATGGGGGAGTATAATAAAAATATAAATTGAAAGTCAAAATTCTTAAAGTTTACCTCTTCCGATTCTATTTATAAGTCATTTTTACTAATCTCATCAATACCAATATAATAAAAATATAAAGAATAAAAATAAGTAAAATTTTAAACATATTACTTTATAATAAATCTAACAAGTAATGTTTTATTATCTTTTCTCTTTCATAAAGAATAATTTTAAAAATATTTTTTAAATATTATTTAAAATAATATATCATGATTTATAAATAAAATTAAATAAATTTTTTAAAATGTTACTTATAAACCGAAAGGAGTACACTTCTAAATGATCGAGAACTAATCTAAATCAATCAGTTTATCAGCCATTCTCCCGAACGCCGTTGCTATTACTGTCAGGGTATCGGAAGCACAAAAATCTGAACCTGACGATCCTCGTGGGTATCGGTGGCTCTTGGATGTCTCCGCCATGATGAGAGACTGCTAGCGGCGGTGAGGACTACCTTGCGGTGGCCGCCGGAGAAGATGATATTCCGGGCACCCGTTTCTTAGTAAAATGCCGGCTATTGTTCCCTGCCACCTTTGCAGTTTCGAACTCACTGTGTCAAGATCCACACGGCCATGTCTAGGTTATTCCCTTCAATAATCTTCTGTTTGGAAGCTGTAGTTTTCAACTTTTGCTTGAATCTATTAATTTTCAGCGAATAGACCCGTCTGTATCTTATCTGGACCTTTTATAAATGACATTTATGTCAAATAAGCATTGCCAGTGTTTGTTCTTGTTTCTTATCATCTTAATACCCATATGTTCATTGGAGGGGACTTACTTTTGAACTGAAGAAGTGTTTTTGTTATCTCCATGAGGCAGTAGATTATGGGCAGGGTGGCATGCTATTTTTTGCCCTGTGTAGAAGTGTACTTATTAATTTTCCCTCTTGTTTTTATCTGATTTAGTTTGCTTGTGAATTTTTTTCCTTCTTTCTTCTTGCGTGTCAAAGAAAGTTTGGGATTTCTGTTCTATTTCTCTCTCTCGCGATTTTGTTTGGGAGGAAATTTTTGTTTAGAATGCATTTCGTTCTTGGCCGTAACTACTTTCTTGTGTTTGTTCCCTATTCTCACTCCTGCGTTCGCTTGCATTAGTGCTTCGTATACTGATTTCAAGTTTAAGAAAAGAAATGGACTACACCAAAGATGCACTTTACGGGCAAAGGGATTTGTACAGGACAGATATTGGTAGTATATGAATCAGTAAACCTCTGTTTATGAGCTATAGTTTCCAGTTCTTGTCGAATTTATTAATTTTCAGCAAATAGCAACCCATCTAGCATATGGGGACCATTAATAAATGACTTTCTGTCAAATAGGCATGTCTGTGTTGGTTCTTGTTTCCTGATGAGTTTTCTTTTCCCCTGTTTTTCCTCTGTTTTCTTATCATCCCAACTCATAACTTCATTTGACTGGACATATTTTTGAATTTGAGATATGTTTTTGTAATCGCTATGAGGCAGTAGAGTATACACAGTGTGTCATGCTGTTTCTGGCCCATTGTTGGTAGAATTGTAATTTTTGTGGTCCTGATTTCTTCTTACATGCCAAAGAAAGTTTAGGATTTCTGGTTTATTTTTCTCACAATTTTATTTGAAGGGAAAGCTTTGCTTAGAATCCATTTCATTTGTAGCTGTAGCTGCTTTCTTGTGGTTGTTCCCTATTATTACTCTGCATGCATTGGTTTCATTGTATACTGATTATGATTTCTTTTGAAAAAGAAGAAATGGACTACATCAAAGATGTTCCTCTACAGGAAAAGGGTTTGTGTGGATATTGTTAGCATTTGAAAGGTTACATATGAATCAAGACTAGTCCAATTGTTAGCTTGAGTTTCATTAATTATGCATGCATGTACGTGTGCACTATTATGCATACAAGCTCAATGGCTATGCAATGGAACCCTTTACCTGTAAAGTCCTTGGTAGCTCATGGACAGTGCTAAAGCGTTCAGTAATTGACATTTTTTTTTTATATTGGCCACAATTTTCATTCCAGATTGAATGAATGAAGCTCTTGTATTTGATACCTCTTGCGTTCAGAGTGGATGAGTTTATGCTACTTTGCATGAGGATGGTGCTGATGGTTGGACTTTGGAGTCTTAGAGTGAAGAATAGCTAGGTTCTCCTGTTTCAGAAGTTAAACTGGACCAGTTTTGTTCTTGTATTATAGTGCTCGCCACTTAAAAATTTGCAGAAGGACTAGATAAAAAGGTTCTACAGCAACAAATGAACTTTGCAACTGAGAACTCTCATTTTGGTGAATGAAAGCTGACGTCATTATTATAAGTTTAGAACTCCTGGCTTAGTTCTTTTTACTAGTTTCAAATCTAAATTTTTGGCATTCTGAATGTCCTTCTTAATGCAGCTGTCTGTTTGAATTCATCTGTTTGCTGCTTGTTTCTGTTGTATTTTACTTTCAATTTTTCTGCATTCTTTTTCTGATTGATCACATGAAAGAAGCTTTACACAATTTAATGTGCAGATTTCTTGGTTGTGGAAATGTTAAAAGGTTTGCACATTCTCTTATCCAAAAACAGAAGACTAGTTGCTGGGAAGTGTTTAATATTGGGCCACATTGTACAGGGGGATCCCCATTCTCAGCGTACAGATCTTCTTTATACTATAGACTTATATTAAAAAAAAACTTTTTGACAAGTGGCAAAGCAAGGAACTTCTGCGCCTTTAAGGAAAATAATGTAAATAATCAGTGTGCTCAAGTTGTTTGGAGCAGGATTTCTCAAATATATTTCCATACTGTGCCAGCTCTACCACCAATAGGTCAAATTGCCCGTGCAGTAAGTCTGGCTTTGTTCCGATCAAATGTTATTGTGCCTGGTGTTGTTTTTTTCATAGCAGGAGAGCTTTCATGGACACATCAGACGTGGGCAGAAGCAGAATCCTTCCCATCAAGGGAAATTCTGTACATGCACGCACAAGATGGACAGTTATACTTGGCCACTGCTTTGTTCAATGTCCTTGAGATTTTTATCTTGTTTTTCAGGGCTATCTATTTGTTAATTTTGTTCTTACCTTGCATAGCTATATCTCCGTTTGTGGACTTTGGTGGTGTCAATTTTAGGAAAACATGGATTCATTTTGTCCGCCTTACACTGGAAAAAGCTGGCTCAGCATTCATTAAATGGGGTCAGTGGGCTGCTACAAGACCAGATCTCTTTCCTAAGGATCTTTGTTCTGAGCTGGCAAAACTTCACACGAAAGCACCATCACATGAATTTTCATATAGCAGAAAAAGCATTGAGAATGCATTTGGTCGCAAATTGCATGAAATTTTTGAGAACTTTGATGAGGACCCTGTAGCATCAGGTAGCATTGCTCAAGTTCATCGAGCTACACTTAAATACAGATACCCTGGTCAGCAAATCAAACCTGTTGTTGTTGCAGTTAAAGTCCGGCATCCAGGTGTTAGTGAAGCAATTAGAAGGGACTTTATCATCATCAATCTTCTTGCCAAGATTTCTAGGTTCCTTCCTAATTTGAAGTGGTTGAAATTAGATGAAAGCTTACAGCAGTTTGCTATTTTTATGATGTCTCAAGTTGATCTTTCAAGAGAAGCAGCTCATTTAAGTCGATTTATCTATAATTTCCGGAAATGGAAGGATGTTTCATTCCCAAAGCCGTTGTACCCTCTAGTACACCCATCTGTTTTAGTGGAAACCTATGAACATGGTGAAAATGTATCGTACTATGTTGATGAGCTTGAGGGACATGAAAAATTCAAAACTACCCTTGCTCATATTGGAACTCATGCTCTTTTAAAGATGCTTCTGGTAAAATATTTAGAATCCTGTCTTGTTTTTTTTTATTAGATTGTTCTTAACTAAAGTATTATTAAGTGATCGCTTGTCACAGAATGATAATGCGTCCTTAATCTATTTTACTTAGATTGCATGTACAGTGTGTGTATGTGTGTCATATATGTGTAAATTTCTTTGGACACGAGAAGTTGTACCAGTAGAAAATAGTCTACCCTTCACGTCATTTGTGAGGGAAGAATCATGATTTGATATTGACGATTTTCAAACTTCTGTTAATTTTCTAATTTCTTTATGAATGACATAAGGCATCATGAAGTTCCAGCATTTCCTTTCCCTCTATGGTTAGAAGTTGCAATACCTGATTATTTCTTTTTTAATGATTTATAATTAAACATTTGAGTGAAATAATTGATGGTACAGGCTTATATATTTGTCTTCCTCCAGGTGGATAACTTTATCCATGCAGATATGCATCCTGGAAATATCCTTGTCCGCAGAACACAGAGCAGATCATCACAGATGCAGCTCTTTAAATCAAGGCCTCATGTTGTTTTCCTTGACGTTGGCATGACTACTGAACTCTCCAAGAGGGAGCAACAACACTTACTGGAATTCTTTAAGGCTGTTTCAGTTTTAGATGGTCACCTTGCTGCACAGTGTACTCTTAAATTATCTAAACAACAAAGTTGTCCTGATCCAAAATCTTTCATTGAGGTATTATCATTTGAATACTGTTTCAAATTTTGCATTCCTTTTTCATTAGCAACTTACCTTCTTACTAGTTTAAGTCAGATATGGTATTGCATTTACATTCATGACATGATGTCATATTATATAATATAATCCAATGCTTGAAGCACTGCCATTTATGCAACCTACGAGTTCTGATTGGTGATTTGAACATTAGTTATCTATCGATACTTTGACCTTTTTAATATATACACTTGCATTGGTCTCAAACTAATAGTTAGGCCCAAGTTTTAGATTTATCAACGGTCAACTCTAATTTCTTGTAGAGCTTAGGTACGAATGTGACTTCAACATCAAAAAATATATGTCAATTGGATGCTCACAGTCATTGTTAGAGTGTAGTGAGTCTGTGCATCAGCAAACAGATTATACATGATCTTTGAGACAATACGGCAAGTGAAATTAGATGTTTTTTGAAAAAATATTTTGATTTTGATAAATATAATACTTGTGCTCTGATGGAAACTCAAGGGTTCCATCTTAAATGACAAGAAAAAATGGAAGATAACATATAAATCTTATCACTTTTGAGGGTTGGAGACTTCGAGTCCCTCCACAATATTCCCACCTCTCTTCTTAATTTTAATTTTCTGTTAGCTCCTGGAATTTCTCCTTAGATAGCCTTCAGGGTCCCTCTATCTCCTAGATATTTCCCAATCTGTTCCACTCATTTCTCATTTGGGAATCCCATCACGCTGTCTCTGCCTGTTATAGGGTCCATAGCTGTGTAGTTACTTTTATTGGTGTAGACCATAATTACATATACTTTATGTCATCTCCCAAGAAATTGAATTGTAAAGAACTTTTGCCTTTGACAGGATGTTGAGAAATCATTTAACCTCTGGAAGGTAGAAACCTATCACCCAGCTGACTGTATGCAGCAATTGCTTGAGCATGTTAGGCAGCATAAAGTCAATTTAGATGGCAATATATGCTCTGTGGTGGTGACCATGTTGGTTTTGGAGGTACGTTCTGCCTCTGATTATGTCAATACGACCCTCTCACCCTTTAAAGTGATGAATGCATGACGACATGTGACGTGTTCACCCACCCTAAGCAACCAGCAACTGTTATATGGTTGAAAGTTCACGCCAAGTTACTTTTGTTGTCACAACAATATTATATGGCAAATCTGAATGAACTCTTAAAATTTTAAATGACAGATAGTGAAGACCATTATAGTGCCCCATGTTAATGTTCATTGTGTGATGACTTATGAAAAATGCTGTTGCTATTAAAGATCATAAAAATCCACTTGAAGATGGAGAAACTCTTTCTCAGTTCTCATCATCTGACTTTGCCACTTTTAGATTGCCTTCTGGTTTCTGAAAATTATATCCGTGAAGATTACCCTGAAACCAAAAACTTTTATGTTCATTGATGTTTGAGCAAAAGCAGTCTGTTCATTAATTCTAGACATACGAGGTAAGGGGGAAGATGATGATTTTCTCACCTTTTTTATGGATAAAAGAAGTATCAATAGCACAATAAAAGCAGTGTGTTCATTAATTCTAGATATGTAATATGTATTGTGTTGCATTCCCGAAGGGTAACGAATTCCTCTTTGTCAAATGAAACATCCTAATCATCATCATTAAGCAATTCTTCAGTTTCATCCTCATCTTGTGAGGTTTCCATTTGGTCATCAACCTTGTCAAGAGCACTAAAGAATTGCCCTCTTATTGTGCTAGGGATACGATTTATGAAATCAAATACTAAATCATTCAATACTGATTGTGCAAAGATAAGCCGAAGGACTCTTGAACAATAGCCTTTGACAATCTCTTAGAGCTCTCGTTGCTTTCAGTTGCAAAAGGTCCTTGATATTTTTCAAGGGTCCTTATTTTCTCCCTATTTACATTTAGCATTAGTTACAGCCACACAGAGACAGCTTCTGTGGTGTGGTGCCAAAAGCCATTGTGTTTAGCTGCAAGCTACTTTGCATTATTAATAATTATGCTTTAGAGCTTTGGCCTGTTTTTCATTCTGAGCCTTTCATGAACTAATTTTGTTGCATTTTGTTCCTCTTTCCTTTGTAGGGGTGGCAGCGCAGACTTGATCCAGAATATGATGTGATGCGCACTTTGCAGACACTGCTTTTTAGATCTGATTTGGCAAAGTCACTGTCTTACACCATCGAAGGACTGATGGCTCCGTGAATGATGGTCACTTGATGGTCACTTGATGCCGCACACTCCCCCACCCCCCCCCCCATTTTTTTTTTTTTTTGAGGATGCTAGTTGAAGTAGAGTGTAAATGAAGTGTACTTAGGTTAGGAACATTGTCTACAATTTTTAAGGTTGTTAATTTGTTTCTGATAGTATGTTGAGAGCTTGGCCCCAAGCTGTTCCTAACCATTTCTTAGTCACCCCGTTAACTCATGATGTCAAGAAAAACAGCCAACCAGAATAATCCAAGAAAAGGGATGTACATCCCATGGAATGATTCTTTTTCCACTGCTTACTTTGTGTTAACGAGTGTAAGAGAGCTTGTTGAGCAACAAGTTTCACATTATGATGCGTTCCAGTCCATTTCCTCATATGAATTCATCTTGTAGTGTATGGTTAACACGTTTTGAAACTTTAATTGCCTCAATTAGAGGAACATCCTTATGAATAGTAAATAACATCTTATGCTTCTTTCCTTGATTTGAGAGATTTATTCATAGATTTGCATGGCATTGCTTGCTGACGAGTGGCTGAAGGAAAGGACAGACACTAAGATGTGAAACTGAATTAATGCAAGTTTTAAATAAAATCGAGCAAAATATTTGTATGAACGTTTACATAATTCTAATAAAATTCAGACAGGATTTATGTAAGGTAGTTCTAACATTCAGAAATGAGAGAAAATGGACTTGTTTGGAAGAAATAATTATGTGTAAGAACGAAGAGCAACTGTTTTGCAAGAAATATATAGACACTTACTTTGACCATGCATAAGACCAAAAAACAAAATGATTCTTTTCAACAAGATGTAGATTGAATAAGATTTAATCAAGCCCACCAGGGAGCATCTCCAGTTCTGAAATCAGTTTCAACCCATGGAACAAACACCACTTTGCCATCATCAACATCTGCATGTGCCAATGCCAGAGACTGTTGCCAAAAAAAAAAAAAACATACAAACAGACAAATATGTTAGTCCATCATTAAAAAACAAGCACACATATCGATTGAGATGTGTGTTTTGGGATTAAAATTAAGAATCATGAAGAGGGGATTAAGGTTGTTACCAGAGGAGCAGGGCCTCGGACAACCCTGCCTTGGTTGTTGTACTGAGAACCATGGCAGGGACAGATGAACTTGTTCTCTGCTGCGTTCCATGGCACCACACATCCTAAATGCGTACACACTGCGTTGATCCCATAAGTTGCCAGTGTTCTGTCATTCTCCACCACCAGGTACGTTGGATCTCCCTGCATTTATTTATTTATATTTCTATTACTTGAGCTTTTTGGAATTCAAATTCTCTCAAGCCTGTCAAGTTATCATACACAGAATACTATAGAACTTCACAAACTTGATAGGCTCCAGGATTATAGTTTAGTTAATATCTGTCTCCTTTACTGACAAAAAAATTGCCGTCTAATTTGATTCCTCACTTGTCATCGTATTTTGTCATCTAATTCGAGTTTTGAAATGATGTAGTTTCACTTGATTATTAATATACCTGTTTATCTCCAAGTCCCCAGGTCTTGTTCCTAACCATTCAGCATAACAAACGTTCCCCCCATTCTTATTTATAAAGTGTTCAAAACATTTTTCATGTGTTTTAGGAAAAGTTATTATGGTGTTTTTTTTTTTTAAAGAAAATCTCAGCCTCTCAATGATGCCCTTGTTAGTTAAAGAAAGACAATAAATTATCTTGTTATTTGTGCAAATGTTTTTTCAAATTAAAAGAGTGAAGTTTGAAAATCATTTCACCTTTTTATTTGACATTTTATAATTAGATAATATATTTTTTTTTCTATAAAATATTCTCTTCATCTTAAATTATAAAATACTTTAGGGAGATATTTGGCATTCCCAAATATAAAATACTTTAAGAATATTAAAATTTTATTAAATAGATTTACTTTAATATTTTCATTTATTTTGATTTAATTTCTGTCTCTTTTTCTTTTCAATATATTAAATAAAATGTATTTTTAAAATTTTATATTTTTATTTTTAAAAAATTATTAAGTATATTTAATTATGTTTATTAGTATTTAAAATTTTATTTAAAAGTATTTTATAATTTGGGAAATAGGAGTAATTCATACACAGGACCAAAGCAGCAATTACTAATTTGAAATAAGATTAGAGTGAAAAGTGCGATATTAAAATGGGATTACCTTTAAGCCTTGAGTTAAGGTTCGGTCACCAGGACCGTGGGCTTTGAGCCATTCAGCAGCAATGACATCATTTCCGAGGGCGTCCTTCGCTACGGTACCCCCACTTCCACCTCCTGACCTGCTCCACCATTACTGTCATATATTCAGACTCATACAATTTCTGAATCAAAAGAACAATTAATATCAAATGAAAAGGCAGACCCAGGTGGAGCAAAGAAGGTGGCATAAGGGATGAGCATGCCGGCGGTGGGAAGAGAAAGGGCTCCGAGCAGAAGCAGATTCATGAGCTGTCTCTTTCCCATGTCCGGCACTCTGTCGTCTGCCGGTATGCTCGTCGCCTGACACCTCACTCTCCCTCCCCTCTTCTCCTTCATTCCCACATTATTGCTTCTCCTCGCCTTCGCCATTAACGCTTGTGATGATGAACTGCACATCCCATTTTCCCTTGAACTCAGCTGAATCCAATCGTGAGAACCAAAAGAGTTTATATATATATATATATATATATAGGCATGTTAGTCGCTGTATATATGTATGCTTGCGTACCTTACAGGGGGAAGCAGAAGAGACAGTGAAGGCAGCCATGGGAATGGTTGAGAACTGAGAGATGGGAGAGAGAGTGGATTGTACTTTAAGCAAGTTTAAAAGCACGACGAAGAAGATAAGGAGAGGGCGTGCGCTTGATGACTGGAGTGCGGTGAAAGTAGAGAGCCACACGTTGGCTATCAACAAAGAGTAAGCCAATTTGAGGATACTAGTCTACATGAAATATCATATAGGGAAAATTTCATTTATAAGTCCTTAACCATACTTAATGAAAAATGAGGCTTAAAAATTCTGAAATTTCATTTTAATTCAAGGATATTATAGTTAATTAAAATGCCAAGGAAAATCACCTCATTATCTCTCATACTTGTTATAAGTCAATGGACATCTTGATGCAGGGCAATAAACAATGAAAAAATAACAATAAAATTCTTTTGAAATGTATAAATGATAATTTAATCTCTCAAAATATTATAATTTTTTTAAAATTTTTTAAAATTTTTTTATTATTAATAAATTTATATAAATTATCAAATTACTCTTTTTAAAAATAAATTATTCATAAATTTTATTTAAATAATCACAGCTTTTATTTTTATATTCGCAATAATATAATAGAAAATCACAACTTAGTATATTAAATTTTTATTTACTATTGTATTGTTGTGAATATAAGAAAAAAATTATGAATATTTAAACAAAATTTATAAATCATTTATTTTTAACAAAGATAATTTAATAATTTATATAAATTTATTAATAATAAAAAAGTTCTTAAGAACTTTAGGAGAATTATGTCATTTTGAGGATTAAATTATCATTTATATATTTTAGAAAATTTTATTATCATTTTTTCATAAACAATTCATTTTACCGTTATTACAATACAAAATAAAATCAAGATTTAGTAATGTCACAAATAACTCCTATAGATTGATGAACAATTTCATATAGAAAAATGAATAACTTATTTGTTATTACAACAAGTATGAGAGATAATTAGGGAGTTTTCTTTAACATTTTAATTTCACTTCAGCACTCTTAAATTAAAGTGAAATTTTAGAGTTTCTCGGCTCTCTTTTTAATTAAGTGTAGTCATGAACTGATAAATGAAACTTTCCCAATATCATATATCTTTGCTTAAATCACAATAAATGTGCGACACTGCCATTAAATAATTGGGTTACACACAAAAAAAACTTAATTTTAATATTGACTAAACATACATTTAATCTTTTTACTTTATACGATATTTTATTTTAATTTTTTAATTTTATAAAGTATTATTTTAGTCTTTTAATTTTAACAATGTTAGTTTTATCATAAAAAAATTTACACATTAAACTTTCAAATATCAGTTAAAAAAATTGAATGTTGACATGTGAAATTTAATTTTTTTAAATAAAAATGATTGGTACAAGGAATAATAATTTAAAATTAACATAATTGGAATTAGAAGATTTAAAATAGATTTTTTAAAATTAAAAATTAAATTGAAGCTTATAGAAAATTAGAAAACTAAAAATACACTTTAACCTAAATTTTATTATAAGGCTAAAAATGAGATTATTACGTTTTCCAGCCGCACATCTTTCAAATAAATTGAAAATTTAGAATGTTTACATTAGATTAATGGAAAAGAACTTTGTCTGATCCTGAAACTACCTCGCATCCTTCATGTTATGACACTATAAAAATCTTCAAGACGCATCGCCTGACCTAAATTCCACAACCTAAGGGATGAATCTTTTTGCACTTCTAGTTTTCTTTCTTCTTCCCAAAAACTTTTTCCTTTTAATTAATTTGTTCATTAAGCTTGAGAAAGGGACAATTTGAAATACAAATATTATTTTTTAGAAAATGCAGAAGTCACAGGATATGAAATCCACTTGACAAAATGCGAATAGGCAACTTAAAAAATAATTAAAAGAACATCAAAATCCATCAAAATAATTTGTAGGGGATGGCTCATCTTATCTATCCACAGCCCATAGTCGTTGAAGTCAAATCAGCCTGCTTCATAGGTGCGAAAATATATATTTGGAAGAAGATAATGAAGATAGAGACATTTCTTTCACCAGCATTTAGGATATTTTCAAAGATCAACACCTCTAAAAAAAAATTAATTTCTTATTTTAGAAAGATAATAGAGCTACAGCTAGATGGACTACCCTTGATAAAGGATGAGTAAGGTTGGATACTGATAGCCTAATCAACATTTACAGTGCAGCTAAATGTGGTGGTCTTCTTTAGAACAATCAAGGCAATTGGATCAAAAGTTATTCCAAATACTTTAGTTATTATCCTAGTACAGCTGTGGAGCTTATGGACATTTTGAAAGGTCTTTATATTTGTTGGGCTAATAAGTTTAATAAAGTCAATGTCTATAATGGCTCTATAGAAGTTCTTGCTAATCCACAATGAGTTCTACTACCCACCCACTTTTTGAGATTATCCATAAAATCAGAAATCTCACTATGCGAGAATGGACAATCATGTTTTCAGGAGGCTAACAAATGTGCAAACTGATTATTTCATCTAGCTTATCCTAATAATTTTTATGTTCGTATTTTTGATAGTCCGTTGCTTGATTGTTGCAATCGTTAACATGACTCATATTATTAATTAGTGCGGTATATCTGTGGCTTTGTATTATAAAAAAAAAAGTCAACCTGCTTCTCTCTCGTCTTCCCTTGACTTTCGACTCAGGGGTTTGTCGTTTACAACTATTCATGAAACTACTTGCTTTTGCTTTTACGTGTTCTTCCTTTGGATTTGCTAACACAGCATACAGTGATACTGGCTCCTTCTGGTTTTGATTCTGATTTTGCCGGGAGCCGACGTTTAAACCTCTTGTTTGACTTTATCCTCGTCTAACGACGCACTGGGGTTGCCGGCGTGGGCTGTTGCGTCGTACTGCATTCTTCTTGCCGGTGTCCATATTTCGGTAGGAGTCCCTAACCTTCTCTTCTTAAAAAGCCATTCATTAACAAGGTCTTCGAAACTGGGATAGTAGGGCTTCCTACAACACTGGGTTGATCAACTTCCATTTGTTTTGAGACATTCGCAGTACCTGTCGCCGTGTTTCCACCAAACCCGCTTGCAACGCTCATCGCAGTGTTACGCTGTTACTGCTGAGTAGAAAGTGCTTCCGGGGTCGTTCACGGACCTGACTTCAATGCTTAATAGTGTGATGAAACATGGATCATTCAAATTAAATTTAAAATATTATTTTATTTTATATTTATAAAAATAAAAATTTATAAAAAACATGAAATAATTTTAATAAGTTTTTTTATTTTTAATCTGGTTTAAATTTTATTTAGAGTCTCTAATTTAATGTTAAAATTTTTATAATTATTATATATTAACTATTCAAATATATTATGTACACTCTAGATTAATAAATATAAAATTAAAATACATGATAATATTTTAAATGTCCAGATTCGATCACCGTTGTTTACATGTTTTTAAGGGGGGAAATATAATGAAAATTTATTTAATTATATTAATTTAAAAATAATTTTTTAATTGAAAAATTAAATTGATAGTGATGATTGCAAGTAGTTAATGTGAGTGATTTATGAGAGTAATTTTCACTAATATATGTAGTGTATTTTGAAAAAAATAAAATCAAATTAATTTTAATATTTTTATTTTTTGTTTAGGAAAGTAAAAAATAAAAATAATTTTAAAAATAATTAATACTAGAACGCTTGTCCAAATGAATTTTTAAACCAAATGTAGTGTATTTAAAAAAAACTTGAATTACTTCTATTTTTTGTCTTTAGAAATAAAAAATGAAAATAATTTTTTAAACAATTAATACTAAAACACTTGTCTGAATGAATTTTAAAACTTTTTGTTTTTAAAAACATTACAATCATAACTACCCCTTCTCCATAGGAAAGTGGGCAAACACGTGCAAATATATCTATACCGCACATCTAATATTTTTTTTTGTTTTAAATTATATGATATTTTAAATAAAATTTTATATATTAATAAATCTCATTAAATATACTTAATAATTTTATTTTTTTAAATATAAATATAAATTTTTAAAAATATACATCATTTAATATATTGAAAAGAGAAAAGACAAAAATTGATTATAAAATGAGAAAGGATAATATTATAATTAATGCATTTAATGAAACTTTAATTTATCTAAAGTGTTTTTATATTTTAGAACAAAAAAACTCTTTTAAAAATGTTTTATAATTTAGAATGGAAAGAGTAATATTTTTTTAGGTTATATGGAGTAGAACCCACAAACTCTTATTTTTTAAAAGAAGGAGAAGAAGAAGAAGTGTGGGATGCCATTGATGATTGAATCAAGTATGTCTTCTGTTTGAAAATGCAAGTTGTTTTTAATCAAATTTTACATTTCAATAAAATAATTATCTACTTTTAGACTAACTCTATTTTTTTATATTTATTCTTATAAAATACTCTATAATAAATATAAAGTCATTCATCAATTGGGACACTTTTGAAAAAAAAAGCCTTAAAAGACTAATTTTTTTTATATTTTTAAATATTTAACTTCTAAAAAAATGCCTCACATTTTTAAGCGGATGGAGTAGTTCTTAACTATTTAATAGTTTTATATGTTAGCAAATGAAATCGTTTTCTTTGGTTGTTTAATTTTAGTGCTTATTATCGTCACATAATGAGCAATCTATTTAATCTGGATGGTTTAGATTTATCAATTTTATTTTATATTTATTGAAGTACAAAATATAAAATTTTAATTAATCTACCTTATTATTAATCTGAACAATGTAAATTTAATTTAAATGGTTGAATATAATATTAAATTTTTAAATTTTTTTATAAATTGACATGAAATATACACGTGGATTAAATAAAATTTATGAGCTAAATTGTCAAGTGCTAATTTATTATTATTTATTTTATTATTTTATTATGTTGTCATCATTATTGTGGATTTTTGATAAGTAATTAAAATTTGGCATATTTAACTAATGTGTTTTATTTAATCTACACGTATATTCTATGTCGACAATCTAAGCTCCACATCAGCTTGTTTGAGGGCTATTTTTTCTTGCAAATGTAAAGGAGTGGCTTGATAATTGGAGTAAATGTTAAGGATTCAAATGATAGAAATTAAAAATGAGGGACCAAACGTAACGCTTATTTTATCCCTTTAATATTTTAATGAGTGAATCATTTTATGGCGTGTTTTTTTTTTTTTTAAAGAACATGCTTCCCCACTTGTAGAAAGTGAAAAGTTGTTTGGGTGTAAAATTTTATGCAAACCAACTTGTCCAAGGCACATTTTTTAAGTAGATAAAAGTAAAATTGGTGGAAATAAAATATTGATAAAACCCACTGCAAATAGAATATATAGTTATTAGAATCCTTTTATGTGACTCAACAGTAATTTTACAAAAAAAAACAAAGACATATACATAAATATAATTAAATAGAAAAAAATTTATATACTTAATTTTATATATTTAAAGTATTTATTTGTCTTTAATTAATTAAATCAAAAAATGTGAATCTTTTGTTGGTTATTATTCTATAACAAACTTTTATTATTAATAAAAGTACTTCATTTGTAAAAAAAAATTAAGAAATTTTTTAGGGATAGGATGTTAAAAAATATAAAACATTTTTAGTATTTTAAAGTTTTTTTAAAAGTACTTCTAATAAATAAATTACTTGTTTAAAGTAAATCTGAAATGATGATATTAGTTTGAAGATAATTAATTATTTTATTAAGAGTTGAGATTTTATTAAAAATGCTTTATTTTTTTTAACGGAGGAAGTATATTAAGTAAATAAGTACGCCCTCTGTTATATATATATAAGCTATATCACACAGTTTACGAAAATTAATTAATTATAATAATTATATTTAAAAATAAAAAATTAAACTAAAATACCTTGTATTACTCAATATAAGTATACATTAATTGTTTATTGTTAATGTAAATTATGATAAACAATTTAAAAAATTTATAATAAATATTTATTGAAATATGTAATTTTACTTATAAAAAATACATAAAAAATGATAATTTTTCTGACAAATATAAAATAGAAGGAGTACATAACTCTCGTCCTTTATAAGATATGCTTAATATTTTTAACTGTTTATATTAATCTCACTTTAATGCTGTAATTTTTAATTGGGACTGAAAATAGTCAAATATGAGTACATCCGAATTCGAACCACACTCAAATCGACACCAATACCAGTTCGATTTCCACATTCATTGGAGCATGATCAAGTCCACGACGGGTTTAATTCTTGGGCTCTGGAAGTCAATATTCCTGAAATCTTAGATCTTGTTTCTTGTTATTGAAGTACTCCCTTCTGTTTTTTTAAAGACATGCATTTTCAACTATTTTATAAGTATTAAAAATAATTAATTTATTAAATTTTGTGACAAAAGAATTTTAACTTTACTCATATTAAAATAAAAATTAAAATAGAATTATATAATATATCATGAGTCACAAAATTAAATTCACAATTTATTATAGGAGTAAATTTAAAAAATAATAATAAATGCCCTATCATGCAAGAGTGGACCTAGCATAGTTTAAGTGGGCCATTCCCCTAACTTGTCCAATTTTGATGTAATTAAAGGGCTGAATTGTCATCGTCAATGAGATTTTGGTCCCCCTCCCACTTGAAAAAAGTACTCCATACCCCACCCACGTACACGTACACGTACATGCATAAATAAATATATAGACATATAATATATTATTTTGTTAATACATTGAGTAGAAAATTTTCTATTCATAATATAGGATATTTTTTAAAAACTTTATTTAATCAAAAATATTAGACATTATGTAGTCTTAATAATTTTTTTCCAACAACTCTTACTCCATTTATTATTTCTTTTGAAAATTGGTCCAGAATTTCAATAGTCATTATTAAAATACTTATAATACAAGACATTTAAAAAGGGTAAACTTAGAAAGATGTATATAAAATACGAAGGTTTTAACTAAATTTTTTAAACCACCATGTAGCTATCAATGTATATATTATGGAGAGGGTATAAAATAAGTTTATTAAAAAAACTTGAATAACTTTATTTCTTATTTTTTAAATTGCATATACTCCCTATTTTAAAAAATATAATATAATGTGTTTTTTGAATGATTAGATGTTAAGAACGTGTAAGATATTTTTAATATTTCAAAATGTAGAGTGAAGTACTTTATTAAATAAATTTAAATATAAAAAATTAATATTAGTTAAAAGATAAATAATTATTTTATTGATGTAAGATTTTGTTAAAAATACTATATATTTTTTAATGAAGGGATTAGTATTTATCAATCTTAAGTATATCAAAAGTTAAAGATTTTTCTTAATTTTTATTTAAAATTTAAATTATCAATTAATAGCGAAATATGAAAGTATAATATAAATGTAAGCTTTTATATATTTTTATATTTTTTTTAAAATTAATATATTAAATATGTACTTTTAATTAATTATTTTTATAATCATAGATAATTATTATCTTATGATATTTTAAATGGTAAGATTATTTTTAAAAAAATATAAACTGGCAAATATTATTTCTATTAATTTGGCACCCTCTATATGAATGTTGGTTCCTCCGCTACCATATACCTAGTGTTGTCAATTAGGGTCAACCCTTCAAGGATTAGGGCCTAAATGAGTTGGCCCTTTTAACCTTGATTATGTCTTAAAGTTTTATTTTTAGCAGCTTGGCCTTAATCCTCAAGGTCTCGACCTTAATTATTTTTTAATCTTTCAATTTAAAAATTTAAAAAAATATATTTAAAATCCTAACAAAGTTATTACACATCACATTAAGTCTAAGAAAATAAAATAAAATAAATTCATACAATAAAATTTTTAATTCTAATAAAAAATAACATCCCAAAATCAACTCCAACATCAGTTTCACGTTGGTAACATCATCAGCTAAATTTTGATGATTTTTATCATCATCAACATTAATATGATTTGATCCTTCTCCTTGTGGATCCTCATCTATGGCAAATATGTTAAATTTTTCATATCTTTCTTCTTCAACCTCATTATTTGTAATAAATAATAAACCAAAATTATAATTTTAAGGTATTTAAAGAATGCAAAAATATTCAAAGTAAGCAAATAATAATGTGCGTGTCTACTGTTTGGATTAGAGAATGAGTGCTAAGCTTGAGTGATGTGGTGTCTTCTTTTTATTTATTTTTTTATGTTACTTTTTTCAAAAAAAATATATTAGAACTTAAAAGAGCTGACCCTTTTATTTTCAAGTTTAAAAGGATTAGCCCTTTTAAACTCAATTTACTTTTTTGAAGACCAACATAGCGGTTCGACTCTTAATTTTTTCGAACTTAAAAAGGCTGGGTTTACAAGCTCGATTCTAATTGACGGTTTTATATATGCTTTATATTAAGCGTTATATTAAGGATTAAAAAATTATTCTAGGAAGTTTCCTAAATAAGAATCTCCAGAGTCACTTTCTACTATCATCAGCAAAAGTAAATGAATGCATTCATGTATTTGGTGCAGGTATTTTCCTTTTCACAAATCAAAATTGGTAAATTTTAAATTGTAAATTAGTCAAGGAATCCAAAGCATATGGAGCCGTACATAGTTATCAATATCAATATATCAATATTATTATCAACACCAATCAGCGAAAAGCAGCACAATATGCAATCAGACGTAGCCTTGGATCTAGCTGTTGGATAAAGAACAAACAGAAAGGGGAAAAGGCAAAACAAAGAAGGGTTATGCCCCTTGATTAATAGCACATTGGATCAAACCTGAACGGTTTATTTACATGAACAAAGGAAAATACTCAATATTTGGTAAAATCATTGGGTCCAGATTCCAGACTACGAAAGGCAAATACAAGTTGTACAGAGAAAACATAAAATATATAAAAATTCATCAGTTTTTTGTACCTGACTAGTTATGCTTCGAGAATATAAATGTCCATCCATTTATGGAATTCTGTGTTTGGATGGCGGGCTGGAATTGGGAAGCAATTCTAGGTTGTGACAACCTCGGATTTCCAAATAAGTGAGGCAATGACAAATAATCAATCCTTTGTAAACGCAATGAAGTCTTGGTAGGTTGAATAACTTGATAGATCGCAATGGGGGAGTGCGAGAGTGTACACCAAATGATTGGTCGGATGAGGAATTGAAAATATTTCCTTTATCGAGAAACAATCTTCAACAGTCATCTCTTCCAAGTTTTGGAGCTGTGATGACAACTCTGGTGTCAGCAGTTTCTTCATGGTGTGGTATCTCTTCACAACGAGAGCTTTGAGATGGAAAAATGGAGTACTAGGAGGCATCAAGGTTGGTGATATTGTCACTGACTCTGCACTGTCCCTAACATGGAGATGCAAGTCTTTCAAATCACAGAGGAATAGAGAGCCAGTGAGTTGAAGAGAGCGGCAAAAGCAGCAACCATTTGACATGCAAAACAAGAAATTTAGGTTATTACACTCGCTAATGTGACACGATTCTATTTTACATGTTTCAATATCACCATGAAAATATAAAAATTCACATAAGCAACTGGTCCACCCATAGCGAGTTATCCTCAGCTTTTTCATGTCTTTCAACAGCATGATTTCCGGACACTCTTGTTCTGAACCAACAAACTCTATCACTTTTTCACCAATTCCCTCGAATGGTTCATATTCGTCAAAAATCGGCTGCGTCTCGATGCCCAGGCCAAAATAATAGCTGAAGAGGTGGTGACCTCTTCTCCAAAGGCTTGCCATGAAGTTATTGAACTCTAAAACGTCATAAAAATGTGCTGAAATACTCTCTAGTTTTTCCAAATATAGTAGATCTTGGGCTTTGACATCCATTAATCCAGGTGTGCAGTTAAGATGGAAGGATTGAAGCTTGGTCAATTTGGCAAAATCAAAACTCACTTGTGTCCATTGCGGATTGAGTCTTGTAGTTCTTCGTACATCGAACCATATAAGATTTAGCAGCATTCCTAAACCTTGAGGAACTCCAATAATTCCTGTGCGGAAAAGGCTCAATCACATCAGCTTTTGCAGCTTTGATAATGAAGGTAAATATTTCAGTGATTCACATCTATGAAGCCACAAAGCAACAAGATACTCCAGCTCTGAAACAGATTTTGGCAAACATTCAATAGCAGTATCAGATAAATTAAGCACTTTAAGAGCTTTCATGCTCAAGAAAAAATCATCTGGGATCCATCTGAGGTGGTAATTCTGATGCAACAGAAAGATTGAAAGATTAGGACACAGGAGAAATGCCTTCTGGAATGATTACTATATCCTGGTTCATCAAATAGACCTTTTGTAGATCTTCTTCCCATTGATCCTTGTTTGGTATTTCCATCAACCGTTCATCAATATTCACCATCACTATGAAAGTCCTTTTTAGAATACCAACTGCCATATCCCAAATTATCTCATGTAATCTAACATCCTTCCCTTTTTTACCCATGAGTATGAGACTGATGTTTTTTAACTTGTTTAGGATGCTGAGAAATTCATAATGATTTGCCTCCAACCTCTGTGTTCCATCTATCAATCCCTCAAAGGCAAGATTCGTGAACTCATATTGTAAACTCAAGGCACAATGCAAGAAACATTCTTGCAACTTTCTACTATCCAAGTTATCATAGCTTGATCTTAGAATAGGAACCACCCATTTGCTCATATCATATTGTCCGCTCAGAGAACTTCTTAAGCTTTCTAGCAAATGATTCCATTCCACAATGTCTTCTTTTCCTTCCATTCTTCTTGCCATTGTAACAGCCGCAAGAGGCAAACCAAAACATTCTTTCACCACAAGCCTAGCTGTTTACTTCATCTCATCAGACAACCTTCCGTTTTCTTTGATAGTCTTTTCAAACAAATCCCAAGCTCCTTCTGCATCGAAAGTCTCCATCCGTAAAATATTCTCTCGGCAATTCATACTGTAGCACATATCCAATGAACGAGTTGTCAAAATCAATTTGTTTCCATTTCTCCCTACGGTGAACCCCGCCTTATCCAAACAAAGATACTCCCAGACATCATCTAAAATAAGTAAACATTTGTTTATGTGTTGAAATGCATGTAACAATCTTCCTGCTATTTTATTTCCCTCGCACTCATATGATATACCTAAATTGATTGATTTAGCAATGGTCTTCTGTAGTTGGTTCACACTATAATGTCGGGACACAGTGAACCAAATAATATAATCAAAACCAATATCATCTCTTTCAAAAAGTTGATTATGTATGTGATTGAGCAGAGCTGTTTTCCCCACTCCAATTCCCCATACTCTAATTGCAGACACCACATTTTTCGTCAGCCACTCCCATATCTTTTTAGCATAATTCTGGAATTGCTTGCCGATTAAATCTTTCGTTGCCCATGGATATCCTTTAATATCTCCTGGAACCAAAAAAGGGGACGGCCAGGAATTAATATTGGAGCAAGGAAAGATATGTCTCACATATGTGATAAAAATTAGGGTTAAATATTGTTCCCCCCTTAAAGTTCTTTTCTCTTTAGAAACACTGAATACCCTATATTGAATGATAGAATAATATTCCATCTAAACAATTTTTTTCAGAGCAAAATTACTTTTCCACCAAAGACATGTCATATTCTCCATCGTCATGGAAACAGTAAGGCATTCAGACTTATTTTACCATTGTTTCACATATTAGATGAGGCTAAGTATCTGTCACTACTATTGCACTTTCAATCTTAGTTTCTGCCACTATTATTACACTTCCAGTCCCTTTAGCCCACATCAAATGGTTGAAATGGGTCATAATGCCTTTCTATCTACCATCATTTTACATATTAGATCAGGTTTAGTTTTTGCATTGCTATTGCACTTCCAACTCTTTTAGCCTACATCAAATAATCAAAATGAGTCATAATGCCTTACTATCATGGTTGTGGGCCTCACAACTATTCTATATCAACAAGTAGTGAAGAATTTTTATGGTAGGGTGATTTTGCTTTTAAAAAAATTGTTTAGTGGGGTATTGCCCCTATTTTTTAATATTGAGTGTCTAGTACTCCTCAGAAGAAGTTTAGAGAGAAAATGGCTCTAAAAATTATAATCATAAATAAATAAACTTTTTTGTGCTATTTAATTTTTGTAAGAAATCGTTGTTTTATTCAAGTTTATTATACATATGAAGAAAATTAGATAGGAAGGGAGAGTTTTAGTTTGGGGCTATTTATACCTTTTTCCAAACCACATGGAGAGTTACTGGAGCTGCCAAACTTTTGTTTAACATCTTCAGTCTGTTTTATCCTAAATTTAGAAAAATGGCCATAGTCTTCTTGTGCATGGTTTTGCTGGGCAACTCTTTTGCCTAACTCCATTCTTTGGTAATTTAAGTCATTCTTGAACAATGCCGGAGCCAAACTCAACCTTTTTTCATCGCTATCAAGCTGCATTGTTATATATCTATCTATATTAATTTATTTAATGAATATAAAAAATAGATATATATAGTTGAATAATAAGTGAGCATACCTTTAAAGAAGAAGAATTTACGCTTGCATTTTTAGCTGATTGTTGCATAAAGTTGATAACAAATATACCACAATCAGACCTGCCATCAAAAGAATCATTATAATGAAGGCCAAGATTATATTGCTACCTCGTATATTACACCTGAAGACCGAAGAGTTTGAGATAGTAAAACAAACTCATTGAGATGCTTTGGAGTTTTCTTTGCCATTGCCACATGAAACTCCTCAAATGGGAGAGTACCCATTTGGAGTTCATCTGAGAATAAAAAATCGAACACAGACAGCTGCCGATGCAGGATTTGCCAAAAACAAAAAACAAATATATAAGTTTTAACAATTAGTCCGTTTTTCTTTTAAAGATATATATATGTTTTAACAATTATCGTCTAACTCTCACCAGCCGATATGTTGTGTCTTTGCGTTCTTCTATGGAAAACGGAGGTAAGGAATCCCAAATTTCAACCCTTTGACTCCTCAAATGCATCACGTATATCTAGAAATGTCCTGTGGAGTTTTTGTTGATATGGACAGGAATAAACATCTGTGACAATGATAGCAACACAAGTTAAATGAAAAACAATTATATATATGTTAACAGTAGAAGTTGAAAAGTGTCCAAGCATAATGAACAAATGCTTACCTTCTCACAATTCACCAATTTGGACATATAATTTTCTTTTATTTCTTTCCCTTTAACAAAATTCAGGAAGGATTGTGTATCTCCAAATGCTGCAGAAGACTAAGTTTTTTTTTTTTTTGGAAACACCAATAAGTAAAACTTATATTTATATGTAGAAAACAAAACAGTTTAAAATGATAAAAGAATGATTTAAAAGTTATCGAGAACATTAGTGGCAAATACCAATTTAACTGCGTACTTTTTTCCTTGCGCTCATTCTCAGTAAGGTACTCACAGAAAATATTTATCACCTAACATAGTAAAATTTAGTAATAACACAGTGAAGAATTTTACGTGTTAACACAACAAAACTATAAAGAAATACAAATTCATATTGATAAGCATCACAAGAGTTTGGGAGAATGAAGAAGGTTTGGGGAAGAGAGAGATATATATATATATAACTGAATCAGGAAGGCAATACTGCTTCTGGTTTGAAAGATGGTCCACCATAAATGGATCACTACCAATAAATTTGTGCGAAACTATGCACTGATAGTAATTTCTCCATGAAAAAATTAGTTGTGAACTTTGGGTCTTTGACATGATATGAGAGATTGATTTTTCTTTAGTTGAAAAATTGGTTTAAAACTTTAAGTATTCTGTCTTTTCTTGAATGGAAGTGTCATAGTTTTATTCAAAAAAAAAAAGAGATATTATTTATAAAAAATATGTCATAAGATTGGTGTATTTATAAAAAAAAATTAGAAGCAATTCGTATTCCCCACCTTTAAGCAAATTCTCTTCTTCTCTCTTTGGCCTCTCCGCTTTTCCTCCTCTGTTTTTCTCTATCGACAATCCACCACCTTTCTCTTCCTTTTTTTTTTCTCAATAAAATTAAAGTTGATAATTAAATCCCATTAAATTAAAATTAAATTTTATTTAACTTTTACCATGTAAGACTCGAAAAGAACAATTGTGGGTATTTGAAAATCATAAAAAAGGAAAGAACTTTTTTTTTTTTCAATGCATGAAGATATTATTTTGTTTTTTTTTATATTTTATTATAAAAGGAGAAAATTGGTCCACCAATGTCCAAAAAATATAAACCAAATTTTTAAAAATTTAAAAATATGATTGATTTATATGCTTCCATATATATAATTGATATACATCCGTATATAATTGATAAATTTTAGCAAAATTTGTAAAATTATTTATACAATTATATATCAATAATAAATATTAAACTAGTCACTTTTTTTTTAAAATATAAAAAATATTGGATTATTATTTTAATTTGGCGACTATATATGTAAAAGTCTATTATAAAAACCAATTTTTTCTTTTTTTAGTTCCTTAAATTTAATATGTTTTTTATTTATTTTTAATTTAACAGAGGGCGTTCACACTTCTCTTCCTTCTAGTCCGTGGGTCTGTCATCCTCTTCCATCGTGCCGTTCGACTGTTCCCTCGTCCGTGGTCTCACTTCAGTATCTGGTTTGCTCCCTCTCTCCCACACACTCTCTTCGTCTTCCCTCTCCATTACACTTTGATCCTGTTGTATGGTTGAATTAATTTTTTTATGGCTTATACTTATTTGTGCTGAATTATTTATGTATTTATTGGGATTGTGCCGAGTTTGCTTTGGAGGCTTCCCGAAGTAATGGTTATTCTGATCTGGGAAGAATGCTCCGAAAGCTGCAAAATGTAAATTTTCAATTTCTGATGTAATGCTTTCCTTGAATATAAGATGATTCGTGAAGGACACAGCATAATTAGTGATATAGTTATTCTTGAATATTGTTTATTTGGATCTTGCTTAATGAATTACAATATTGAATTTTGAAGATTGGTCAGCAATTTGTCCTTTCATAATGCACTTGGCACTTCCATGACAAATTGTTGGAACTTGTGGTGGGTCATCGTTACGCTTTGCTTAAGTTTTTTTTTTTTTTTGGGAAAGACAATGAAATGATATTTTAATTATGAACAATTGGCCTTCCTAAGTAAGAAGCTTCTTTTCAAAGGTTTCAATATATTTTATAAAATCAAAATTAATCTTCTTTTGCTCCACCTCTGTTCAGTTGTATTATTTGTGCTGTATTGTGCCGAACTATTCTCGGGAGTTTGCTGAATTTTTGTTGAAATGCTGTTAAGCTATTCGTTTTAGATTGTTTGTTTATTTGTGTTGGAAAGTTTGATGATTGAAGGATTGTAGGGATGAATATTTTGAATTTTGTTATCTTTTATTATTGTTACAATTATTTGTATGATGTATGAGATATTAAGTCTTGGACATGGATGATTGTTTTGAGGATTAATGCCTTCCTAATTAAATTATATTATTTTTAATTATGATTGGTTTGACTCCGGTTAGATCACTAACCTTTGAACTAGTATCTCGATTCAATGATTGATCCAGTTTTTAGTAACTTGATTTCTTTTATTTCCAACAATTTCCTTCACCTTCTCTGGATAAACTAGCGGTGGAACTCCTCGCACCATCTGAAAAAATCAATTCACCTCACTGTTTTCATTTTCACTCCTGCTCATACCTGTCTTTCATTTTTGTGCAGATCAATCCCACTCTCTCACTCTCTACCTTTTCACTTGCTTGATGGTTTCTCTTGCTCCCCACTTTTGTTCAATCACATAGAGGTTTCAGGTTTGGCTCTCTCGGCTCCCCTCTTGCACTTTTTATTATGTTAAGAGCTCATTTATGCTCTTGTGCATACGTTTGCATAAGGCATAAGATTTCCTATGGCTACATGGAAGCCTAGAAGGGACCTCAATGAGGTAGTTATCTTGTCTGGAAAGGAAATTGAACTAGGGCACAAGATTTTTAAGTAAAATTATTTAATTTAAGAGACTAATTTTCTGTCCATTGAATTTGTGGCAATTCAAATCTATGTGTTCTCAAACACTCAATCAACAAGGAAATGTCAACAAGGAGGTTCATTTAGTCTATATGTCTATCATTTGCTCAGAAGTTTTGTGAGCAGAGGGAACCTAATTGAAATCTTATCTTGTTTACTTTTTTTTAACCAAACTAGATCTTGAAATTTTTCACAAGCATGAGTACTTACTATAATTTGAACTAACAGATCCCAAGTCAGATTATAGTTGTTAGTTATCTTTCAATCACTATTTGATTTTCCTAAATTTCTTCCTTACAAGAATATTAATGTATGCCAAGCCTTTTTTGTTTTTGTTTTTTGTTTTGGGTGCAAATTACCATAGCTCCTATCATCATCAAAAGGTCTTCCAAAAAGGAGTTAGTGCATATTAAAAATTCAATTTCGTTATATTCAGGTTGCAGGAGCTGCTTTCATCTTTGAGGTGCAAAGTAGTTCTAGATCAGAAGCAAGGAAGGAAGAAATACGTAGACTGGAAATACAAGTTGTCTTTGAGGCTTCCTCCTTGTTTTGTATGTTATCTGATATGACTATAGTTTATAGAGGGATTTTCCTGCTGCACATTTGTCTTCTTGTAGTCCTTAGACATGGTATCGTTTGCATCCATTTTTACCGATTGTCAAAATTTATGGAGGTTTTAAATTGAAAATGGGATGCGTTATTGATCTCTTGGTTATCTTCCATAGGAAGAGTTTGTAAGCTGTTGTTCAGGACCACACTATTTTAATCTATGGAAAATGTGGCCAATGTATTTTACTGATCTACCAACTTTCTTATATATAGAGAATATACAAGATAAAGCAATAAATACTTACACCTAACAACTACTCTAGTTAACCCTAATATACAATAAATACAAAGAATAGAACAAAGAATAAATTGTAATTCTCAACACTCCCCCTCAAGCTGGTGTGTACAAATCATATGCACCAAGCTTGTTACAAATGTACTTTATTTGAGGTCCCTGAAGAACTTTGGTTAATATGTTTGCTAGTTGATCATTGGAGCTGACATACTTCGTAGCAAGACATCCTAATTGAATCTTTTTGTTCACAAAATGACAATCTATCTTAATGTGTTTAGTCCTCTCATAAACATTAGATTTGAGGCTATATTCATTGTAGCCTGATTGTCACAAATCAAGTCCATTCTAGTAATATTCTCGGATTTTAATTCTTGAAGAGGTTGTTTTAACCAGATAAATTCACATGGAGCTATGGCCATGGCACGATATTCAGCTTCAGCGCTAGACCTAATGAAAACATTTGTTTTTTTACTCTTCTAGGAAATTAGATTTCCACCAATAAACACACAATACCCTGAAGTAGAGTGTCGATCAATCGGGTATTCAGCCTAGTCCGTATCACTATACCCAATAATCTAAGTATCATCCTGGGAATCGTCCTGATCACTAACCATAGCCAATTATTTGAGAATTCCCCTTGTCTTCATATAAGGGTCCTTGACTTGAGGTTCCCTTGATGCATCTAAGAATTTGAATTGCAGCTTCCTAGTGGCTATCTGATGGAGACTTGATAGTATGAGATACTAAGTCCCACATTAAGTAGTATGGAATATTCAATGGGATATATAAGTAGGTTGGTTTTCCCACATCAATAGCTAGTTTTTGAGATAGGGTTCCCTATCCTACTTGGGTATCTATCAATTGGTATCTAATAAGATTGCTTTTGCTACCCAAACCTATAAAAGGAAAATTAAGAAGCATGAAAATGGAAAGATGCTTTTAGGCCCAACTATTAAGGAGCAAGAAAGTAAAAATTAAGGCTACTTTAGAGTTGCTTTTGACCTGGCTTAGGAGAGGGCATGTTTGGAGCCCGTAAGGGCTGTCTTTTGGGTTTATAGTGGTGCTCTAGGCCCGCAAGCAGATTATGTCATTTGTCTTTTTATTGTTGTGAAGAGGGGACTGGCCTCTCAAAAGCCAGTGAGCGTTCTGTACTGAGAGTGATTATGTTTGTCTTAGTTGCTGTGATTTTTCCGTTGTAACAAGGAGTCCTTCTTGTAACTTTGATTCAGTAACTTATCTGATTAATCTTAAAACCTCAGGATTTCCCTTATATTGTGTTCTGCTGTTGCATATTTGCTTTTTTTTGGCTCACTTAATCCACAGGGTCTCATCATTTGGTATTAGAGCTGTGAGATCTTAAGGGTTACATAGTCAGCATTCTGACCACCTAAAAGCATCTTTCCTTTTTCATGCTTCTTAGTTTTCCTTTTGTAGATTTGGGCAGCAAAAGCAACCCTATCAGTATCAAGCCTTGTTGTCGGAAGTTTCGGAGAGAGCTGCCTATGGAGGGTTTTGACTAGAGACTTGGCAGTATGGGATACTAAGTCCCATATTGAGTAGTATGAGATGCTCAATGGGATATATAAGTGGGATGATTCAATGATTTTCTTACTGCACAGTTGAAAATGTCTGTGAGGCTTATGATCTCATTGTTAGTACAATACCATGTTCTATCTGACTTCAAATTTTATGGAGCTCAGATGTTTGTATATGGCTTCAAGTAGCTTGATTAACTAACTTATCTTGTATATCATTTCAGGTGAAACTCTATCAGTGAATTTGTAGACAGCAAGAGGGTGGATCAAGAGTTGCAACAGTTGAGATACTCAACCACATTCAGGTTGGCTTGACTGTTCTCTCTTTTGCTTATGATACATCACCTTGCATTCTCAAAATTAAGTGGATTTCTTTTGCCTATTCATTGCATTACAATGTTGATATTGGCTAATATATCTATAAATCAGCAGCATGTGATATTTAGTAACCTTACTAAGTTATCGAGAAAATACCTGAGAATTAATTATGATAGCTGAATAATGTATATTAAATATTTATACACATCCTTCTACTAATTGGGTATGGGTGGCTCCAAAGAACAACAGATTCTGGCTCCAAAGAATGTCATTATGGCTGTGCTATAGTACTGGCAATGGTACCTTTTGCCTACATTTGATTGCATAGGAAACCATGAAGTCCATAACAGTGTTCCTAAAATCAAAGCTATTTACCCTAGTCCATCTCCCAGTATTGAAGAAGATTAAATTGTTTCTTGGCCAGTTTGACATTGATGATGATTCTGTGGCGTTAAAGCATTTCTTTTATGAATTTGATTTAATTTGTTTATAGGCTATGGCTTGTATTGTTAGTTTAGTTGCCTCTCTCAATTCTGTAACATTGTGTTCTAACTTTTAATTAAGTTTTTACCTTTAGGGAGTCAAACTTTCGCATTACTTGGAGTATGAACCTCATCTTCAATCTCGACTAAAAAATCAGTGATAATTTATTCAGTATGGTCCGCTCGAAGTGTCATGACCAAAGAGATGTTCACTTCTTTTATATCAAAATCATGAAGCTGCATTAGATGGAATTAATGATTTTTTTTTCCTAATCATATATGTAGCTTGCTTTGCGCAAAAAACTGAGAGATAGATAATGTTTATTATGCTTGTTCTTGCTTAATAGTATATCTGTCACTTTTTCTTTCTTTCTTTCTTTCTTTCTTTCTGTTTTTTTTTTTATATACTGGGCGTACATGTGTTACTTTTCTTACATTTTTTTCTTTCTTTTCTCTCTTCATATCTGATATCTTGAATACCAAACAACCTGTTAGCTATTTTGTTTTTAGTTTACAACCACTTTTTGTACTTAAATAGATTCTATCATTTGTTGTCTATAAAACTAGCTAACAGATGATTTCTTTTGTGTCAGCTTTTCTCGAAATATGGATGGATAGAAGAGTAGTGATCGTGGCCAGAAATGCACATCGAGGCTTTGAAAGTTTATATATATATATATATATATATATTGATGTCACTAGTTATAATGTATTTTAAGAGTCTAATCTTTTACTGGTACTTAAACATTGTGTTTAAGGCCGATATAAGGACATGATCTTATTGTATGTTGATATTGTCAACATTAATATTATTGGAACTTTGGGGATCAAATTTTTGTTTGTGCAATATATATATATATATATATATAAAACTTTCCCTATAGGCAATCACTTTAAATACTGTAAAACACCATTTCCCTATAGGCAACGCTTTTTACCCTTACTAACACCTTCAGATGTTTGCGAGATGAAGCAGGCCTGCTACCTCAAACAACACACACACACATATTGACTTCACATTTGACAAAAAACTAGTGACTGGGAATGAAAATCATGTTTGCCAAGTTCATGATACAAGAGCCGTGATTAGGGTCGACAATCTTCAAGCCAGGAAAGCCAAATTTCATGGTATCACAGCCGAGCCACAAAGCTCAGTTGGCGATGTGTCTTTATCGGGGACCAACGAGCTGTCATTATAGATAATCAAAGGACACAAGCTTGATCCTGACTATTATCTCCAGTAGTCACTTAGCTAATTTATTGTTACATCAATGGCTACTGATGTCATTGACTCAAAGTTTGCAATCAAAAACAATCATGTCATATCATGGTTTGTGAGTTCCATAACCCTAGAAAGAGATGGTACAAAGCAAAGAAGAAATGCACCCAATGCTCTGAATCTTGATGTTGAGTCCATGACCTTCATTCATTTTTCATATCTACTGTAGGCCGCAGTCATTTCTGCTATATATGGCCTTCATTCATTGTGACTTACCACAGTATTAACTAGTGTAATGTAATTTAATTTTTCAAGCTTGACATGGAGGAATTCATTCACTTAAGGTGGTGTTAGAAGTGTAAATAATTTTTGTGTTGCCGTTCGTCTTTTAGGTCCTTCTTTGTCATTTTGTTTCCTAGCTTAGCTTTCTCATCTATAAACATCCACGTATACTGTATCCTCACACACACACACACACAGATATATATATCTACTATCTA
This sequence comes from Prosopis cineraria, assembly GCF_029017545.1. Lineage (NCBI taxonomy): Eukaryota > Viridiplantae > Streptophyta > Magnoliopsida > Fabales > Fabaceae > Prosopis > Prosopis cineraria. Next base: position 7,912,862 of record NW_026555337.1, read on the forward strand.
ATTCTTGCAGGAAGCCTACAATGTTCCTTATGAGTTGGTACTGGAGCTACAGAATATTAAAATTGCTAAAAGCATGCTTAGCCATATTTTAGGCTGGAATATGAATTACAGCAAGGAAAATGAATTCATAGACAGTTTTGTGCTTGAGCTCGCCAGTTTCTTAGTAATTTTCTCTCGTTCTGCCTCCGCAAATTCAACAGAAGAATCCCAGTTTATAACTTGTTCCTTTTTTGAAGTCGATCACGCATAAATAGTAATGTCCAATACCCTTTTTTACATGTATCGGCATAAACATATGTTCCAACCATGAAAACACAAGTCAAATAAACAAAATTTTAAATGTAAATAGAAAATTTTGAAAATGCATTGTTACTTAAAATAAGTGTATATACCTTTTCATACCGTCCCAAGTCGGGCATGTAGTTCTTTTATATGATTGCAATCAACAAAATTTATGAAAGTTATCAACTGGACCTCCAAGTGCAAATTCCTAATATTGAAAAGGAATTATGGTAGATAAAAGCGATGTTGATATTTTAAAAAATGAACCAAGTAAAAATAATTAAAAGTAATTTAATAATTACCTAGATTAAGAGGGGAAAATAACAGTTTAACTGTGCACTTCTCTCCTTACGCTGTTTGCAGTTAAGGCAATCAGCAAACATGTCCATCGCCTGACGTGGAGGATTTAATGAAATCACAAATTAGATTGTTTACATATTAGCATGAAATGAATCATAGGTACAATGAAAACTTACTTCTGAATTTAGACATTCTTTGGGTCACAGTGAAATAAAACTGTTTGTATATACTAGCAGATGTGCAGATGTAACAATCATCTCATCACCACTAGTAAAGATATGTATATATATTATGTTAGTAAAATAACAGATAGCTACTTCAAAAAATTGAGTAACTTTTAAGGATCAAAAGTAGCATCAATTTTATTCTTACCTTCTATTCCTTGACTCATCAAACACATTCAATTAATTGGACGTCTGTGTCCTCAATATTCTCTATATTCGAGATAGAGAAAGGACCAATTTGTCTCCTTCCCTTCACTTCTGGGGTTGCCTGATCCAATTGTGCTTCTTTAAACTCATGGGTGTCTGAAATATATGAAATATTTGTGTTGGTTATAACAAAAGTACTAAAAAAAAAAAATTAGCTTGTCAGACCAAAAATCCTAAAACAAAGGGAATAATTCCCCAAGAAAAAATTGGACAAGAGATAAGTTCATAAATTATTATTTTTTAGTTTCAATCACAAAATTCATTAAAAGACTCCGAATCAGTAAAATAAATAGTTCAACCGTCAAAAAATTATTTTTTTCTAAAAAACCTAACCATATTTCTAAAGAATGATTAATTCTCTCTAAGGGAATGGAAGACTACTGAACAAATGGGATACAAATATGGATATAAATTACAATTCCGAATATATTTATAATAAAAATGTTACAATTAAAGTTAAGCCGGGAGGTAGTATAAATTAAAGCAAGTCATATATCATAGATATCTTAACTTTGATGATAACTAGTATGTGGTCCGTGGTTTAAAATGATAAGTAATTATTTAAATAAATAATAAAATATAAGTTAAATTATAAACTTACATTATTATTAAATAAAAAACTTTTAAATTAAAGTAATTGATGTTTTCAATAGTAATAATGCGTTAAATATAACAATGATTTAAAAATTCCCTTATAACTTCCCCACATAATGAATTCAAAAGCAAAATCAATTTTATAAAATATATTTAAATTAAAATTTTATTATTAAATTTAAAATTGTAAATAAGAAGTTGAAAAATTATGATAACGTATAGGATTGTGATAGAGAAGATTTAAGAAGAAAAGTAGCTACAAATAGTTTAGAGATAATTTTTTATTATTTTTAGGGATAAGAAGAATGTGGTGATGATATAGAGAAGATTGTTGAATTATAATTTTTTTATAATTGTTGAATTATGAAATTTGGAGAGAATATTATTTATCATGATTTTCTGTTTGTATATTGCTGGTTAAATTAACATTTAAGAAAAGGCTATATGATTAAATATAGATATAAAATTATGTTTAGTGAAAATGGTATCACACAAAAATAATTATATTGAAAACAAATAATTACTATTACTAATAAATGTAAAAAAAATGCATACTTAGGTAGAAAAATTATAAGTTTATAACACTTTCATGTTACATCACGTTCATAAATTAAACTACATATACTTGAAAAATTCTAAAAAAGTTTTAAATTTATGTCAAAATCCACAAGGTTAAGGCAATTATTCAAGTGGGGTTACCAAAACATGGGCATGTTAATTCATTACTTAGTATCCTTCCTAAAATTTTTAGAATTAATTTTGAAAAATAGATTTCCACTTTTCTGTTGTGATTTGTGAAAACAAAGCATTAGCTATGCTTGCTGCATCATCACATGCACACGCGTACATATTATAGAATAAATATGAGATTTTCTTCTTTATATACAGGCTACTTAATAATCAAACATAAGATAATCTCATAGTCAATAATACGTTATAATGCATATATGAGTTTCCAAAGTTTGATATCTATACAAATAGATATCAACATTGTTCTAGGTTGAAACCAATCTCCCCCCCCCCCCTTTTTTACCTTTATTCATATCTCCTTGGGCTATTGTTGGCAAACACATGGGGAGATAATACCTAGCAATCCAAAAGTAACTCTAAAACCTTCTCAGCATGCATATTCAACATCAACAAATCTAGTACAATTATTTTATACATTAAGGATTCGCAACAAAAAATAGTGGCTTTTAAGATAATTAAGATAACTAATAACAACATGCTTTTAAGATAGATTTTGAGTAAAAGACAAAGAAGCATGAGATAATTAAGAAATTATAAATTTATTAAAATGTATATATAGAAATCCAAACATGGAGGGAGAAAACCACAAGCACGTTTGATTCATTGTAATTTATAATGAGACAAGGTGATAAAAAATTAGGATAACAAAGATCATGAGAGAGGAAGTTAAGACCATGGAAGTTCAATTATGGGAATAGACAAATAAGGAAGATAATGAGAGTAATTTGGATAGTTTTTGTTTTAAAAGAAATAATGGGAGGTGATTTTTAACAGTTCCAAAAATAAGGGATTAGTCTTTTTTTTTAACTCAATATCAATTTTTGAAATTAACAATAGCATGGATAGCTTAGAATTGCATAATTTCAAAATTTGCAAATCCATTGGTAGAAATGCTGCATGCAATTATATATATATATATATATATATATATCATGGAAGAAGAAGTTAAGATCATGGAAGTTACAATAATGAGAATATAGATAAATAAGGAAGATAATGGAAGTGACTTGGGTAGTTCTTTTTTAAAGCAAATAATGGGAGGTGGCTTTTGATTCAAGAAGAGACCAAGTGGTAGTCAAAACAGTTACTGGGGAATCAAATGATTTAATTTTAAAAATGTTTTGGCTCTATGCTTCTAAAATCCCACCTTGACAATATTGCCAAGAACAAAGAGAAGATGAGCAACTTTCCCCTTGCAATGACTTGTGATTTCTATAGTTGCTTTATCTCTTTGAACTTCACAAAGTGGTTGATATTTTTTAACTTGATCCCCTTGCCAAAATGACATGATCAATTATTGAGATGAATTGCTTAAAAAAGTGGTAACCTCGAATGAAACATGGAGCCAAACTTTTTTGTTGACAAATATTTTAACTTATTGAAATACTTATTGAAAGTTACATTCCACCTCCAAACATATGTTGTAAGTATTAAAAAATGGAAAGAAGTAAATTGTTGAAAAAGCATAGAACCAAGGATAGAAGTTAGGATAGAATATTGCATATTTGTAAAAGAAAGAAAGAAAGAAAGAAAGAAAGAAAGAAAGAAAGAAAAAAGCAAGGAAATAAGGAAACCAACCAATCACTCACCTCTTGCACAAACCATTTGAGAAGTTCACATTCTGCAATACCTTTATCGATTTGTGCCAACAGCACGTCAACTATCTCACTCGCAGGAAGGTCTGCCTTGGCTTCAGTGGAGAGCAATGTGTCTTCGTTGTATGAAACAGTGAACTACAAAGTGCAAAGATTTAGTTGTGAGGTTTTTTTTTTGACAATTTTTCCAAAAAAAAAAGGAAGAGGAAGGAAGGAATATTTCACACCAATCATAACAATTAAAAAAAAAAAGGCAAGCAACATAAACACAATTTGAGATAGTGACTTCAAGGAAGAACAGCTTTGAATTAAATATAAGAAAATGGGGAGTAGTTTTTGATATGGGAGGTGGTTTTTGACATTAAATTAAATATAAGAAAATGAGGAGTAGTTTTTGACAGTTTAAGAAGATAATGGGAGGTGGTTTTTGATAGTTTTAAAAATAATTATTGTTAAATTCAAAATTTGAAATTAGGAATAAGTTAATGGGATGTTTGGATAATAGATAGATGTGGAGTGATGCAGTTTTTTTATAAAACTACATGGCATCATTAGATTTAAGCTTACAATATTTTTTAATTATAAATTTGAATTGTAAATAAGTTAATAGGATTTTTTAATTATAAATATGAATTATAAATAAGTTAATAAGAAGTTGGAAGATAATGGAAAGATGTGGAACTAAGGTAGTTTTATTTATATTTTAAATAATGAATAATAAACATTTAAATATCAATGACATGTGGCATCATTAGATTCAAGCTTGTGCTATTCGTTTAATTATAAATTTGAACTGTAAATAATTAACAAGAAGTTGGTAAATAATAGAGAAATGTGGGACTGAGATAGTTTTGTTTATATTTTAAATAATAAATAATAAAATCTAAAAAAAGGTCAATGACACATGGCATTACCAGACTTAGGCTCACGGTTCTACTTATAGATATATATATATATATATATATATTAATTTTTTTAAATTACAAAGACAGTTATTGAAACTTTTAGGTCTTCGCTAACTTTTTTAAATTTTTTGTTTTTAATTTAAAACTAATTATTATATAGTATTATTGTTATTTAAATTAATTAAAAATATATTAATTAATTATAACATGATTGATCAATGATCAGTAACTCATGAGCAAATGCATGGATTAATTTAATGATTAGTTAGTTTCTTACCTTTTACTGGAGCATCTTGAGAATGCGTATTGTACCATACATTTTCTGTATCTTGGCATACATTTTTAGGAACCTTGTCGCATATTTGACATCTTTATTTGTGGTTCTTGATAAATGGGCTTCAATTCTAGCTGATCGTCTTGCAAATCAGTATTTGCAGTATCAATATTCCATATTCTTGAGATCTACCATGATAACATGGCTCCAAAGAGGATTATATTTTTTTCTCATGGTAAATAAATTTTTATGTTAGTACTTTCTCATTAACCAAGTAAAGATTGAGTAAATGTCAAAAAGCAAAGTAAAATGGAGAAGTTATATGTCAGATCCTACATCGAAGGAATTTAGGAAGGGTCCTAGTTATATAAGTGAGTGGGCTGCATGCCTTAATGGGCTAACCTTTTAGGGAGAGAGTAATAGTCCCGTGATAAAATGATATCAGAACTAGACTCGAGTTTGCTCAGTCAGTGGGCCCCTCTGGTGGGCCACCCATGATGGGGGCATCGCGAATTAGCTGAGGGAGCTATTAGATCCAACATTAGAGGGACTTGGGAAGGGTCTTGGCTATATAAGCGGGTGCACTGCACACCTTAATGGGTTAACCTTTTGGAGAGAGAGTAATGGCCTTGTGATAAAGATTTATCAGGTCCCATATCGGAGACATTTAAGGAGGGTCTTGGTTATATAAGTAGGTGAGCTGCATACCTTAATAGGTTAACTTTTTGGAGAAAGAGTAATGGCCCCATGACAAAGTAATATCGGAGCCAGACTCATGTTTGCCCAGTCGGTGGGTGTAACAACCCTAGCTCATTAAGGGCCTCTCCCCCTAGACTTTCCCCATATTGGACACACCTCCCTCTAGGCCCCACATAGGACGGCCCCTCTTAAGAGAGTGTTAGGAGACAAGGCTTCCTCCCAGTAGTATGTTGGATTATTCTCTGCGATTAACACCGTAAGGAGAGCCTCCCCAGGTTCAATCCTCTAACCTCTCCTACTTAACAAGTTGACTCAATGGTATCAAGTTTAGCCTCAACTTTGTCAAGTATAAGAGGTTGGAGGATCGAACCAGGAAGGCTCTCCTTGCAATATTTATCACAAGAGAATAATCCAACATATTACTGTGGGAAAGCCTTATCTCCTGATGCTCTTTTAAGAAAGGTCGTCCCGTTGGGACTTAGGGGGAGGTGTGTCCAACACGGCAAACGTCTAAGGGAAAAGGCCCTTGGTGAGTTAGGGCTATTACATATTACACGAGACAATTCTGATTATTGGTGTTGCTCACTTTGCCCTCATTGGCCAAATCACCCTTCTCATGAACAAGAAAAGCAACTTATGCTGTTAACACTTGCAGCACAACAAAGAAGAGAACTTCTTAAGTTCTTCTATAGTGTGAAAATGGTCCTCTAATTGTCATGTCATTATTAGAAAACACAATTTTTGAGAGAGAATTTTTATTGCATTTTCTACCTTTTTAGGAGTTCAAAACATCACTTATTAACATTTTTTTAAATTTAAAACAACATTTATTAACATTTTCTATTAAACCCTTATTAGTATATGAGAACTGTGAAAATAATTTCATGACTAAAATTAAGGGCCATCTTAGATAATGAATTTAAGACTGGCTTCATGCCTCTATATGAGGTATAGATAATGGAATAGAAAACAAGTATAAGCTATCAAGAAAAAAAATTGTCACTAAAATAAATTTGCAAACTATACCATTATGGAGAATTCAATTAATACAAGATTAGTCCAAACTCCAACCTTCATATCAGATCAGTCAAAGACTACTCACCAATGTTAAATAAGCCAGGCACACATGGACTAGATTACCGTATAGATTTGCAGTGTCACTGAAATTGTACTTCCAAGTGCCACCTCCTACATATCCAAAAGTAAATAGATAGTTTTAGTGTTCATCTATAGTCTACAAGTAGAGAAGACTGCTAGAATCATGTCCTCAAACAAGTTAATGGTATTAAATTAACGTGTATCGGGTAAGAATTAATAACTTTCAGTCACACATTAAGCATTCAAATTGATCCTCACTAATCTTTAAACTCCTATCTAAAAGTTGATAAATAAATTAAATACAACAGATGTGCCTGAATTAAACAGAGCCGTGAATCTTATATTGATGCATGGACGACCTATATTACACTCCTTGGAGGTATCTGCCGCCAATGAAATCACTGAGATATGCATAGTTGATATAATACCCATTTAATTTTTGTTCCAGATGCTTTAACACAACTCAAGCCAAGTCATTTACAAAGACCATACATCATTGAGAATTTTCTAAATTGATGACAATATAAAGAGATTAATAAACAGAATGCCAATACACAAAAAATCTAACATTGCAAAACAACAAAGTACAAAGCATATGAGTCGCTAGTAATCAAATGAAGAGGGTATTAATACAATAGCCAATTACACATGATTCAAACAAAAACTTATAAAAAAACCTAAATTGGTAAATATTCCCAACTTCAAGCATGTCAATATTTAAATGATTACATAACCAAATTCAAAGCCAAATTAAAATGAAAAATTTTAAAAAAAGCAAGAACAGCCACGCAAGGAATAGATGGTACAGGGAACAAATTCAAATCCAGATTCAAAGCCAAATTAAACAAATCAATCTCAAAAGATTTTAAGAAAGACTTGGAGTTCAAGGCTTCTTCACTACTTGCATGAGAACAATCACGGAGGGTTGACAATGGCTGACAACATTCGACGAAGTATGTAATGCTTGTGGTCAATGGATTAAAAATGGATTCGCTTCTTATTTTTCTATGTGCGAGATAGGAATAGGTTTGGAATAAAATATTAGTTATATGTCTAAAATTAGTTACTCATATAACAAAATTATTGATTAAATTAAATAGTAAAATTCACTTTATTAATTTATGAGTGAAAGAGAAAAAATACTCATGAATTTTTCCTCCCTCTCAATACTTGGCATCCTCAAGTGTCTGTTTGTTTTAAGAAGAGGAAAGGGAGGGGAAAGAATTTAACAAAGGAAGGGGGAGGAGGGGTTTTAATGGAGGAAAAGAATAATGTCTTATTTGTTCAGTAGGGGAGAGGAGGAAAATATACACAGACACACAAAATTTTATCCTTATCTCATTAAAATGGTCTTAAAAAAATATTACTTTTAATCCCTGCACTTGGCTTGAGTTTTGGTATAAGTCTTTGTACTTTGTTTTCAGTGTTTCAAGTCCCTGCATTATCGTCCATCTTCAATAGTGGTCCTTACATTTTCAAAGAGATGTTGACATGGCACAAACTATGTTAATGATGCTAACATATCAATTAACACTTTTAATTTTGTATTCACATTTCCATCTGACGTTAACATGAAATTTTTTAATAAGCAAAAATTTTTTTAAAAAAACTTATATCAAATGAAATAAAAAGACTAACCTAAATTTTTTAAATGATAAGCAAAATGCACAAATTCAGTGGTGAAGAAACGGTGATGTGAGGGAATCAAATGTACCTCCTCACATGGAGAAAATTACATATATAACATGAGAAATTTACAATATTGTGCCCCATATTTTTAGTATTTTGAACTCTCTAAATTCAATAAAAAATATTTGGGATTTAAATTTAAATTTATGTCAACCTTCTCAACATATTTTGTCCAAATAAAAATATGTATAATTTCACTTATGTTATTATATTTTTTTTCCTAATGTAATTAATTTTAAAAAATTAGAAGATTATTTTTAATTTATTAATTTTTAAATTACATTGTCCTGCATCCTAGATTCGCCACCTCACAAATTCCATGTAGGTTTTTTTTTCAATTTTACTTATTAAAAATTCTATGTCAACATAAGTTTGACATATAACTACAAATTAATAATATTAATTGACATGTTAGCATTATTAATAATGTTTGTGATACTTCAACGTCCCTCTAAATATGTAGGGACTAACGTTACAAACAAAGAAAAGTGTAGGAACTTGAAACAAAGAAAAAATACAAAGACATATACCAAAAATCGAGCAAAGTGTAGGGATAAAAAGTAGTATTTTTTCAATTGTCTTTTTCTAATAAAATATAGTTATAAATTTTTATTATATAATTATAAGTATATAATTATCCATTGTTCATATATATATATATATATATATAATTGCTAGTAATATATTCAATAATAATTTATTCACAGTTTATGAAACAAAGGTATGGATATAATAGAATAATAGCAAAAATAAAATAAAGGAAGGGAACAAAAAAAATCTAATCTCTCCTAGTACAAGTCTTTGATTGTCAAATGATTCAATAATAGTAGCCTCATTTGTGCCAAGATAGAAAAAGCCTTGGTAGCTTCGAATAGTAGCCTGAAACACAAAAATTTGATATCTAACACTGACAATGGCTTGAATGGAGGGAGCAATAAATGGGGGTGCAAGTTGAGAGGAGGAACTTGAACAAAAGGGCATATGGCAGCACAGAGGGAGGGACATTTTTGGATTATCATATTATAGCATGGGTATATTAATCCTAATACAATAAAAGTATACCCCTTCTCTCATCATCCCCTCATTTTGTAAGGGAGGCCTTCATTTTTACAACCCAAATAAGGGGAAGAGAGCAAAATTCTAGTTGGCCTAAATACTCAAATTGTAAAAGGTGAGTGTATGAAGTTTTCGTAAATCTTATCAAAATGTTTTTCCAAAATTATTTCTCAAGATCTTGTCACAAACAAGAAAATCATTTCATGAATAAAAAAATACAAACTAACATTAAAAATTATTTTATTAAAAACAATAATAAACATTCTTTTTGAAAAAATCTCAACCAAAAACATGCATTTTTACCCTAAACTATGTGGGCTTTAATTCCTCAAAGGGTCTAAGTTCAAAAGGAGCGAGCCATTGTCATTTTTTATAAATAGACAACAAATGCGTAGCTCAAGGACTCTCAACACTTTGCCAAAATTATAAAAACTTGCCAAATGCAAACCACCAGTCTCAATTTTACATCGCCAAACTTCACCTAGTGCAAACTACTTTTTCTATGCAAACTCAACCTTCTATACTAGTTTCATGTATGTATTTCCTTCTTCGTCTTCATAGAGCACTCATTATACTCATTCTATCAGTAATATCATTGAATTTTAAGCTCAACACAGAGTACTACTTTATCATTCTCTCATGTAGATGACTCTCTAAAGAAATTATGGTAAAGGACCTTTGGAACCCCTTAATTGTCTAATCACAACCTACTCTATTGAGGACTCAATCATTTGGCATACCTGGAATACACCCTAAGGGTCATGACGCTCTCTTTCACTGAAAATCAAGCTAACAAACATAATCAAAGATAAAAAAATTTAATATTTTAGAATCTTTAACAAAATATTATCAATGGTATTGAAAATTGAACTCAAGTATAGATTTTAAAAACACAAGAGAGGTTTTTATGATTTTGGCAAAATAAAGGAGAAGTCATTGTATTTTATTCTATAATTTAGTCTCTTTGTGCTGATAGAGATGAGACCATTATAGTTAATCTTATCTTATATATTGTAATTTCTGAAAGTTCGCCTAATAAAAAGGGTGAATTGAACTTTATAAAAGTTTTGGCTAATAATAAAATTAAAGAAATGAGATTAGAATGATATCTTCAATCACAATAGAGAGTAAAGAAGAGAAGCTGACACAAATTGTTTATTATGGCTTAACTCTAGCTACTTGAGCCTACGTTAAGTCCTCAAATACCACTTGAGATTTTCTCCACTATCTCTACCAAGATTAATCTAGATTCTTGGTAGCCTCAATACATTTCCAGACTCACACTAAAGTCTGAATTACTCCTACTTATAAAGATAATGATTTATCTCTCTTAAAACTCCTCAAATTTAAGATCTTCTATTTTGTGAAAGAAAAAACATAGATAAATAGAGTGAGTTTAAAAATAAATTACTTTCTTAAATTACTTCTATCAAATACTCTTTCTAAGAGTTCACATATAACCAATGAAGTTCACTTGCAATGAATACAAGCTCATAAAAAGTTGGTAAAATAATAAATGAAATGGCTCGTGGTGTTTGTTCGTGTACATTTTTTTTTACCGTCTTTATAAATGCTTCAATTTGTAGTTGGTCTTTATAAATGATCCATTAGACTCAAGAATATAGCCGTTAGAGTTAATGTCACCTCTCTTTTGAACTTTCTCTGAAATGAAGCAATGGAACGGTTCTATACAATAGAGTTTTCTCTCTCACGGCAAGTAAGGAAAGTAACCTCTCTTTGCATTAAATGTTTTGACAAGGTAGGTGTGAGATTTTTTTGAAAGAACAAAGCTATTTGGAAATAAAGATTTTTGGAATAAGGTTAATAAGTTTTTAATCCAACCTAAAGTTGTGTTTAGAATAATTCTAGAAAGATTAAATAACTAAACCAACTTGCAGAAAATGAAAGGAATAAGAATAGAGAGTTTCAAATTTGCCCTATTACTAACATGAAAAACAAAGTAAGATACTTCAAGCTTGTTTCAAAATAAGGTGGCTAATTTCAAAATAATGAAGAACAACTCAATGAGAATGCAAAGATGGCTCTTTCGAAGTAAGGATCATATATCGAAAGATGTTTACGCACGGTTTGATCTGGAAGTCTTTATTTGAGAACAAGAGAAGCTATTCTCAAATAAGTTATTCCTGAATAAGATGTTACGAAAGAGATGTCGAGAACAGCTTGAAAGAAAGAGCCACTATTTCAAAATAAAGCATAGCTATTCTCAAATAAGCTACTTCTAAATAAGCTAACGAGAGAATATTTGAGAATAAGAAACACACACATGAATAAGCTATTCTAGAATAATTAAGCTATTTCAGAATAAAGACCACTTTACTGGAAAACCACAGAGGCTCTCATTTTGAATTTTTGATTCTAAGATCAATTAAGATCCCTTTCAAGCAAAACATAGTGTCCTTAAGAAGTTAAGATCAAGTGAAAACTTATGCCCCGTTTGGTATGTTTGAAATGATTTTAATAAAAATGAAAATGGACATAGAAATAGAGATGAATATGAGGTTTAAAAATATGGTTAGTATGTATACAGAATTGAAAAATTATTTTTATTTAATATTAATATTTCAAATATGAATAGACTAAAATGCCCCTATCCTTTAAAAAAACTTTCTCTGTCCTAGATATGAAAATCACCATCACAACCTATATATCAAAATTACCATCCAATGAAATAAAAATATAAATAGAAAATCAAAATCTTGGCCTTCATATTTGTTCTTTGCTCCTCCATCATTGGATCCTTTCAAGCAACAATGTTATGAGGGCAATAAGAGGGAGATGTAGTAGGGAAGAAAAGATGAAGGAGGTGGGTCATTATTGTCATTAGTTCTAGTTCATCTTCATCATTGTTAGATCTAGAAGAAGGGAGGTCACCGGAGTAAGGGAGTTGCAAAGGAGGAGGTGGGCCACTGTCGCTATTAAATCTAGTTCATCTTTATCTCTATTGGTGTTGTTTCTTGGAGATTGCCGTCACTATGGAGGTCTCTGTGGTTGTCGTTAAGTTGGTTCTCTTATTGTTGCCACTATTGGGGTAGTGCTCATTATTGAGTCTATTGAGGTTGAGGAAGGGTATAATGGAGAATATGAGGTGAGAAGGCTTATAGAATTTGAGCTCCCATGGGCATGAGATAGAAATCAATTCCATCAGTTTTAATGAAAATGGCTTCCATATAGAAGCTCAATTCCACTCATTTTTACCTAACCAAACTTGCAAAATTATAATTTTATTTTCATATCTATTTCCATCATCTCAATTCTATCATACCAAAGGAGACCTTAATTTTAGAGGAAACCACTTTAGGAAAGAATACGAAAGGTGTTTAAGTGTTTATTGACTATTTAAGAATAAGGCACTTATTTGAAATAAGACAAGAGAGTTAAAATATAATAGAAAGAGATCCCAATTCTCATACAAACCATTAATTTTTAATTTTTGAGCATATAAAATACAAATTTATCTTATTTTGTTATCATGAAAACCATGTTTCAATAATTTTTCACTCATTTCTTGGATTTTTTATTCCTTGCATTGAAATTTTTTCATGGTAAATTTCTTGTGTCTTCATTTATTATCTTCTCTGTAATTTTAAATTTTTCAGCTTTAGTTATCTTTTGCACATTTGTCAATGCCTCTCTAATATTATTGAAATGAACTCGTCTATGAAATTTTGGCAATTGGGTAACTGAGCTATGTAGTTACTTTTGGCAACAAACTATCTTCCTCTTTCATGGAAGCAACCTCTCCAAATATATGCTTTGGGAAGTACACACAGCTGTACATTATGATGTCAAGACGGCATATTCTTTCAATGAGAATTTTTTCACTTGGAATTTTTTCCCAAGTCTTGAAATTGGTTTATGCATCAAAATTTGTTATAAAAGTTGAGTTGTGAATCCAATGAGAATGAGCAAGCAACAGAATTAAACAGATCCATCCACTACGCATAGTTTCAATGATAAATCAATATGAAGAAAATGGTAAAAAGAAAAAAAAAAAAAACAAAACACATCCTATACATGCATTATAGCCTAAACAACATAGCCAAAAAATGATCATATTACAAAGCATAACGTATGATAAAAGCAAAATGGCCCAAATATCTAAAAAATTATCAGCTAAAAACATTCAATAACCTAAAGTAAAAAAAAATGCACGAGTGGCCAAAAGATTAATTTTTTAATGTATTTATGTTCAAACCGTTAAATTTCTAATTCCCAAGGACAGTTAACACCATTGACTTTTAACGGTTTGGACACAGATATATAAAAAAAATTATATATATTAGAACACTTTTCTTCACTTTATGTTACTAAATACTTTTGGCTGGTGACTTCTTCAATATTTTTGCCCTTGTCTTAGAATCAATTCCCTAACATGAAGTCAATCATATGCCCTCTGGGAGCTTGAAACTCTGTGACCCAAAAATTTGATGAGAGTTGTTCTGAACAAAGAGTGCTACTCCACATTTCGCGGCATTGAATCCTTCCCACAAGGCAAAGTTAAGGGTTCCTGAGACTGTCTTCTTGGGACTCATGTCTTTGACGTTGCAGAGCTTTTCCAGCCTTCGAACGACATAGTCGTTTGATAGAACACGACCGTTGTTTTCCCCTTTCTCGCAGCTGTTGAGCAGACCACTCTCATATAATGCGACCATGACGTTTACGCCATTACCGTCCACCTTCATTCTCAATGCTCCTGCGAGAGAGACTTGCAAGGAATCTGGTGACGGCTTTTGGAAAGTTGCCTGCCAAGAAAATTTAAACTATATTAGTCACATTCTTCAAATTTTATTGAGATTGCATAAAAAAAAAAAATCTGTCTAAACACATTTTTTTCAAAATGTGCGTGTGCGTGTATCAACACCGGAGGTTTAGATATTTGGGAAATTAATGAATATGTTGTACATAAGATAGAAGCTGGACAATTAAATTGAAAAAAAGTTAAACAAGTTATTTGCAATAGAAAGATATTTAATAAACTTAAAAGAAAATTTTATCAAACTACTATTTAGCCAACCATGTTATATAATAGTGAATGTTAAATTTTAACAGGATAACAAAATTATAAAATTGGAGTAATATAGATGAAAATGTTGAAATGAATATGTGGGCATACACATAAACATAAAACCTGAAATGAACAAATATGAAAAAAAGTGAACTTAGCATCTATTGAGAGAAAAATAGTAAAAAATTATTTAAAAAAATTTGAATATATACTGAAAAGATCACGAGAGGCATCAATGAGGAGAGTTGAACAAATAATTTTAAGTCTTATTAGGAGAGGTAGAGGAAGCCAAAAAAAATACTTATAAAAATTGTTAACCGAAATATATCAATTAACAACATTCCTAAAAGCTTGATAAATGATAAAGCACATTAGTGTCATACAATCCATATAGTTAGCCCCTACTTATTGGGATATGCAACTTCCTCCAAATTTATCTCAATTATCAATTTGATCCCTCAAATTTAATTCATATTAATTTAGCCCATTAAATCTACTTCGATCATCAATTTGATCCTTATTGTTTTTTTTCCCCAAAAAGTTACACTATTAAAATCTACTAACTTGAATAATAGAATATTAACAATAGCCATTAAGGGTGATCAAAAGTATGGTTTGGTTCAATTTTGATCAAAATATAAACCAAACTAATTGTTTTGCACAAAAAATAACACTTAATCAATTTATTTTAAGGTTAGTTTGGATCAGTTTTTAGGTGATTTGATTTAGTTTGATTCATATATGGATTAAGTTTTAATATTTTTTAACACTTAAAAATATTTCAAAATTAAGTCACATTCTCAACTTTATTATTTATGAACGAAAATAAAAATATTCAAATTTTGTTATTAATAAATATCAGAGTATATGCATTGTAAATAACATTAACATGGGTTAAATTTTATTACAAATTATCTTAATGTATATAATAAAAAGAAACTTGTTTTAAATCAATAAAAGAAAAACATGTTTCAGTAACAAGTCGTGAAGTATTTGACTTTTTTCAATCAACAACGGCAATATACCTCTCCTTAGTTTGGACTATCTTTTACTCTAAAAGCAATTAAAAAAATTAATAAAAGTAAGATAGAAATTTTATTAAAGTATTTTGGGCTTAGGTTGAACTTTGATTGAGATTAAAATTAAAAAATATTAAACACTAATTAATAGTCTAATATCAGTTATAAAAAATACACTTAAAAATGTAAAAGGTATAGCTCAGGTTTAGTTAAGGTTTCAAAAAAAAAAAAAACAAAACTTGAACTAAACCATCCAGTTTTTTAATTTATAAAATCAAACTAAACCTAATGATCGATTTTTTTCAATTTTGATTGGATTGATTTAGACTGATTTGGTTCGATCGGTTTTATTCGATTTTGCTCACCCTTAATAGTCATATAGATTAGTAAAAATGAGTATAATTATTTAGGTGAGAAAAATACAGACTATGAAATTTAAAAAAAAAAATAGAACAAAACATATTATAAGGGATTATATTAACAAAATTAAACTTATTTTAGGATTAATTTATTCTCATTTAGCTATATATACATGTCAAATTATCAATATACTTTATACATTATATTATTTTGAAAACTAATTTGTATTTTAAAATTTAAAGGACTCACATTATAATTTTAAAAACATAAGGGATGAAAGATAAAATTTAAACTCATGGGATTAAATCGATAATTGAGACAAACTTAAGAGATTAAAAGTTTCATTATCCCTATTTTAAACATAGAAGAAAAATAATAACCAAAAACAGGTAAAATTCGTATGATTCCAATGAAATTCAGATAGACCTGTGTAATTTATCCCGTATGTAAAGAAAAATTGTTATTTACTTTTAAAATAAAATATTAGTAAATATCATTTAATATTTAATATAAGGTATAAAATTTGTTCCCCTCTACATAAATTCTATTCAGCTACCAAGTTTATGCTATACCTGTTCATAATCCTGAGATCTCTTAGGAGGAGGAGTACGAAACTTGAATATTCTCTAAAAAGGTGTTCAGACCATGGTTACCTAGATCTATGTTTAGTAGTGGTCAGATAGAAAGAAATGACAGTCAAGGAAAAGCTGGAAATATAAAGGCAAGGAATGCTGATGCCTCACGTTTATCTGTCCTAGCTGAGTTGGGGGAAGAGCATGAAGATGATGGGAGTCACATCAAGCCTAGTGGTAAAAGCAGTCTGGAGAGTTAAAGAGGACAAACGAAAGTTAGCAAGGAAAAGGAAGTGGTTGGGTCAGAGGATACTACAAGAAGGGGAAGCTCTATCCCTTTTGTGTTTGGAAGTGAAGTGATAGTCAACACACACAAGAGAGGTGAATGCAGTGAGCAAAAGAAAAGGAAGGGAGGGAAAAAAGTGAAAATGCCTATGGGCTGAAATGTTAGTGAAAGCAAAAACTTCATTAAGTGATGGACTCAAGAATTGTAATTACAAGGCAGGCTCAAGTGCTGAACGAAAGAAGAATATGAGCAATAAAAAAAATAAAGCCCTTTTGACTTGTGGTAAGAGGAGTCCATTGTCCAGGCCTAAGATGCTATTTCCTTTACATAAAAGACTGCAAGCATTAAGAGCTCATAAAGTCATCATTGGATCCCTATCGGCCCAGTGCCCTAATGCCCTGTTTGATACAGAGAATTATTTTTAAAAGAAGTGAAAATGAAAATAAAAGAAAAACTAGAAAAGGATATGAAAGTGGAACTGGAAGTGAAAGTGAAGTTTACAAGGGTATTTGGTATGGAGATAGAAGTGGGATAAAAATTTTATTTAATAAATATATTTATATTTAAAAGACCAAAATACTCATGATTTTTTTAAAAATCCACCATTATCTTCTCACAAGTCGCACTCGTCAGCTTCTTGGCTTAAACCACACAGTTGCAGAGAAATCTTGCACATCCAAGAGCACAACTCATTCCAACTCCTTGCGTGCTCATGGGTCATAGCATCACCATTAATTGTGAATTAATATAACATTTAAGTGACCCAATCTTAAAACAAACGAATTATGAATGCAAAAACCCAAGACACCGATGGAGATCTGAGAAACATAATGGATGGGTTTTGAAGAAGGGGTGGCGATGGTGGAGATCTGACGGAGACATTGTCGCTAATTTGCTATGGAATCCTGAAGCTCAAGCCTTCAAATCAGAAACCCATAGTCATCGCAGCATTGCACCCCAAAAAATTAGGAAGCAGTAGATCTGGTTTCGCACCATTCTCAGGTCGTCGTCATCGTTGTCCTCTTCATCATCCTTGGCATCAGTGGAAGTTGAAAGAGGAAAGTGAAGGAGACGAAAGAGAGAGAAGAAGGGAAAGAAGATGAAGCAGGGGAGGTTGGCCATTGACTCGTTGGCAGAAGTGGGAGGAGGTCAGAGGTGACGTCAGTCAGGAAGAAGGAAAAGGAAGATCGATGGATGAATCTTGATGAGTGGAACGAATGAAGGGACAAAAATGTCATCTTCAGGGCAGTTCCATGAGAGTTGGCCTAGTTCCATGCACCCCTTGATGGAATCCAGTTCCATCGTTTTTGGTGGAAGTCACTTCCACAGGGAAGCTTGTTCTATGCTACCAAACATGCACAAATTTCCATTCCACTTCCACTTCCACTTCCACTTCTCCTTCTCTCCCTCCAATTCTATTGTACCAAACAGGCCATAAGATTATTGAAGAAGAAAGTGCTTGTGTGTACAAGAGGGGAGAGTTAACCCAGAAGACGGTAACACTATCCAGGGAAATACAACGATGAGTCTTGATGCCATTAAAAATAAGACGCTGGTTGAACCTTTACCACCTCATGCAAGACCACCAGAGACGAATACGCAAGTGCAGGAATCTGGTACAGTGCAGGTTAAGCGGAATCTCAACGCATAACTGCCATTGGCTCTTGAGGATATGGCTACAGCAGACTATTATGCGGATTGTGATGAGGACGGTAAGAAGGCAGGGCTACATTGATCAGGTTTTTCTCTCTCTCTCTCTCTCTCTCTCTCTTTTTCTGTTTTATGGATATAATATCTTGGTATTGTAGGGAGCCAACTGCAAAACGTTCCCCATAAGAGTTAGGGATATATTGAGACAAAACCCTGTAAAAATCTTAATTTTGTTCGAAACTAGAACTAGCGGATCAAAAACTGATAAAATTTATAGGAAATTGGGATTCACAAATTGGATTAGATTGGAATTGACAGGGTACACTGGTGGTATTTGGATTCTTTGGAGGGAGGATGCTGCTAAAGTTACTTATATTTCTTCCTCAACCCAGTTTGTTCACTATGATATGGAATAACTTGATGAGGGCTCGAAGATTTTGCTTACAGATGTTTACAGGGAGCCAAATCAAGTTCATAGGAGAGTTTTTTGGGATGATTTAATTAATTTTAGCCATTCTATCAATGAAATTGGATTGATTGTCTTGGGTGATTTTAATGCTTATCTTGAGCCGAGTGGCAAGTCAGGGTGCAGTGGCAAATTCTTCTACAATGAGAAGCTTTAGGAATTGTTTGAAAAGACTGAACTTATCCCCTTTGAATTCGTAGGAGATCGGTTTATATGGGAAAAAACCAGTATTAAAGAGAGAATTGATTGGGCACTTTGTACTCTCTTGTGGATCAGTTCTTTTCCTGAAGCTAAAGTGTATCATCTCAGTCGATTTGGTTTAGACCATAGACAAATTCTTGTCAAATTTTAGAGCCATAAGGAGTCCAAAGGAAAAAAATAATATGTTCAAGTGTCAGGCTGCGTGGTTACTTAAAACTGAATTCGCGGATTTGGCTCGAAGAGCTTGGGAAGCAGGGAATTGGAATGACTGTATTGAGGAGTTTACCCAGAAAGTAATTAGCTGGAATAAAAATAGAGTGGGTAATATAATTTACAAGAAGCAAAAATTCTTAAAAGATTGGAGGGACTCGATAAGGCTAGATCAAAGCAGGACAATCAATACCTCCAATAAGTTGAAAGAGAGCTTTGGGCGAACTATAATAAGTATTTTGCTCAAGAAGAATTAATATGGTTTCAGAAGTCAAGACGCAATTGGTTAAAATGGGGAGACAGAAATAGAAGTTTTTCCATCGATCCACGGTCATGAGAAGAATGAGAAATCGTGTGGATGCTCTAAAAGATCAAAGCAATCAGTGGGTGTTTGATATAGAGGCTTTTAAGTAGATAGCTTTTAATTACTATAATGATCTGTTTAGAAGGGAATTTGAAGATCATAGGTAGCTTGTAACCAAAAGAGGATTCCCAACTTTGACTGAAAATGAGTTGAAAGACTTGCATGAGGAAGTTAGTGATGCAAAGATAAAAGGGGCTATGTTTCAAATAAGGGCATTCAAATCACTAGGTTCGGACGGAATTCAAGCATTCTTCTTCCAAGAACACTGGCCAATTGTGGGTCAACCCATTTATCAATTAGTCAAAGAGATATTTGAGTTGAATGAGGTGAGAAATATCAATAGCACTCTCTTGGCACTTATACCGAAAGTGGATAACCCAGAAACAATCAAAGAGTTCAGACCTATATCACTTTGAAATGTAAGCTACAAGATTGTGTCTAAGGTGATCACAAATAGACTCAAACCAATTATGGACAAGGTGATTGGTCCATATTAAAGTAGCTTTATACCTGAAAGGCAAAGTAGTGATAATATTATTGTGGCATAAGAAGTAATCCATTTAATGAAGGGATTGAGAAGAAAAGGGGGGTATATGGCTATCAAAGTTGATCTTGAGAACACCTATGATAGAGTGGATTAGCGGTTTCTTCAACAAACTCTTTATGAGTTGGGTATAAAAGATGATGTCGCTAAAGTGATCCTAGCCTGCATTAATTCTGCAAATTTTAGAGTGGTTTAGAATGGGGTTCCTTTGGACGCTTTTTATCCTACTAGAGGTCTTTGACAAGGGAACCCAATATTCCCACATCTCTTCACTCTCTGTACGGAACAACTTAACCGCATCCTCATGGATGAAATTGATAAGAAGAGATGGAAACTGATTCGTTTGTCTAAAAAAGGTCTTAATATTACACATCTTTTCTTTGTGGATGATCTTGTGTTATTTGCTGGGGCTTCTACTGAGCAGGTGGAAATCATTGAAGAATGTATGCAGAAATTCTATTTTTACTCAGGACAAAAGGTGAACAAGGAAAAAACAATAATGTGCTATTCAAGAAATGTTAACTTTAATAGAGCTATTGATCTCAGTAGGAGATTAAATGTTAAGATTATGGGGGATCTTGGGAAATACCTTGGGATATCGCTTATTCATCAAAGGGCTTCTTACAACTTATTTGCTCCCATTCTAAACGAGGTCAAAGGAAGATTGGTAGGTTAGAGAAAGAATTTCCTTATAACAGCTAGACGGTCCATTTTGATTGAATTTGTTGTTTCAGCAATGCCATTATATGCAAATGATGCTACTCTCCTAAAGAAACTACTGTCTGAGGTTGAAAAAGATTGTCAAAATTTCCTTTGGGGTGACTCCAATGATAGTAAAAGGTACTTCTCCTAACTTGAAAGGAAATTATCATTGACATGAAAAAAGGTGGATTGGGAATTAGGAATCTAAACTAACAAAATAGAGCTTTTATCTTCAAACTTTATCGGAAAATACTTCAAAATGATAAAGCTTTATGGATTCAAGTTTTGAAGGCTAAATACAAATGCGAAAGTGGTGTCTTCCCAGAGGTGGGAATGAAAAAACATGCCTATTTAACATGGAGAAGCATCATTAGATGTTGGGATAGCTTCCTTGCTGGGGTTGGTGAAAGGGTTGGCAATGGGTGCAACGCTTTGTTCTGGATTGATTCCTAAGCTTATTTTAGCAAACCACTCACTCATATGGCTATGGAACATGGTTATGATGCTAAGAACCTTATGATTGATTTTTTTTTTTTCTTTACAACGGATGGATTGTGGGACCTTCAAAAGATGGGAGTCTGGCTGCCTAGTACCATTATTAGCCATATTGCTCATACTGCTATACCAAGAGTTGAGAGGGGTGAAGATTCCTTTATTTGGAAACCATCTTCGGATGGTAATTTTATTATTTCTTCAGCATACAAATTTCTTATTACAAGTATATCATCAATAGCTGAGGAATTATGGAGCAAAATTTGGAGCTGGTCAGGACCTGAGAAAATGAAAATTCACCTTTCACTGGCAGCTAAGGGTAAAGTACACATGGCAGAACTGAGAGCATGCAGAGGGTTACAGGAATCTGATCTCTATCCGTTAGCTTCAAGACTGTCCACATGCAGATGTTTAATGGAAGGACCTAGTAAGAGAAAGTGAATGGGACAAATTTAAGAGGTTAAGTGCCACTGATTGGGTATCTTGGAATCTGAAACATGAGATAGGGAGTAGAGAAACAAAAGGTGTGCTATGGGATGCTATTGAAGAAGGGATTTATGATCCAACAACTGTTTTTCGTGCTAGGAATGATTTTCGAACGCTTAACATATCACATAGCTTGTGGCATCAATCCAGAAGATCTCCAGCAAGATGGGTGAAACCTGAGGCGCCACTAGTAAGATTAGACATGGATGGGTCATTCAAGGAGGGTGTGACACGATGTAGCAAAGTCATCAGGGATTGCTCAGCGAATTGGGTGGTGGGGTTCAACTCAGTTCTTGGTAGCTTCCCTCCTGCAATCACTAAAGTCTTGGGTATCATACTAGGTTTGGAAATTCGTGCAAGTTATGGTTTTCAGCAGGTGAAAGTCTATACTAACTATGCCGAGGCAATTAATATCATCACTCACCTAGATTCGTCTAAGCACCCTTATAGAGACATTATTGATTATGCTAGATTTTTACTGTTTAGGAGTAGTCATATTTCTTTAGATTTCGTTTTTAGAAAAGTCAATGTTTATGCTCATAATTTAGCTAGTCTTGCTACTAGTCTAATAGGTTCTTTTTGCTATTATGATCAACCCCCACTTTACTGTAGGGAGGTGATAGATGATGATAAGAAATGAGCTAGTGTAGGAACTACTATGTAATCTCTTTTGGGCAATGTTATCCATTTTTATTCAAAAAAAAAAAATTCTAAACACTATTTGAGATATTAATACAAAAATTACGACCCAAAACCACTTAGTTAAATAGGAAAATCTTTGACAAAGTGTCATGAACCACCGGAGATAGCTAGACTTGTATTTTGTCTTTAATTCTTTATCCACCCTTCAATCTAAATATATACATATATACACTTCCTCTGGTCCTATTTATAGGGTAGAGAAAAGTTTTTTTTTTGTCCTATTTATAAGTTACCTCATTAAATTTTCATTATAAATTTTTTCATTTGACCTCCATTGAATGCTAGAGAGAGAAAATGTGTTGTTAAATATGTATATTTAATAGGGGTAAAGTTGAATAATTATTAAATTTCTAGATAAAGTTAATGAGTTTTAAGTTTTTTTTTTTTTACTATGGTGAAACATGTTGGAAGTGCCTTATAAATAAAACCAGATAAGTATATCAAAGGTCATATTCAAACAAGGAAATCTATGGTTGATGAGATTTCAATTTTGTTATTAAATTAGTAAAGTGATTTTATGCGGTATATGAAATAAAGTATATTATAGTAATCACATGGGTTTAAAACTTAAATAGATATCTTTGGCCTAACGTTGATTTCAAAATGAGAAGTAGAATGGAATTTCTTGAAATTTCATAAAGAATTTTGATGTTAGGTAAGAAATTGGCCTCCTACTTGGTGTTAGGCGGGACATTGGCATTGAGATTGAAAATCACATGCATGAAATATGTCAAGGTCTCTTTCAGATCTACCAGATGACAGAAACATGTGGTTGACAGATAACCTAAAAATATTCTGTTTTTTCCCCCCCATTTTTTTAACCTCCAATTATATGTTCATTATAATTAACTTGTTTAATAGTAGGTCTTTGGAAATGTGCGAACTTCACAAAAACAAGGCCAAGCACTAGATAGATAATGTCTGAAAATAAAGCTTCTTAACATTTTTTGGACTTCTTAGCTTTTTCATGGCCAAAACATTTTTGTATCTTGCAGGTTATTGCATCACAAGGGATGGCTTATTCTTGGCTTTGTTTTTCTTAAAGTTTGGAATCTCCAAATCAAATAAAGTAACCAAATCACTGAAATGTCCCCCAAAGAATAAATGCCTAATAGTCTTAACTCTTTAACCAATTATGGTAAACAGAATTTCACCCCTCATAAATCACAATTATCAAACAAAATTTAATCAAACTTGGATTCAGCCTTTTAATATCGAGGATGTGTGTGTGCGTGTGTGCGCATGATAACTTAGAAGTGAAAATTTTGAAGTTCAAATCGTTTGGAAACTTTTTTTTTAAAAAAAAAAAAAGGTTATGATTAAAATAATTCATAAAGATCCATTGTCATTTCTACACCACCCAATATCGTTAACAAAAAATCTTTACTTGAAGACAAAAACACCTTCAACCTGGTGCAATTTGACATGACAAACATAAAATTTTTGCATACACACGTATGAATTTTCTTTACATCATTGTTATTAAGTTATTTTAATTAAAAATATCTATAAAAAAATTTAAAGATCTATTCAGTGTTGGTAAATTATCATATACATAGTTTTCGTTAAGAATTCATGCATCCAGTGTGTTATACTATAATTATAATAATAAAATTATAACAAATATCCAAACAATTAGTATTTTAGAGCATATACGAACCTGGAAGGAAGGCACAGGGTATCTCGGTGCCTCAGATATGGCGGTGATGAGGGCATTCTCGTCATTTCCGACACAATGGGCCTTGCCTTGGACCACAATCTGGGGCGTGAACAAAGTGTCAAGCCCAAGACTCTCAACGTAGGCCTTCTGTCTTACGGTCCATTGACTCGAACCATATGGATCCTTCCAGCCCATGTAATCCCAGTAGTCCACGTGGAAGGCCAGCACCACCACCGGCATCTCCAGCCGGAAATCTCCCCGACCCAGCCTCGACACCAACAGCTCCGCTGCCGGTGACGTCGTGCATCCCTGCGACGAGAACAGCTCCACCAACACCGGTCCCCCGCGCTTCATCTCCTCCGCCGTCAAATCCGCCGTCGCGCTGCTCTCGCGGACGGACTCGCCTAGACTACCATGCGCGACGCCGCCGCCGCGGCGTTTGCGGAAGCAGGACAATAGACGGGGCGCCATCGATGTCGAACGGGTCGGTGGCGATGGCGGGGCAGCGGAGGAATCAGACGGTCGAAGAATATGAAGAGATCAGAGAGAATGAGAATAAAAGAAAAGGAGAGAGAAACAGGGAGAAAGAGAATTTGTTGAAATGTATGTATTGAGGAAGGGAAGAGATACGGAAGGCTGAGAAAGAAAGATGGCAAAGAATATGGGAAGAGTTTCGATCCCTGATAGCGCTAGATGTTTCTGATAGTGCTAGATATATTTTTCTCATTTTGTATTTTTTTTAATTTCTATTTATTACTTATTTATGGCGGGAGACAGGGGAGATTGTTGTTGGGTCTTGGGTTGCTTTACTGACACGGTTGTACTTGTGTCGGTGTCGAATTGGTAATTGGGACGTGCGTGAATAATATTTTGGTAAGTAAATAAATAAATTTTTAGCAAAAAAAAGAAAGAAAGGGTTAATGATGAGGGTCGGGTACTTTGAGACGGCTTGAAGTCGGTGAGATGCAAATGTGGGAGAATTTAAAAAAAGGCTCCCTCATTAAAGACATTAAAAAAAACTTTAAAATTTTTCAAATTTTATTGCAGTTGGATTGAAATTAAATTTTTAAAGAAAATAATAAAATTATCTTCATTTGAACATATAGCAAATGTGATAATTTATTTATTCTTATATTATATATTATTCATTTATTATAAAATATTGTTAATTACTTTATTTCACTTATTTATATTTATATTTTTACTTAATTTTATTTTAAAAATTATAAACAAGTAAAGTAAAAGAATAAAAATTTTATAAATAAATAAATAATGTTTAATATGGGAGTGAAGAAATGGTCTTATATATTGTATGTTGTGTATTTAAATGAAGGATAATTTTATCATTTTTATCAAGAATTTAATTTCAAATCAATATGTAATAACTGTAATAAAATTTTAAAAATTATAAAATTTTATTATATTTTTGGACAAGGAGTTTTTTTTATTATATTCTCCCATATTTTTATTGCAGCAAATCAGCAACAGATCCACGAAGCTACGATAATATTTTGACGCCAAGACAATATCAAAAGTGGATGAAAGTTATCAATGAAGTTGAATTTTGAGAAAAAATTAATTCCCTGTGATAAATTAATATTTAAATTTTTATTTAAAAATTTTTTTACATTTAACACTTTATTATATTTTAAATAAATTTATCTTTAATATAAAAAATATTGTGTATAATAAAAAATTGACGGGAGTTGTTATTCAAGGGAAAATGAAAAGGAGTGGTGGTGGGAAGGGGCTTTCTGCCAGCAACTAACTCACCGAGAGCGAGCGAGCGAGAGCGAGAGAGAGAGAGAGAGAGAGAGAGAGAGAGGTTGACATTTTTGCTGACTCACGCATCATCTACCAATCACGTGTCCACATTATTCATGCTCGCCAAAGTGTTTTTATTTTTCCACAGATCACAGCCACGTCAACGGCAAGTTTGCCACGCCTATGCAATAATAACAATAATACTTTTTTTTTGCCAGAATAATAATACACAACTACTCTGGAATTCCGAATTCACTGTAGGTTCATCAATTCTAGTTGGTTGGGACCATATAAATGATTTAATTATGTAGCCTGATCAATTAAAATCAAAGTATCAAACAGTGCGTCTACAATAATGTTACACATTAATTCATCAAAAAATATATTTTTAATTGTGTAATTTGTGACTCCATAAAATCTTCAACACGCATCACCTTGCCTAAAATCCACAACCTAAGATCTGAATCTCTTTGCTCTTATAGTTTTCTTTCATTTTCTCAAAAAACTTCTTGGTTTTAATTAATTAGTTCATCGTGCTTGAGAAAGCGATATTTTCCAATACAAAAACTATTTCAAAAATACAAATGTCACAGGATATCAAATTCCATTTATAGAATCATACACAGAATATGCGAATGACTAACTAAACAAAATAAAAGAACGTTAAAGTCCATTTGCGGATTATTGTGATATATGACATCCTCCAGAGCAACCCTGAGCTGAAAAGATTAGTTCATCATACCAATTTTGATTTGAGCATTCATCAACTTCATCTATTGCATCATCAAATTTATGCTTTGGATATCTGAAGGGGAGAAATCTGCAAGAAATGCCTCACAAGAAACAACCTTATGTGTTGTCTAATTGATCAATCCTCAATTGTAGTTAATACTGAATTGGCCTTAGCATTCAATCAATTTTTCCAGGACATGAGAACACAAATTCTTTATGCAACCCTTATACTTGAACTATTATAAAGATATACTCACTCCGTTAAAAAATATAAGACATTTTTAATTAAATCTCACCTTTTAATAAAGTAGTTATCTACTTTCAAACTAACCCTATATTTTCATACTTATAACTGTTAAACACCTTATAATAAATATAAATTCATTATCAATATGGGTACTTTTAATAAAAAGACAATGATTATACCTCGAAAGACTGAAAATGTCTTATATTTTTAAACATTTAACTCTTCAAAAAATATCTTATATTTTTTAACGGATGGAGTATATAAGGAAAAATTTGAGTGAGGACCCCTAAACCAAATATAATAATAAAGAGGGCCTCTGAATTTTTAAAATTTTATTATAAAGATGGGGTATTGAAATAAAATTAAAATTTAATAATAAATGATAAGATTGTCCCTATTTAATCACTCTTTCTCTTTCTTTCCCTTACTTTCATGCTCCCCACTCACTCTCACTTGGTTTCTCTCTAGCTGCTTTTAGCCGAAACAAATTAACCCATTATTTGCCTTTCTCATGATTACTTAGCTTGAATGAAACCAACAAAGCACTCATTCTCACCTTCTGTGCTTCTACACAGAGGTTTAGATGCTTGGTTCTGAAGTTTGGCCTCGGTATCTATAGCCTTGTTCTTCTCCTTCATCAACCTCTTCCATCAGTATAAACAATTTCTGGGAAATTTTGTAAGCCTTTTCCTTTATGAAGTTTCAGTTGACTTATATTCAAATCAGCCGTCTTGAGTTTTATGTTATGAGTTGTTCTCTATTCCTATGTCTATGACGATTGGAGACTACTTGCAACAGATCCAAATCTTCAAGAAATTTGGATATTTTGCATCCTAGAATTTGTAATTATGATGAATAATCCTCACTTGTAATTAATTATCTATAAAAGTTGATCCTTTAATTATTTATTTTGGACTAATGTTGTTTATCATTTTTGTGAGGATATCATCTTTAGAACTTAAATTGCGTTTCAATGCAAAGGGACAATAAACAACTACAGTAGGAAAATGAACAACTTTGATATGGGAAATTCACAACTTTATTTACCATGATAATAATACTAAGAATAAAATTAATTAAAACTATGCTCACAAACAACTCCGGTAGGCAAATTAATCATTTCAATATGGAAAATGAAAGCCTTCATTACAAGGAATTTGTAACCTTTTTTACCATGATAACAACATTAAGAATAAAATCAATTGAAATCATGCACACAAACAAGTCTGGTAGGCAAAATAACCATTTCAATATAGGAAATGAATAACTTCAGTATGAAGAATTTGCAGCTTCATCTACCATAATAACAACACTAATAATAAAATCAATTGAAGCTATTCACGCAAACAACTTTGATAGGTAAAATAACCACTTCAATATGGGAAATGAATAACTTTAGTATGAAAAATTTGCAACTTCATTTGCCATGTTAATAACATTAAGAGTGAAATTAATTGAAACTATGCACACAAATAACTTTAATAGTCAAATTAACCACTTCAATATGAGAAATGAGCAACTTCAATATGAGAAATTTTCAACTTCATTTAATATGATAACAACACTAAAAATAAAATCAATTAAAATTAGGTGCATAAACAACTTTGATAGGCAAATTAACCACCTCAATATGGGAAATGAATAACTTAAGTATGAAGAACTTGCAACTTCATTTATCATGATAATAACATTAAAAATAAAATTAATTAAAGCTATGTATATAACTATTTTGGTAGGTAGATGTTGCTCACCACAAGTGCACGGGTCATAGCAAGTAATATAATGAAAGTAAAATATTATTTCTTTAGAGATTTGTTTAAAAATAGTAATCAAACAAAAGACTAAGCAAATTGAATTAAGTTGAGCAAAACACAATTATAGGAAAAATTTAATTTTTTTAAACACTAGAAAATGAGGAAAAGAGAATGATTCATAAACTTCAAGCACAAATTAGAATCTAAGATTATTTATTCCCCTTGTATTTCATAACACTAAAATTACCTTCTCTTATAAATACTTTTAATGAAGATAATTAAGTGCTAACTTAGGGTTTAAAAATACTTGGACAAGTTCTTTCAAATCATGAACAAGTATTTAGTTAAATTAATTACCCAATCTCTTATTATAATTAATAAAACTCAATTTTAAACACCAACCCTAACATGGCTATACAAGGCTAACAAGTATATCTCTATTTTACTAGCAAAACTATCCATTTAACATGCAAATATCAAATTTTTACATTTTTTATCTAAGTTCTACACTCAATCTAGCTCTCTCAAGTATCAATCAAGTAAATCCAACATCTAAATAGTGGCCAATCATTTAGAAGTATTAAGGAAAGAGTAAAATAAACACATATATATCATTAATCACAAAAAAAGAGAGGAGAAACTTAGTATTAATCCATATAAGAGTTTTAAATAATTCTAGAATAAAAAGTCTAGCTACTCATAAGCTTTCACAAATACACAAATTAGTTGGATCTATTTCATATTACAAAAGAAGAAAGGGAAGAGGAATAAAAAAAATAAAGAAAATGAGCTCTAAATGTCTTGAAAACTTCAATCTCTTAATCCCAATTCTTTCAATGCCAAAACCCTAGCACAGTCAAACCCCAAATGTGTCTAAAAGTGTGTAAAATGCGTTATGAGTTGAGCTCTCAGCATATATATGTCCTACCTAACTAATTTTAGATAAATAAAACGTAGCGTTTTTTTTATAGCGGCAAAAGTTGCGAACATAAGTCGCAACTTTCTGACGACTTTGGCACTTTTACACTATTTTTACAGCTAACAAAAATTATTCACTTTGTACTTAATTTCTTTATCTAAAAGCTTTCCAAAAACATCAACAAAGCTCCATAAATGTTTCTAATCAATATTTAAACTAAAATAAGATAAAATTAGCCTAAAAGTATTAAATTAAAGCCAATAATGCAAACTCAAAGTAAAATGCACATTTTTTTAATTTGGACGATAAAAATATATACAATTGACCTAAAATGGATTAGAATCTAAAAAAAATGTAATGAAATGACATGAAATTCTAGAAGTTAATAGTAAAATAACCACTTCAATATAAAAAAATAAACAACTTCAGTATGAGAAATTTGCAACTTCATTTACCATAATAACAACAATAAGAATAAAATTGATTAAAATTATGTGCACAAATAACTGTGATAGTCAAATTAACTATTTCAATAAGAAAAATGAACAACTTTAATGTGAAAAATTTGCAAGTGTGTTTTAAATCTATTGTTATCATGGTAAATAGTTGTAAATTTTTGATATTGAAATTATTCATTTTCTTACGTGAAGTTGCTTATTCTCTCATAGAAGTTGTTTGTGTCATCACTGAATCTTGATTTTATTCAAAGTATTGTAATCATAACAAAATGAGTTATTCATTATCTACATAGATATTGTTCATTTCCCTACATATTGTTGTCCATTTTCCTATTAAATGTTCTTCACTTGCCTACTAGACTTGTTCGTAACACTACTTTTACTTGATTATATTTCAAATGTTGCTTTCATTTTCAAATGAGTTGTTCATTTGACTACATATTGTTGTTCATTTTCTAACTAAATGTTGTCTGTTTACCTATTGGACTCAGTAGTAACACTACTTCTACGTAATTTTATTTCAAGTATTGCTTTCATATTTAGATGAGCTGATTATTTGCCTTTAGATTGTTGTTTATTTTCCCACCAAATTTTGTTCATTTGCCTACTAGACTCGTTTATAGCCCAACCTACACCCATCAATATTTATGGTTCATTTTTCTTATCACATGCAGTTGCAAATGAGCATGAACAAGTAATTCATTCCCCTCCAATGATTTGTTCATACATACATAGAAAAATAACATTATAAACATTGAACAACTTGGAATAACATTGTAAATATTTAGAGTTACGACAACATTGACATTGTTAATATTGCATTTGCATTCCTTTAACATCTATGAATAAATATTGGCAAAAAAAAAAAACATCTATGAATAAATGTTATGATACTGATTGTACAACACATTAATTTACATTAAACTCATGTCAAATATTTATTTCAGCCAACTTGAATAATTAGGATCTGCCTTAAATTACTCCCTTTCTCATGTTGATGATCATATATGTTAGTCCT
Organism: Prosopis cineraria; assembly: GCF_029017545.1. NCBI lineage: Eukaryota > Viridiplantae > Streptophyta > Magnoliopsida > Fabales > Fabaceae > Prosopis > Prosopis cineraria. The sequence continues at coordinate 7,944,167 of NW_026555337.1, forward strand.
TGAGTTCATCTTGATCTACTTAGGTTGCATTCCTTCGCCTGCTGCAGTGCATGTGTAGTGGGTGTGCTAAGGTTTTGAGGTTTCAAACAAACAGGTGCCCAATTTGCAGACAACCAGTTGAGAGGCTTTTAGAGTCCCTTGTGATAGCCAGTTTCTATAGCTAAACAAAAAGTTAGATTTCAATTGATTGTAGCCAGAGTCCAAACACCAAAACCCACCAGAATATATTGATTGTGGCAGCAGTTTCAATCACTCCGAACTAAAGCTGGTACATGAACAACCAGCTCACGAACACATGCACGAGCAGAGCCACCAGAGAAACTCAAGCAATCGCCCCAGTCTTCTTTCTTCTTTCTCTCTTCTGCAAAACTTCTCTCTTTCAATGAGGGACAATCTTGTCATTTTCCACTGAAATTTAATATCAATTCAGTACTCCAGCCTTGCGGTGAGGTTTCAGAAATTTAGGAGTTTTCTTTTTTATTATGTCTGGTCTAGGAGTTTTCAGTGAAATTTTCCCTACATATAATTTGGAGGTTGCGGTTAAGGATCTCTGGCACAAGAGCGTCATCATCAAGGCCTTCAAGAAATTTGAAATCCTTCTCCAAACACCGCGGTTAGCATGCTGCAAATTATCACTTTCACAAGCTCTCCTCCTAAATTCCTTCTCCAAACATCAGTTTTCATCGGAGAACTTGTGCCTTCACCCTGTGAAAGCCCAATTATGGTGCAAGCAAGAAGAATAAGGAGCTGATCAAATATTACAACTCCCTGATTTGCTTTTATATCATCTCTTCAATTCAGACAACATTTGACAAACTTCTTTCCAGATTCAGGTGATTCCGCATACAAGTTCAAAGAAATATAGAGCTTTTGACTGAGAGTCTCAGACTCCCAGTTATCATAATTAGTCTCTCACTGGTCCTTCTCTCAAGGTCAATGCTCCTTTCGACGTAAATATAACATCAGGAGGTAGAAAATTAGTGAGTTGGAATGCTGAAAAGGCTATGACAATAAAAGCATATCCTCAAGTTAGAACTTGTGTGAGCTGCAATCTTGCAAGCTTACCAATAATCACCACAGGAGCAGAAACCATCCTTGAAGTGGTGAAACCTTGTAGTATCCCTAACAATGATTTCTCTTCCTTCAATAGCCGAGATGTACTTGATTGCAGAGTGGCAATCTCCACAGACTCTCAAGTTTTTAAATACCCGAATTGGTAAACCCAGTGGAACCTTTACAAGTCCAAAGGCAATTGCGAGTTTCTCACTGTGAAAGAAAAGAAGCTGTTCTTTTTGTTCCTCTCCCACATCATGTAATGCAAATTCAAGATCTGGCACATACCCAGCAAACTTCATTTTTCTTTCCAATTCTTTAAGCTTTTTGTGTATAGAAGCCAGCTCAGGGTGCAACCTATCGCTTGATCTGAATTCATGTACCATATTGTCTACTTCAAGCCAACTATACCCAGGTGTCTTAACTACGTTATTTTCTTTCATGGATCTTCGGACTCTAGCTACATGGTCCCATCTATTTTGTGCAGCATAAATATTAGCCAATTGAACATAGCCCGCTGCATTAGTTGGATCAAGCGCAAGCAAATTTTTGGCAGCAAAATCAGCTATATGTAAGTTTTTATGGATCCGACAAGCACCCAAAAGTGTTCCAAAGATAGAAGAATGCGGTTTAAAAGGCATATTCTTTATCAAGCACACAGCCTCGGATAACCTTCCAGCTCGGCCTAGAAGATCAACCATGCAAGTGTAATGATCAAGCTTAGCTTCAACTCCAAAATCCCTTGCCATTGATTCAAAGTAATGGATCCCAAGATCTACCAAACCTGCATGGTTACAAGCCAATAATACTGCAATGAAAGTAATCCAATCTGGATTTATGCCACCTCTTTTCATCTCATCAAACAAATGGAGAGCTTTTTCACCAGCTCCATGTTGCGCATAACCAGAAATCATTGCATTCCAGGTTACAATATCCTTTGGTGAAATCTGAACAAACAACTTCCAAGCATCATTTAAATCCCCACACTTGGAATACATGCTAATAAGTGAAGTCCCTACTGTAGTATCACTAACCAATGGAGATTTGCAAATTAATTGATGAACTTGTTTACCCAGCTGCAATGATGATAAAGTACTACATCCCAATAAAACACTGCTCAAGCTTGATGCATTAGCTTTAAACCCAATTTCTAACAATTTTTTGAAAAGCTTCAACCCGTTCTCTGCTTGGTTATTTTCAATACATCCTGCAATCATAGCATTCCAAGTCACTAAGTTCTTCAAAGGCATTTCTCGAAACAATCTTTCTGCTGATTGAACCCTCCCAAACTTCATGTACCCAGTTATCATAGCAGTCCATGCAACTACACTCTTTATAGTAGCTGAATTGAAAATCTCCAATGCAGAATCTAAATCTCCACACAATACATATCCTGAGACCATTGCACTCCATGAGACACTGTTCTTCTCTGGCATCACTGAAAACAACTCCCTTGCCTCACCCATCTTTCCCATCTGAGCATAGCCAGATATCATTGTATTCCATGAAGCAATATCCTTCACTGGCATGATGTCAAACAAAGCACAAGCATTATCAATGTCAAAATTGTTCCAATAACAGGCTAGCATTATGTTATACGAGATAGTATCTGGTTCAGGAATTTTTACAAACAGTTCGCATGCTTCTTTAATTTTTCCAGGTTTCTTAGCATACCCAGCTAAAATAGAATTCCATGTGATTGTGGTCTTGACTTTCATATTTTGGAACACATGAATTGCAGAATCCATGTCACCTGCTCTTACATAGCTACTGATGATCTTATTCAATTCAACAACATCATAAAGTTGATGTTGTCTTAAAAGTGAAGATTCTGGGGAAAAAGGGATAGACATTGTGGTTGTGGTGGTTCTCCGAACCATTTTAACAGAACTATCCCCCTTGGTTCCATGAGGAGGATGGTCCAAGATACCTGCAGAAGTAACTTCCCCATTCGGTTTAACATCTTTGATGGCCATGATTTGGTGTTTTCTTACCGATGAACTACGGTGGAATGTTAGATAGTTTTGGTTCCTTGAATGACGTGAAAATGAATAAAACATACTTCATGGAGATGCAAGAGACTGAGGCGAGCTCTTTTAATGGAGGAGTATCAGCAGTTCCATGGGATACGTTGTCAACAGCTTTCTATTCAAATCACATTTTCTTTGTCAAGTCATAAAAACCATCATCATCACAAAAATACAATTACCAAGAGGAGCAAATTAAGAGCAAGATCCTGATAGATATTTTCTTATCACAAAAAAAAACAAAAGATGTACCAGCTACTGAACAAACCAAAGCCGGTGCATCAATTTAAAATTGTGGCATGTAAATAAGCTAACCAGGCAATTATTTCTCTCTATCCTAAAGAATACCGCTTTTCAAAAGGATGACACTCTTGGAGTTCCTTGTAATTCATTGAAGCTGATCAAAATTTAAAGCCCCAAAAAAAAAAAAACAATGTAGCAGAGCCTCAATGGGCAGACAAGGATAATACAAAGCAAGTAAAAAAGCCTCAAGCAGTATGGATGAAATAATCTCATATTAATGTTTAAGCATGGCATTCTTTATTCAACAATAGCTGATGGGCAACGTTTATGTCACGCTCCAAGATTTTAAGGAGTGATCGACATAGAATATCCACATAAACTACATCTCTTAAATCTTAACTCGAGAAATGCCTACTGCAATCATGAATGTACCTATCATACAGAGGAAAGTTATTTAGCAAAATGCCTTTTATGATAACAAAACTCATAAATTTTTTGTAGAAATCCCACAGCACCTCCATTGAGAATAGAACTTTTCAAAAATATTATAAGAACATTTTTACACAATATAGCAATAGGAAACTCAACTCCTATCAACAGACTATCAATATAGGTAACCAAATAAGGATTCTAACCATAGTCTATGTGGAGGACCTAAAACATTATTTATAAAAATACGATATATAAATTATGATTTTACATCAAAATAAAGGTTAACTAAAATGGCGTCTCAACTTCAATTCAGCAACAAAATCTCTTCACTAATCTCACGGAGGTACAGGGTTAGCTATGCTATTTGAGACCAAAAGTAATTTCTAGTGAATAATGTCCCAATCGTGACATTTTGTAAAATCAAAATGAATAAAATACAATAATTACATAAATTAAAGAGAAAATAATTCAATGTAAACAAATTTGTAAACTTGAAATAAAGGTTCTATATAACTTCAATGATAAGAACATTTAAATCTATAATGACAAAGTATCTTAAACATTTGATTTTGACAAGTTAAAATGATTAAATAAACAATAAAATAATAGAACTTACTAAATTAAAAACTATTACGTATGAAATCACCAAAAAATTCACATATTTTTAGAGGATTTATCAGAACAATTTACAAACGTGGACACACAGTCCACCATATAAATAATCAAACGTGGCTTATGCAACAAAAATGAACATAGACACACAATCCACGAGGATAAATAACCAAACGCGACTTAAAGGCACGAAAACAAACACAGGTGCTAATAACAAATGTGAGATAAATACTCATGAAAATCAAACTAGCTAGTCATTAATCATAGCACGCCAAAAGCTAACGAAACTGCTGTTAACAGCTAGTGTTCTGTATAAAATCCCCTCCGAATCTATTCTCAAACATACAAGTAAATTATCACTATAAAAATATAGTTCCTATTATCAAAGTCAAACTCGTATGAATAGCTTTGAGTGTTAAAACATACCAAAATAAAATTTCATAATTAATGTCCATATTTGGCATTTATTGAGTAACCAAAAATAATTAGAGTTAATAGAAATAATCTCATCAATTTTGAAAGCATCCTTCATAAGAAAGAACACATAGATGTGCCATAATTCAAACATCCTTCAACATCTCTTTACAATTTCCCAAGATAAAATAAAAATAATTAAATTAAATTATTAAATATGTGTTATAATAGTTATTGAATTATCTATGTAAGAATATATCTTGAAAAAAGAATTTTATTGATAAATCAGTTAGAACGCTATCCACTTACTTGATAGATTCCCAAATATATAACTTACTTCCAAATTAGACCTTTTTGCAAAAACTCAAGGTCCTAAATTCCTATTATTCAAATAATACTATAGTCATTTCTATATGCCTTAAACAATCTAAAATTTGCAACCCAAATTTATTCAAAGAAAAAAAAAAGGATAGATAGTTTTTTTTTTTCAAATATTGCATTAATTATTCCTTAGAAATTCCAAAGACTAACATAACACTAACATATCAATAGCAATCTAGCTCTTGAATTACTAATCAAATTACCTATTCCACAAATCTCTAATCCGTGCCTCAATTTTCATTATGAAGTGTCTTCTATGATATTTTGACTCACAACAATACAAGCATCACAAGAATCCTGTCATAATATGCAGATTCTTCTAACAAGCATTAGTCCAAACACCCTGTAAGCACTATTATTTAAACCATGATATCAAATTCTCTTCTCTTCCAATCTCCTTAAAAAGTTTAATAGGATTTTATTGGACTTCCAACAATGTCAATTCAAAAGTTTCAAAAAAATTGCACGGACAAACCTTATCTTTCACTTTTCCAAAACATCTCTATTTCTAATTTCAACTTCCTTTCAAGCATTTTATCAAACATTCCATATGCATCAAAATTAAAACCTATACCATCCAATTTCCATTTTCTAAAGATCCTCTTAACATAATTATTTAATTTAATCGACTTCCGAAGTTCCAATCATCCAATAGGCAAATCAGTTTTAACTCTACTATCAATATTTGAACAAATCAAGCTTACCAAATTCCATTCCTTCAACAACAACAACAAAATCAGCCTTAATCCACAGAAAATCAAATCTATCAATTATCATCTAGCTCTCAGCACAAAAAATTTCAGCTTGAATCAATTTCTCATCCCTATCCAATGCTCAAAGCAGCAGGAAAAAAATCACCACCTAAATCACAAGACATCGCACGCGCATACAGAACGAGTGGGAAGAGAGCTTGAAGCTTCTATATCTCAAATCGCCAACCAACAACAGAGAAGTGAAGGGACAAATTACCTCACCTCAGATCATCCATAACACCGAAAGGAAGGAACAGAACAGGGGAGAAGAAGACAGCTTCAGCCCAACCTCCACAAATCTTCTAACAGCTCCTCGCGTGCCCACGATTCTCGAACGGAACGAGTGGAGGAGGAAGAAGAGGGTCCGATAGCACCCACCGTGAGAAAATGCGAAGAACAAAGATGGAATGCGGAACCAAGAACTCCTTTCCCAAACCACAGTGCTCGCACGCACAGCCGGCGATCTGAACAGCGGGGGAGAGGATGGAGAAACCGGACGAAGGCTCTCTCTCTCTTGGTCTGGAATTTTTGAACGAGGAAGAACAGGAATGAATAAATGAAGGCACCTCCTTTTCGGAGATCTGATTCTCTGTGTTCTGAAAAAAATCTGATAGGGGCAAAATGGTAATTTAATGAAACTAATATAAAAATAAAATCCCCTCCCCGGGATGAGAAGGTTCGAACTTGGACGTGATAATTGTATAGCTGACATAAACTCCACCTATCTCCCTCGTTAAATCCAGTCCGAATTTAAAATATAATTAAAATAGTTAACCATAAACTATATTTTTAGCAAAAATTTTGGGTTATTACGGTTTAAGTAATATTCTTCTCCCCAGTATGTGTTGCTTGAACATTTACAATTCAAACACTGTCCCAAATTAACGAAATTTATTCGAGGAGAGAGAGAGAGAATCAGTTTGATCACCTACCCTATACTTTTAATAAAATTCATAATTAACTTTTCACTAATAACATCCAATAATATGAGCGTGAACACCATATTTTATTCATATATTTAATAAAAAATAAATAAATATATATATATTTATTTAATAGTCTTTACTTTTAAACATATTTATTTTTATAAAACTAAAAAATAAAAAAAAAAAAATAAAATTTAATTCTTTTTAAGAATTAATTTTCAAAAAAAAAGAAAAAGAAACATAAAAAACGAAATATTAATTCTTTTTAAGAGTTATATTCTGAAAAAATATAAAAAATGAAAGTTAATCTTTTTAAGGATTATTTTTTAAAAAAGATAATAAAGAAGATAAATAAATTTAATATGTCTTCTGAATCAATTTTGAATAGAGAGGAAAAAATCTTATTTAAATCTTTAAAAAAATTTTCTTTTAAATTATCTTAACAATCCAAAAATCATGAAAATTAGCTCTTAAAAATTAAATCCTTTTATGGGTTTTCCCTTAAAAAAATTCTCAAAATTCAAAACAAATTTTTGTCCAATTTAAACTCTAAAATTAACATTTGAAAAATAAAAAATAAGTCAGGTAGAAGTTTGCAACTTCACTTGCACTTCATTCTCTTCACACAAAAGTTTGCAACTTTCACCCGATAGCTCCTCACAAATGAAAAGTTGGGTTAGTCTGTATTATAGATATAGTCACTTAATAGCTATCGGTTTCATGTTTAAGGTAACAGGAGAATATAATGTTGGTATTAATCATGCATTTAGATCTGGCCATATGATTGTTATTATTATAGTTTGGCATGTGTTGGTGGCGCATGGTTATTAATTTTACAACCCCATATTGTGCATAATTGGCAAATACATGATAATATGTGTTTAATACCTAGTTACATGGTTATTATTATTGTGACCGCAGTTATGTTTATTATATATGTGAAAAATATATGTGTGCTATTGCCAACTGCATCAGTTTTTTAATTAATATGTAACTGTATAGATTAAGTAAAACTTGATTATTGAGTGGTTGTATTTACCGTTCATTCTTCAATATTTTTAAGGCCTAGCTCATTAAATTCAGATTGGTGAAACATGCTAAGGCTTAGGATTGTAGAGTAAATCCTACTTATATGCCTTATTGTATTGTTTATCTGTATTAATGTTGTTAACGTGCCAACTAGGAGTCATATGATTGTTTTAGGCTACTTACATTATTATTGTGTATAATTTATGTATTTTTTGCTTTGGGTTAGTGAATTGTAGTTTTGAAACCTTATATAAGGTCAAAATACTTGTGCAAATAACATAAAGTGTATTTTGAATTGTTATTGATGAATATTGATTTGTGCAAGAATTTCCTCCCCCTTGTATTTTATGGAACTAGGGGTTGAACGTTGAAAATATATTGTACATGTTATTGGGGTGTTGTGATGTGTTGCACGGGTCTTATTAAGTCTATTAAGTATGGTTTAGAAGTGGTTATGAGCTTATTGCAATTGATTGTGATTTTGGACACTTTAGTTATATTTTGAAAGCATAAATAAGTAAGTTTATATTTGGGTGTCTAACTTTTGATTGAAAAATGCTTTGAATGTGAAACCAATGTCATTAATTAGAGCTTGAAGAAAGCTTTCTATAACACCTAAATTACCTCAATCAAACGTTAGATGAAGATTTAGATGCATTAAAAGTTTGATTAGAAAAACTACCATGACAGCTTTTTTCTCTGTCATGAGCTTTTGCATTTTGTATTGCAACATATTATGGTAGAATCACTGCTTTTGTTCTTTTAACCCAATTTGATGTTAACTTACTTTATATGATGTTCGTGCTTCTATATACATGTTTTCCTCTTATTTTTGTCTATAAAATAATTTTTTTAGCAAGTTAAGTTTTAAAAATTTGGAATCCCACTTATGTAAATTTTACAAACTTAGTAATTTAATCGGATTAGTCCCATGATTTTCTTAATTTTGGAGTTAATGATAGATTAGTGAGGGTGACCTTATACTCTGGCAAAGCCATTTTTAGCTGTACCATTCGTCACCTCCTTTACAGCCAACCACCCTAAAAACATGACACATTCCGACTTGTACTTGATGTTTCAGCCCCTCTCTCCTTTCCCTTGTGTTGTCGCCTTTATTTTTAAAGCATCGACCACTACTCAGTAGGTGTTTCCTCCTTCTGAGTCATGCCTGCTATGATTGGTTCAATGTTTGTGTGAGTATATTCTGATCTTTCCACTTGTTGATCATGACCTCATTTTAATGGGCAAGCTTTGATTATATGACCATAAATACCTCAATTAGTACACAACAAGTGTAAGCCTTCATGTTTTAATTGGTAATGTTCACCATCTAAATGAAAACTAGACATTAATTATTGCCCAAGATCAATCAAGACACATATTCTCACAAAATGACCCCTAAGTTGGCATGGTGTATGAATATCCACATTTAAAGTTGTCCCTATTTTATTTATAATATGAGTAAAAGCCTTGTAACATCCTAATTTTTAGATTAAAAAAATATGAAATTTAAGTTAATAATAGGAATTTATATTATTTGAGGTTATTTGAAAATAATAATATGGTTAAAAATTTAATTATAAATTAAAAATTTAGGTTTAAAATTACATAAGAAATGTTTAGTTAAGATAAAATTTTAAAATTTAGAATATATAAATAATTTTTTTTTGGTGTGTGTGTGATAAAAAAATGGTGAAAGCAAAAAAAAAGAGAGATGGGAGTTAATCCCACATCGGTTAGATGTGGGAAGAGGAAAAGTTTCATCAACTATATAAAGAAAGCGAAGTCCGCGTCAGTGAAGCAAAAGAAACATTTATGCAATTTGTAAAAATTGCAACTAAGGGCCCAAGACGCAATTTGTGAAAATTGCAAGTAATGGCCCAAAGGTTTGAATAATTAAATTTAGACCTATAATTTTTTTTATATAATTGTGGGGCCTAAAATTCCATTTTTATATTATTTTTCTCTCTTCCTCTCACGTTGCTCGGCGTCTTCTTGCAAGGGGGGATTATTTTCTTTTTCTTCATGTATGTTCTAACTTTCTTATTTACATTAGCATTTAAAAATTTATTTAATTACAAAATTAATTTTATAGTTATTTTCTAAATAATATTAGCTTTCTAGTGATATGATTATTTTTTAGGATAGAGTAAATATTCTGATTAAGATTTTTCTATAGGATAGTTAATCTGATGATATGATAGATTAAAAATATAGATTAAAGTTCTTGGGGATATAATAAATATTATAGAATATTTTTTTGAGGTTAAAACTCATGTTTAAGAATTTTTGAGTTAAACTCTAGATCTATATGGTTGAATTTATATCGAATATGAAATGTAGGGATGAACCTCTAATTATTAAATATTTATTTAAGTATGAATAGGTATTTTTGAGGATACAGAAAGGTGATTTGAGGTTTCAAGATAATTTTAAAATTTTTAATTTATTTTTGAACGAATTTTTAAAATATAGAAGAATGAAATTGTGATACTAGAAGTGATTTGAGGATAAAAAAAATAGTTTATTAGGGTATGAGAATTTTAGAAAAGAATTTGAGAAGTTAAATGAGGCATAAATCTTAAATTAGTATTAATATAGATTATAAATCTAAGACTTTCTAACTCTTTAAATTAGAGTTATTTATTTTAATGTAAAATTAATATATAGTATTGTGAAATAATTATGTAGATTATATTGACAAAGATAGTGGTGAAAAAGGAGTTGTGAAGGAAAACTTGTCATTCAAGACACAAGGTAACCATTATTAATGTGTTGTGATGGGTGTGTTTGTGAATGGTTATGTGTTGTTTTTATTGTTTAGAAAAATTATGAATTATTGAAAATAAATAATGTATATACTTGTTTGAAATTATTGCCAAGTGTGTTAAAAAATTTATTTTTGTTTATCATGATGAGATATTATTGTGTGGATATATTTCTGTCTGGATATTTGAATGATGCATGACTTGTCAGGATATTTTAATATATGTTGTTAATGGGAATTTCTGTTTGGTTAATTATTACCACGTGGTAAGCCCTCATTGGACCCAATGAGTGGCGTGTCGCTTGGTCCAACTCACCTTTGGCCGGGTGATTTGGCGTCCAAGCATGGCGAAAGGAGGATATAAGGTGCAGTCATGTAAATTAAATACTTATTCGGTTTGTTTGAAAATATTATTCGGTTAAATGTTTTGTGTGCCCACTTAGCAATCGCATGATTAGTTATAACCGCATGCATCATTACATATTAATTTTTGGTTACTGGGACTTTTAAGTCTCATTCCCCGTGGTTAATATTTTTACAGGAGCAAGTCCGGCTGAGAAAGCACCGAAGGTGTAACTATGGTGTATGAGACACCATCTTTCACGTTGCCTCTTATTTTGGATTATACAATGTATCTTGTGCCAACTTAGGACATATCTTCTTTATGAAGCATGTAAACTCTAATCCTTTTTATTAAAAGTATTTATATGACCAAGAGGATTATGTCTGTCCCTCTTGATTTATGATCTGATTTGAATATTATGCCATGATGATTATGTCTGTCCCTCATAGTTTTAATTACCTTTTTGGATATTTTAAGACTTGTGTTATGTCTTGGATGTATCATAGTAAGAAAATTTTCTACCACGATAATGGTTTTAATAATTTATGAAAAATTGGTTTGTAAATTTGAGGGTGTTACAAGCCTCACTATCATAATACTCAAGGAACACCTTAGGTGCTTGAATCGAGCAAGCCACTTTCTCAATTGTTATACTTTAAGATTCATATCTTAATTCTTATGGCCTGACTATAAGGTAGTCGTCGTATATTGTAACATCTTAAGCTTTAATTCCTTAATTAGTTAAACCTAATTAAGGTAATTAAGTAAATTGAAGTGGCATCTATGGCCAGAGAGATCTAATAATCTTGTTTGATACTTTTTTTCAGCCCTAGTTGTAGGTCCGGTATCGAGGCAGACCACCCGGGCATCGAAAGGAGAAGAAAAGGAAGAGTTAAAGTTGTTGTACCACACACCGCAGCAGAACAGCCATCTCTAAGAGAGGGAGGACCTTTTTGTGCCATACGCCACGATGCGTTGTGCGTCTGCCTCGGCATATGGCCATTTTTTGTACTTTATCAGATGCGAATTGAGATAGAAAAAGAAAAAAGAGAAAAGAGAGAAAGAAGAGGTACATCTAAGCTCTGCTAGGGTTTGCTTAGAGATCACTTTGAAAGTATTTTGAAGGCTACAAACACCCAAGGTAAGTATCATACTCATTAATCTTCCTTTTTCTTCCACATTTATAAGATTATGATTAGGGTTTGGTAGTAGAAGTGAGATTTTGGTCCATATAAGTTATGGGTCTGAATTTGTTGACTTTAATGGAGTTAATGGGGGTAGACTAGAGTATTTAAACTTAAGTATGATGAGTGTTATTGTCTTAGGTTGTTAGGCATCATAGATACCTTAAAATATCATTTATTATGGGTGGTTGAAAGTTTGTGATACCATTAATAGGAATTTAATGACTCATTAATGCTATTGGGAGCTAAAGGTGATTGTTAAACCCAATGGTTAGGCTCCACCTCTTGTAAGGTAGAGGTTGGGCAATTTAGAAGTAGAGATTGAGGGTTTTAAATGGTTGAGTTTGTCATGTTGATGAAATTCAAATTGATTGCTTGTAGCTTTAGCTCTTGATCACCTTTTTGGAATGGAAATTCAAGCTTGAAGGCTAGTTAATTGAGGGAAAACCTTTAACCTCTCAAAGGTTTAAGGTAACCAGGGGAAAACTTTACTTTATGTAGTTGTATGTTAATTGATTGTTGAATGCTAATGGTGGATATTACATGCATGAGATTGATTTTTATGTAACACTATGCATTAGTTTTCATTGAGTGTATGAACATTTGATTGAGCACACTGCCATTTTGGCTTGAAATACAAAATGTAAAGTCAAAAGGATTTTATTATGAAAATGCTCATGTTTTGAAAATGAATGCAATGATGAGTAGAGATAATTGTGTGTTAGTCATGAAATGAATTTGAGAAAAAGATGAGAATACACACTGGGGTAGAGCAAGGTCATGAGCCCAACATAATTGTTGTAATAGTGAGTATATGAAATTGAAAAGTGAGAACAAGTGAGTAATGATTTATGGCATGATCAGTGGCAGGAGTTCGCCTAAGGATTTAAGAGTAGAGAAAATTCATATAGTAATTAAGCTATCCTTTTGGTGCATGGGGGCTATAACCTTGTCCCACTGTTTGTCGAGGAACTATCCCATAGTTTGTCGATGGACTAGAATCCAGCTATCTCCACCGGTGTAATGAGAAGAATAGCCTCAGATATGAGACACCCCAGGGATTCAAGAATGGGAGAAGCTGTGGTCTGAGAGTGAGTCCTGTGATCTTTAACCGGGTCACACCTCACAATTGGTGAGCTTAAGTAGTCCAATGACACGGACGAAGCCCTAATCAGTATTATAGCCCACGGTTTTAGTATAAGAAAATAAGAAGGATATAAGGTTGGTTGATCATTGCCTAAGTGAATACATGACGTGTCACACATGGTATGTAGTGACAAGTCGCAAGAGTATAGGTCTTGTCATATATCTGAGAATATGACGACAATGCACCTAGCTATGTGAGTAAAGAAGTTATAGAGTTATAAATGATAAGTTGTGGTATATGTGGACTTGTTTTACATATTTGATCTCCTTGTACATGTATTTGTTTTATAATTAATATATAATTACATAGGTTAAGTTTAACATTGGTTACTAAGTAGCTAGACTCACCCCTCTTATTTAATACTTTTCAAGCTCTAGCTCTGATGTTGAAAGAGAGAAGACTAGAGAAGCAGGAAATTAGTACATTCCTTCTTGTATGCCTCTAATTTTAATGTAGTTATGTTATAGCATATGTTTGCTAATTCTAAGATGCATACTACCCATACTTGCACTATTTTGGTACAGAAATGTTAAAATTATATTTTGGGCCCTTAGCTTTTGTGCATTTTTGTGATGTATATGTTTATAGGGCTAAAATACTAGTACAAGTGTGGAAGTAAAGTTTGAACATGTTTTGAATGATTTGAGGTTAATACAATGCTAATTTACCACCCCCTTTGTTTTTATTAAATTGGGGTTGGGGAGTGAATTTTTATTATAATAATATTTCAATACTTGTGACATATTGTACTGGTAGTCCTAGGTCCATTGGATATAGTTAAGGTGTTAGGAAAGGCTTTTGACACTTATTGAGGATTTTGGACACCCACTTTGTGTAAAAGTGTTAAAAAGTGGTAAAATTATGTTTGTGTGTACAACTTCCTTGTATGATGTGTTTTGAAAGTAAAACCCATGCCATTAGTTGGTATAGAAAAAGAGCTTTTCATAAACATCTAGATCATGTCATTCAGACGTCGGACAGAGAATCAGGGCAAGTTGGAAGTTTCTCAATTCTGCTATCATTTTGACAGCAAAACTAGTGCAAAATTTGTGCAACACGCCACGGCACATGGCGCCTGAGCCGCAGTGCATGGCATAGAGAGCAACACGCCGCGGCATAGAGTGCGCCTGCTGTGGCGCACTGCTCTGTTTTTTAGCACTTGATATATTCTTCACCATTTTCAACTTCTTTCACTCTTCTGAGGTATCCCATACTTTTGAAACTTATCTTTACTCTGATATGAAAGATTTTTATCAATGTTAATTTGTTTCTATTTAGAAAAACTTAGGATCCCTTATTTTTGAATTAAAAACTTGGTAATCACTATTTGGAGTTAATCCCTCAATTACCATGAGCTTGATTTATTAAATGTGTTTAGTGAAGTGAGATATTACATATATCATCCATGGGCCACCAATTAATACATTAAAGCAATCTTCCTTGTTAGAAAGCTTCACTATAAAAAAACAATATCCTATATTAATTAGTCTGATGACCCTTTTATTTGCCCACATTGCTTGCAATCTTATCTTCAAAGCCTTTAAGCCAATACTCTTACCAAGAATCTTGACAATAACAGCTTTCTTCCATGCCTTATAGAGTCTCTTTTTCACCTTAGTAGAGAAAATGAATGTTAGGAAGTTTCGTTTTGGGTCCTTGATAGTTTTGCAATCTGGTTTAGTTTATTCTATACCTTCCATACCATTTTGCTCATTAGAACTGTCTTCTTTATCAATCTCTTCATCCAAGTTTTCCTCATCCTGTTGATACCTTAATCTTCTTCGCAAATGCAGGTTTCGTAGTGGTTTTTCCAGTCTCTATATCACTTAGTTTCAGCCAGCTTCATTGAAGAATATTCCCCACACTAATTCCTTCTCCATTCTTTATTTTCTTTTCTTAGGGCTTCGAACAAGCTAATCATCTTTCCTTGTAATCGAAGAGCGGTTGGGATGGAGTAAGAGTTTTTGAAAAGGGAGCGAGAGAGCCATCTACAAAGAGTATTGAATTGTTCATACTTGATATTGATTAATTGTGATGAGTGAGATTTGTTTTTTTAGTTGGTTTTTGGACTTGTTTATGATAGCTGGGTGTGGCTTAGACCGTTAAAAGTAAAGTCATTGTAGAAGGGATTAGGGATTAAGAATCAAGTTTGGATTTGGTAAATTTGGACCTGAGTCAAGACATTTCAAGGTTATTTAATCTGAGTTTAACAAATTTTGCAAAAAGATTGATCATTATAAATTGCAAAAGATTAGTTATAAATTTTCGAAGCTTGATTAAAAATCTTAACAAATTAGTTGCAAATCAGCTACATATTATAAAAAAATTAAATTATAAAAGGTTGATTATTAAAACCAACAAACTTGGTTTTAAAAACTAAGTCCTTGTTTAGTACACAGTTTTGAATTTAAAAGGATTGAGATTAAGACTAGAATTGGGAGCGGGAGGGGGAGAGGGCTTAGGGTTTTAAAATTATATTTGGTATGATATGGTAATTTTAGGGAATACTTTCATTTATTTTATTTTATAATTAAACATAAATTGTGAAAAAACTATAATATCCCTTATAAGTATTAAAAAAATTGCCCTAAGACCCATCTTCTTATCGCGATAGCCCTCCCTTCCCCCACCACTGATCACCTTTTCTCTACTAGCTCTCTCTCTTTCTCTCTCATTTGAATGCTTTCCTATTCAAGACATACTACCAATTCCTTTGAAGCTACTAAGACTAGTGAGGTAAGTTTTTTTGTTTTGTAGTTGGTGATTTGAAAGCAAAGAGGGAAGGGGAAAGAGATTTTCATTCTTTCAACATCGACGAGAAGATGAGACTCTTAAGGTGACAAAACACAGCGGCACATCTCAAACTCAAACTAGATCTAGCCGTCATTAATGGTCTAAACCATAGAGACACTACAATTATAGCCTGTGGTTAATCTTATTGTGATCTGTAAGATTTGCAAACTCAAACCAGTGAGAGGAAGATGGAGAGAGAAGGGAGCCAACTTGAACTCTAAGAAAACCAGTGGGAGGAAGATGGAAGGGAAGGGGAAGGATGTTGCTTCAAGGACAACGACATTGGCAAAGTGGGGCAGTCTTGGGGAGAGAGAATAGTCACAAGGTGAAATGTCAAGGGAGAAAGACAAGAGGATGGATAGGGAGGGCAATTTGGTCACAAAATAATCAATCTCAAGATTGATTTTTTTAATACTACAAGGGTGGTGATATTAAATAATCCCACATAAATGAGACTAAGACTGGGATTAAATTTTCTATTACTTCATACCAAACATAAAAGAGGTGATACTAATTAATCTCAATCTTAATCTCATACTCTCAATCCCTCCTTGATAGTCCTGTATACCAAACAAGGCTTAAGAGATTACTTAAAGTATAACAACCTAAATTGTTTTGCAACTTTTTTTTTTTTGGGGATTTACAATTTATGGTCTTGCACAAGTTCCACACTATATAATTATTTTGCGATTAATATTTTATACTTCTACAGGATTTTCTCACGTCTTTGCCAATCGACTTAAATTGTTCTGGGCCTTGCACCTCTTTTATTTGTTCATAAAAAAAATACCGTTTTGAGTTGGACAAGACTTATATACTTATCTTTATATAATTGAAACAAGCACTTGAAATATATAAGATTAATTTTTTTCCTTTTGAGTTCTACCCCAAAAAAAAAACTATTCAGAGTATTTTCTCCCGTAAATATATATATATATATATATATCCATCCGTGAAACTTTTTTTATCTCTCCAAATTTTGCTCAGGCCATACCCTTTATCACCCTCATGTTCTTTTCCTTCCTTCCAAGTGGCAGGCTAAATCGAAGGACGTATTATATACTTCGGGGTTTTAATCTCCAAGCAGCACTATTTTGCCACCGTGTGTACACTTTGACTAAATGCACATTCTCACCCTGCTTTTATACTTACTCGCTAAGAAAATTCACGGCCAAACAGAATAACTAAATGTACTAATTAAGCCCGGCTGGATCAAACCCTGCTACTAATTTTATTATGTTTTTTCATTTCACTTTAGATTACTATGAACACTTGATGTAATATATCTGCTTCGGCGACTTAAATCTAGCCATCTAATACTAATACAATCAAAAACAATTTTTTTTATATAAAAATCCAAATTTTATTTTCCCCCAATGTAGAGCTGATTACTATAATACGTTAACATTTTGTTTTACCTTAGCAAAAGAAAAGTGTTACATTAAAAAAATCAATGCAATTGCAATTGTAATTATAATGAAATTGAAACAAAATAAAAAATATCATGTTTCATAGAATGTTCAATTGATAATGACAGCACGACAGGCATAGTAACCATTCGCCAGTCAAGTGATCATTTTTTATTTATTTACAAACCCACCCAAAAAAAAAAAATCCAAGTTTAAAACGTTTCTGCATTTTGTGGTAATAGTTTTAAACGTTTTAGTGCCCGTTTGGTTAAGATTTAAAATCAATTTTTGTGCCTGAAATTGATTTTTAAAATGAAATTACCCAAACGGCTGAAAAAGAACAAAAATCAATTCTGACGTATTACGCGCGTTTTTTCGAAAGCTGATGGAATGAGCTTTTACCAGAAGTTAATCAAAAATGTTAGAGAAAATATAAAAGAAGACCCACAAAAAATTACAAATAAAGCACATAATTTAATAAAAATAAAATTAAACTCTCTTCCCTTCTCTCCTTTTTTTCCTTAATAAAATTTAAATTTTGTATTCTCAAAAAATTAATATTTGATATTTAAGAATTAAATTATATAGTAATTTATATAATTAAAATTGATTTTGATTAAATTATTTAAATATTTTTAATTCTGTTAAAATCAATTTAAAAAAAAAGTATCCAAATACATTGCGTTATAACATAATCAATTATGATTAAAATCTATCACTTAATCAATTATTTTCATAATCTATTATATCCAACTGAAATCCAAACGAACCCTTATACGTTAATGGTGGGCACATCGAAACAGGAGACCAGAACCCCGGGATGAGATATGGCAATTTGATAAATATTTTTTAAAAAATATATTGAATTTCTTAGCATGGCTGCGAAATTTTTAGATTCTTTTGACTGATTAAATTATTATTTTTTATTTATAATTTTTTTTACTTTTGATAATATATTTAGAAAAACAAATACATACGCGGATAATATAAAACTTATCGTATAAATATTGCTATTACAATTTTACCACCTTTTGAGGGTGGGAAAATTTTGGTTGCTATTTGCTAATATATTTGTAATTTTGCTTTTCCGGCTCAATTTTATACTTTACATGTGTTAAAAAATCTCAGAAAAGATTAGTTTAACTAACAAAATAATTTTTTTATTATAGTATATTTTTTTAAATATTAAAAAAATATTTGACTCTCTTCACCAGGAAAAAAAAGGGCGAAGTAGGTCTATAAATACAGTAAACGTTCCGCTTGCCCAATCAACTACATGATAACAGGAGATGAAATATTCCGCATTTCTGCTCCACCAATGAGTACAGAAGAAGGTGCTTCAATGGATTCCACTTCTGCACCTTCAGCTTCGATTTGATCAGTACTCTGTTTTTCAGACCTGTTATCTTGCTCTGTTTTGCCCCTTCCTTGATTAGCACGAAGCCATTATTAACATTTCATTCGTCTGTTCATATTTGACGCAAATTAGGCTCGAGAATATAATGACGTCCCTCAAAGAAACAGCAAAGAATTCTTATAGTCAGATAATTTCGTTTCTTTCCACCGTCATAATGAAGATCAAAGATGCTGGAAAAGTCTTCGCTGCAATAATAAGGTACATACTCTGTTTCTCAATTCTTCTTCTTCTTCTTGAGGATAATTCAGCTGATCATTGATGTGATCTAGGAGCATTGAGGATGATACCCAAAAAGAAGCTATGAACATATATTACAGCTTGTTCACTTGGTTGCTTAGCATACTCTTTACCTTGAAGATCACAGATACAGGAAAGGCCTCCTCCTCAGCAAACGACTCTGTTATAAGGCCATGGTTCTCATCAAATCAGTTTCGTCTCTGACAACGTTATCGGCAACGTTGTCTCAAATGCATAAGAGAAACCCAGCCCCACTCCTCCTCATGCTGCTCCTTGAGAGTATAGATTCTATTTTAGCTCTGAGCATGATTTCAAGGCTCGTTCTGTGGATCTGCGTGTTCCTATGGCTCTGTATTTTTGTGTTGTTTGGGTATTGCTGTCATACAGAGCTCAAAGAACTGATCCTACAAATCAAGACATGGACTGGGTTCGCAACCCCTGAAGATGGATCCTTACCGACTGTTGCATAGGCCGCCGTTGCTGAACAGTGACGTATTTTACACGTTCCTCGTTTTTGATATAGAAATAACAACGTTGTTGCTTGAGCATGTTGTTAGTTTCCCTTATTAAAACTTAAGATTCGGTTTGTACCATACGTATGGAAATAATGCATTGAGAGGATTCCCAATCATCGTGAAGAAGAATTAAATTTGAGCATGATTTATTGGGGGGGTGTTTGTTATAAAGTTTTCTGGGATTTTTAGGATTGGCTCTTGGAAATGACCTCTGAGCATCTGTGAGTGTTTTTCAATACCTGGGTTCCGGTTTGTTTAAGAGTATTGGAGTCTGTTAAAATATTTTTAGTTAAGCTTGTTCGTCAGTTAATTATAGTGGTTATTGTACACGTGTCAACTCATTTGCTGAGATTATAAATATTGTACTGTGCATTCAAATTAATACAAGTCGGATTTATTTTTCTCTATTCATTCTCTCATCCATCATCCCACTACAGAGCATTTTGAAAAGCATGTACAATTGTAGAGCGTGACCCAGTTCATTTAGAACCTTAAAAATACACGTGGCGGAATGCTGTTAGTATGTAAATTGCTTTAAAACGATGTTTTGACTATAAAGTTTAAATTAACCTAAGAAGTAACCCTGCACTAATTTCTTCTAAAAGTGTAAATGCTAAATCATAAATTACTACTACAATACACAAATTAACGTTAGTGGATCGCATGTCATGTCAATAACATATAAAGGAAGAATGACATCGAGATATCTTGGACATTTTAGTACCTACTCAAAAAAAGTAGTTGTCAATTTTTTTTCTCTAAAATACCCAAATCTTAGTTCCCCAAGCATAAAATTACAATAAATAAATAATCTTATTTACAAGACGGTCCTGATTTATACTAATGCAAAAAAAAAAAATTTTAACGGTTAAGTGATATCGAATTAAAATTTAAGAGAATATTTTGAAATATTTTAAATTTAAATACTTATTTAAAATGATAATTAATGTTAAATGGTGATATATTTTTAAATTTAAAATAATAACTAATAATGTTAAATGGTCATAAATTTTTTTTTTTTTCGGTTGGGGTGGAAGGTTATAAACTTATAATAATATTTTAACTTCTAGTCAATTTTCACCACCATTTCAGTGATTTCACCGCTCGCAAATCGACGATAGATTAATTAATAATTAATAATTAATAATAATAAATCGGGGAACTCCCGCCTTTCCGAATATCCCACCTTTTTCTCCTTTTGCTGAGCGACGTCGTTTTGTGTCGAGTGTGGTGCGCTGCTGGCACTGGGGTTCTCTTCTTCTCCGACGACCGCCGCGCCCAGATTTCCTCGCTCGCGGTTACGGCATATTCTCCGTTTCAGCTTTCTTCTTCTCCTTCTTCAACTCAATCACCACCACCTTCTTCGTTTGCTACTCTGTTTTTCATTTGTTGCGTAACGGCACTTGTCGTAGCATTGCGAGAAAGAATTATACATGGGCGACGCTAGCGACACCCTTCGCATACTTGTAGCTACGGACTGCCACCTTGGCTACATGGAGAAGGACGAAATACGACGTCATGACTCATTCCAAGCATTTGATGAAATTTGCTCAATAGCTGAGCAGAAGCAGGTGTTTCCCTCTTTTGACTTCTTCGTTTTTCTCTATACTTCTTATTTGTTTATCTTCTTGCCTATGTTATTCTGCTGACACATTAGGTTCGTTGATATTCTTTTGAGTTGCTTCTAGTTTTTTTGGAGTGAGCAAAAATCCTCACAGCTCAAAAGCCAGTTAATGGAAATTGCTCCTCTCCTTAGTACTTGGCATATTGTTTTTGTTTCAAAATATGCTTGTTGTGCATGGGATTTTATGTCGGCTCATGGAGATTATTTGATGGAATGTATTTGTATACGGTGTCAGGTTGATTTTTTGTTACTTGGTGGCGATCTTTTCCACGAGAATAAGCCATCGAGATCAACATTGGTTAAGGCTATTGAGATTCTACGTCGACATTGTCTTAATGATCGGCCAGTGCAGTTTGAAGTTGTCAGTGATCAAACGGTTAATTTTCAGAATGTGTAAGAAATTTATGTAATTAGCAACTAATTGGCAACTAATTTTGGCAGGTATTTTCAACCAATTTATGTTATTTTCAATTGCTTAGTCAGACTAAAATCTCTGCTGGCCATGCTGATTACTTCTGCAGCAACCTGTTTAATCCTTTTCAATTGAAGTTTATTTTAGTAGATAATTATATATGGGCTATCTTCTAGCATTTTCTCTGCTCTTTTAACCCCTTTTCTGCTTAGACTGATCCTGCTTTGTTATATAATTTTCGGTTTACCTTGCTTTTGCTAATGAATACTCTGGATATATTAGATTTCATGCTCACAGAGCAGTTCATATATGATCACATATTCATTTCTATTCACGTTATACTTGAGCGCTCTCCTTGCTATTGTAAAATACCAAAAAGCTTCGCTTCACCTGGTTCAATGTGTACAACTTGTGTCTTTTCCCCTTTTCTTGTTTTAACAGATTTGGTCATGTGAATTATGAAGACCCTCACTTCAATGTGGGCTTGCCAATTTTCAGCATTCATGGAAATCATGATGATCCAGCAGGCGTGGTATGAGTATTGTCATAAAATTATACATAATTTTTGGATATTTACTTACTATGGTTGCCAAGGCAACTGTTGTTTTGCTTAAAGTTCTTCTGTTTCTTATGTATACAAGATACAAGACCTGGGCAGGCTGCTATTCTTCTTTCTTCCCGATAAACCTTATCAATTACCAACTTCATTCATTATTTTTTAAATCTGGTATCCTTGAGCGAGGAGTTCAATATTGCATTTGAATCTGACGAATTAAGTAGGCTGGAAGCAAGTAAACATGCATTAAAAAGTCCTCCACAGTTGTTGGAAATGGTTGTTTTAGAACTGGATGCATTAAAGCACTCCTTTCACTATGATGTTTCTTTAAATATGTTGCATGGGTTAGGAAATCTTGTTTGAAATCTATTCCTTTCAATTAATAAGTATATGCTATAGTGCATCTAGAGGTCGTCTTAGCTACAATAAATATGTACGCCTCACTAAATGATTGTGACAGGACAACCTTTCTGCAGTTGATATTCTCTCAGCATGTAATCTTGTCAACTATTTTGGAAAAGCAGTTCTCGGTGGTTCTGGTGTTGGACAGATTAATGTCTACCCTATTCTTATCAAGAAGGTTTGTTTTGAACATTGGTAACACCAGAATGGGTTCGAGTACAAATTTTCCATTCTTTAGAAGATGGAAAAACTAGGACCTTCCAATGTGTTAATCACTTCTGAGATGTATCTCCACAAATTGCAGGGTTCAACAGCTGTAGCTTTGTATGGCCTGGGGAACATTAGGGATGAAAGGCTCAATAGGATGTTTCAAGTATGCTCAGACAAAATCTTCTTTCAAGCAGTTCATCTATGGATTTAATTGTGCTCGCTTATGGATGTGGTATATTATTTTTCCTTCAGACACCACATGCTGTACAATGGATGCGGCCTGAATCTCAGGAAGGATGTCAGGTGTCTGATTGGTTTAACATTTTGGTACTTCACCAGAACAGGTTTGTACCTACCTGTGAGTTTGTGCTTTTTCTAGAGATTCCATCAAATAGTGTGGTTCAAGATGAGATGCTGATCTGCATGAGATCTGCATCTGCGTACTGTCCTTGAAACTTTGTTCATGTGCATGGTTTAGAGCATCCGAGTTATAGATTTTAATCTACTTGGAGACTGATCCAATTTTCTAACATGGTATATGCAGGGTGAAAGCAAATCCAAGAAATGCAATAAATGAGCACCTCCTGCCCCGTTTCCTGGACTTCATTGTGTGGGGGCATGAACATGAATGTTTGGTCGATCCACAGGTGCATTGATTAAAGGTCAGCCCATATAAGTATTGTATGTATTGCGCTGTTTAACTTAATGTGGATTTTTCTTTAGGAAGTTCCCGGAATGGGATTTCACATATCGCAACCAGGTTCTTCTGTTGCCACATCACTGATTGATGGAGAATCAAAACCAAAACATGTACTTCTTCTGGAAATAAAGGTTGTCCATGAATGGGAATCTAGAAAATGGCTTCATAAGAGCAGCTACCATGCTTTATATTCTTCTTCTTCTTCTTCTTTTTCAATTTCAAGGGCTTAAATTGATGATTATTGACAGGGCAATCAGTATCGTCCAACTAAAATACCTCTCATGTCTGTGAGGCCTTTTGAGTATACTGAGGCAAGATGATAACCAATATTATTTTATTCTTCTGTGATTGGGACAGACATTTCTCCTTCTGTTTGAAACACACTCAATTAAGAGAACTTGAAATTGTGTGATTGAAATCTTCATGGTGCAGATTATATTGAAGGATGAACCTGATATTGATCCCAATGATCAAAATTCAGTTCTTGAACATTTGGACAAAGTGGTATGTATGTCTCCTAATATTGATGGTAATGTTAGTTTCTTAATTAAATTTTCTCCTAATGTATTTTGGTTACTCATGAAGTCTTTTCTTGAAAAGGTAAGTCAAGTTTCTTGTAAATAAATGTTTTCTTCTCTGGTTCCACAAAAAGGCTATTTTGAGATAAATTTTGGTCATTCCATTGCATTATAATTTGTTATTCTGCTACAAAATGTGGCCTGGACCAAGGCAATTTTGTTTTTTTGTTTTTTGTTTTTTTTTACCCTGTGTTTTATTCAACTTTTGCTTAAAGCAACTTCACTTGGAATTTCCCCTTTCTCGTTGTAATGCTCTAGCTAGCATATAGAAATAATAGTACAGCGATTCAGGTCGGAAAGCTGCTGGAAAAATCAAGTAAAAAGGCTGTGAATAGAGCAGAACTTAAGCTTCCACTAATACGTATCAAGGTAATTATTATGTAAGGAACAAAACTTTTAAGTTCACTTTTTATGTTCAACGCTCAAGGGCATTTCTTCCTAATTGACTGCGATGATCTCACTGGTTTTTACATTACACTCTTAGAAAGCTAGTTATCTTCAATCATTTATTGATAAATCCAGGGAAAGTCAATGCAACTTGGTTTTCTCTTGTGACATGAATTCAATTTCACAAATCCTTTGTAAGACATTTAGCTGCACAGATTTTTATTCAAGCCATAGTCTATTGACTATAATGGGCATCTGCTGCCTCTGATACTATTATGTTTTTATCTAACAATCTTGACGTCGACAATATTATTTATCAGGTAGACTACTCGGGATTTATGACTATAAATCCTCAAAGATTTGGGCAGAAATATGTGGGAAAGGTCCTTTTGTTTATCTCTCTTCCTGATAGTGAATTACTGCTAATTTTTGCTAGAGATTTTTTTTATAATGGTCATTGGTCTTCAATATGTTAGGTTGCGAATCCCCAAGACATTCTCATATTCTCAAAGTCTACAAAAAGGGCAAAAGGCGAAGGTAATTTTGATTGCCTTTGTGTACCCTTTTTATTCATATGATCAAAAGTAATTTTGGATTAATTATTAATCCAACAAGTTCCACGTATGGTACTTGATTGCGCATTGATAATACACCTAAAAAATATTTTCTTTTTGGAAATGTTGATGTTATCTTTCATTATGCTTAATAGTTTGATATAGTATTATGCATGCATACGCTTTCTTTTTCACAACTTTTTTCTGGTTTATCAACCCACTGTACTTTCTTTTCCCCACAGTAATTGAATTAACCTCTCAAGTGTTTAGCTCTGAATCCCCTCGTCACTCTCTATTCATAATTTATCAGTTTTCTGAACTTATTATTTGTTCTGACATTGGTTTCTCTTACCCCTTATTTCATTGTAATGGTAAATGGGACTGAGACAACAGTAATGGAGACGGCAGAAAGACAAAAGAAAGAAAAAAAGAAAGACCTTCCTCCTAAGATTTTTTTTTTTAACCTGTGGAACAGTGGAAGCTCAAGTTGTGTTGTGTACTTTGAAACATTGTTTGATGTGTTGTGAGCCACCCTTCTCTACTGTTTTTGTTCTGAGTGGAATCAACATTGGACTAATTAAGGAATTGGTAGTTTTGTTTGGATTAATAATTATCCAATGGGCACTCAAGTGGGGTGGGGAGTCCTCTCCAAAATATAGGTGTTGATTTGGGAGAAATAGCCCACTTAGGTGCTGCATAGAACATATCATGCTGCTTAATGTGGGGCTTAGACATCCCATACCATTTTAGTCTCCATAATCTCTTTGCAAAATAACAAAACAAAGTACAAGTCAATCAAGTGACTTGCTTAAGCAAGTGATTATAATTTTGTTTGAGGCTGAAAAAAGGGGGGAATAAGGTGAACTTTCCATTTGCTATTATTTTTTTTTCCAAATGTTGATGGATATAGTTTGACGCACGCGGCTAAAGAAGTTAGTCCATAAGAGCAAAATTAGATTTGGTACTTGGAATGTTGGGACATTAAATTGTAAATCTGTAGAGGTTGTAGGGGTTATGATTCAAAGGAAAATCAATATCCTTTGCTTGCAAGAAACAAAATGGCGTGGAGAAAGAGCTAAGGATATTCAAGGTTTCAAACTTTGGTATACAGGAAAAGTAAGTGCACGCAATGGAGTAGGCATCATTATAGATAAGGAGTGGAAGAAGAACGTTGTAGAAGTTAGCAGAATTGGAGACAGAATTATTTCTTTAAAAATGATAATTGGACGTGAGACTGTTAATATTGTTAGCGCTTATGCGCCGCAAGTCGGGACAGAAGCCAGTCTTAAGGAATTATTTTGGGAGGATCTGGAGGGGTTGATTCGACACATACCACAGAGTGAAAAGATTTTTATTGGAGGAGACTTTAATGCGCATGTCGGGAGGGAAGCTGGTCAGTATGCGAGGGTGCATGGTGGTTTTGGTTTTGGAGAGCTAAACAATGAAGGGCAAACTCTTCTTGATTTCTCATTGGCGTATGATTTTAAGATTGCCAACACTTGTTTCAAGAAGAGAGATGAGCATCTCATCACTTACAAAAGTGGAGCCTCAAGGTCGCAGATTGATTTTCTTTTGGTTAGGAACACAGATAGAAAACTTTGTAAAAATTGTAAGGTGATCCCTGGAGATGCTGTAATGACACAACATAGGGTCCTAGTCCTTGATGTGTGTATTATGAGTAAAATCCAAAAACGTCGACAAGTAGTAACACCAAGGATTAGGTGGTGGCAATTAAAAGGTGAGAAGCAAGATATTTTCAAGCAAAATCTTTTGGATAAAGGAATTTGGGATTCTCAGGGAAGTGCTAACATCATATGGGAGGATATGGCTAAAAAGATACGGGAGGTTGCAAAAGTAGTTTTGGGAGAATCGAAAGGGTCTGGTCCGAGAGATAAGGAGTCTTGGTGGTGGAATAATAGTGTACAGGACAAAATCAAGTATAAGAAGAACTGTTTTAAAGCCATACATTTGTGTAACAATGAGGAAAATTGGGAGAGGTACCGTATGGCTAAGAAGGAAACTAAGAGAGCTGTGGGTGAAGCTCGTTCCAAAGCTTTTGAAGAATTTTATAAGAACCTTGAGACGAAGGAAGGAGAGCAAAATATTTATAAGATTGCCAAGAGTAGGGAAAGAAAATCAAGAGATCTAGAACAGGTAAGGTGTATTAAGGATGAAGAGGGAAGAATTTTAGTTACAGATGATGAAATTAAAAATAGATGGGAGACTTATTTTTCTAAACTTTTCAATGATGGAGAGGATTCATCTAGTAACTTGGAGGATTTAGTAACTGGTGAAGGAGAACAAAATTTGTCATTCTATCGAAAAATACGTGATAAGGAGGTAAAGGAAGCTCTTAAGAAAATGGCAAATGGTAGAGCTAACGGACCTGATTGTATATCTATCGAAGCGTGGAAATGTTTAGGTGAAGAAGGGGTGAGATGGTTAACTAAGTTATTTAATGTGATTTTACGGTCCAAGAAAATGCCTGATGAGTGGAGGAGAAGTACATTAATTCCTATTTATAAAAATAAAGGAGATATTCAGAATTGTACTAACTATAGAGGGATTAAACTCATGAGCCACACAATGAAATTGTGGGAGAAAGTAATTGAGCACAGGTTGAGATTGGAGACAAGTATTTCTGAGAATCAATTTGGTTTTATGCCAGGTAGATCAACTACAGAGGCGATTTATCTACTAAGGGGATTAATGGAAAAGTATCGTTGTAAAGATAAAGATCTACACATGGTTTTTATTGATTTGGAAAAAGCTTATGACCGTATACCAAGAGAATGCTTTGGAAAGCGTTGGAAAAAAAGGGAGTACGGATTGCTTATATTAAAGCCATACAAGATATGTATGAGGGGGTAAAAACTAGTATAAGAACGCCTAGTGGTCAAACAAAGGATTTTCCTATAAAGATTGGACTACATCAGGGATCATCTCTGAGTCCTTATTTGTTCAACTTGATTTTAAATGTTTTGACGGAACATATTCAAGAGGAAATCCCGAAATGTATGCTCTTTGCGGATGATATAGTTCTTATAGCAGAGACAAGAGAAGAGGTTAATTGCAAACTTGAGTTATGGAGGAGGACATTGGAGTCGAAAGGTTTTCGTCTGAGTAGAATAAGACGGAATATTTATATTGTAAATTTGGTAAAGGACTATTCGAAAATAATTTGGAAGTGAAATTGGGAGATCAAATTATACCTCAAGTGGAAAAGTTTAGATATTTGGGAGCCATTATTCAAAATGATGGCGAAATCAGTGGAGATATTTCATATAGAATTCAAGCTGGGTGGTTTAATTGGAGAAAAGCTAAAGGAGTTATTTGTGACCGTAAGGTGCCTAATAAACTTAAAGGAAAGTTTTATCGTACTGCTATCAGACCGGCAATGTTATATAGTAGTGAATGCTGGGCTCTAACGGGACAGCAAGAGCATAAAGTTGGAGTAGCAGAGATGAGAATGTTACGATGGATGTGCGGACATACACGTAAAGATAAAATTCGAAATGAGCACATACGTGAAAAAGTGAGGGTGGCACCTATTGAGGAAAAAATGGTAGAAAATCGGTTGAGATGGTTTGGGCATGTACAAAGAAGACCAAGGGAGGCACCAGTGAGAAGAGTGGAACATATAACTTTGAGTCCGATTAAGAGAGGTAGAGGAAGGCCTAAGAGAACACTCTTGGAAGTTGTTGAACGTGATCTCTTAATTAATAATATTTCTAAAAGCTTAATAAATGATAGAGCACAATGGCGTCTTGCAATCCATGTAGCCGACCCCACCTAGTGGGATAAAGGCTTGTTGTTGTTGTTGTTGTTGTTGATGGATATAGTTTAACCTTGAAAGATTTTTGTTTGGTTCTGTGAAATGCAGGTAAAATTGATGATTCAGAAAGACTCCGTCCAGAAGAACTAAATCAGCAAACTATTGAAGCACTGGTTACTGAAAATAATCTGGTATTTATTGAGGCCTTCCAGCCTTTTCTGTTAATAGCTTTTATATATACTTGATGATTTTAAAAAGGACCAACATTCAGATTTACTAGGCTGCGCCCTATATTGCAATATGTCTAACTTTCTAGAATCTTGGTCTAAACATTGTTTATATTCGGTTTTTGTCCTGTCCTGCCCCCCCAACCCAAAGTAGGGAAAATTTTAGAAGGGAGAGACTAAAGGGATTAATGTATTCTCCCTAAATAATCGAAAGAAGAAAAGACATTGTTAACACAAAAGAGTTCTAGCTCTCCATATGTATCAGGGCTTTGCTGGTTGTAGAGAATAGAGATAAAAAGACATTGTTAGCACAAGAGTTCTACCTCTCTCCATATTCATCTGGGCTTTGCTAGTTGTAGGGAATAGAGATACAGCAAATAACGTTTCTGGTATCAGGGTTTGCTGGAGTTTGCATCGAAGATAATGAAAATGGATTGTAAAATTTTGGATAGGATAGAAAAGACAAATGTAATGGCGACTCTTGCACACATTTGAACTATGGCAGCTCCCCTGCAACCTTCC
Source organism: Prosopis cineraria (assembly GCF_029017545.1). Taxonomy (NCBI): domain Eukaryota; kingdom Viridiplantae; phylum Streptophyta; class Magnoliopsida; order Fabales; family Fabaceae; genus Prosopis; species Prosopis cineraria. Next base: position 7,973,795 of record NW_026555337.1, read on the forward strand.
CCTGATCTATAATGTATGATACAATTCCTTGACATCCCTTTAGGAGTTCTATTTTAACAGGTTTCTCTACATACATACGTATACGTATACATATATATATATATGGTGCCAGATCAATTTATTTATTTTTGACAAATCTGCCTAATACTTTTGCAGAAAACGGAGATACTTCCAGTGAATGATTTGGGTATTGCATTACACGATTTTGTGGACAAGGATGAGAAAATGGCATTCTATTCTTGTGTGAAATACAATCTTGATGAAACACGAGTGAGCATTCTGTATTACATTTATCTTCCATGTGTCTGGTCTCTGCCATTCAACCTTGGAACATCCTCCCATTATGTATTATATTATTTTGGGCTTGGCGACAAGGAATCTGCTTCTTATTATTATTGTTCCTGCACACATTGTGTATTGCATATATGTCTCTTGTCCTTTCTCTTCTCCTTGTTAGAGACATTGATGACTTACTCTTTTACTTATACAGAACAAAATTGCTAAGGATTTTGATACCGTGAAGTTTGAAGAGGAAGATTTGATTGTTAAAGTTGGAGAGTGCATGGAGGTTGGAAGATTCATTGTTTTCTTTTTCTTTTCAATTTAAGGATTAAGTTGTCTCTAAATCCAATATGGTTTTGTGGACACTGGACAGTAGTTCACTTTGGTTTTGTGGAGTAGCCTTTACAGCTACTGTGGCTTCTCACCATGGTTTCAGTACATTGACACATGTAACATAGTTCTTGTGACTGACTTTATTAATGCTCTTCCTCACTTTTTGCTTCAGGAACGTGTCAAGGAGAGATCTATCCGTGGCAAGGATCCTACACAGTTTACTGATAGTGCTCAACCATTGGAGGTAATCTCAACATGGGATATGGGACCCAGTATTTCAGTCGTGATGATAATGTTTTTAGGTGCCAATGTTTGCCATCACTTGTATTCTTAGCTTCTCGTTTTAACTTTATATAGGAATTCCAAAGCAGAAGTGCTGCTGGTTTGGGAAATGCAATTTCTTTTAGCGATGACGAAGATACCATGCAGATATCTGGCTCAAAGCCAAGCACTAGAGGTCGTAAAGGGTCCTCTGGACCATCTCAAACTCCTTCAAGAGGGAGGGCCAGGGGCAGGGGCAGGGGCAGGGGCTCCAGCACCATGAAGCAAACGACTCTTGATGCATCATTAGGGTTTCGCCCATCTCAGAGGTTTTTTTTATTATTGATGGATAATTTTTTTGAAGTCTTTTTGATTCTTTGCAACAGAGTAAATTCAAAGGAGACATGGATATCGATCAATACAAGTCTTAGGGGTTTTCATGTGTCCCTGTTGTGGCATGTATATCTACCAGTTTGTAAGGGCGTATGTGATACTCGACAACAAGAAGAAGAAGAACAAGCCCTACCCCACTAGGCAGGGTTGGCTACTTGGATTGCATATATGATACTCAAGCATGACAAAAAATTGATAGCACCGGATAGATACATGATTGGGCATGAAGTCTTCCTGGATATCTATATTCTAGTATTTTAGGATGATCAGGCTTCTGTTCTCGTCAACCATTTGCTTTTGCGGTACCTAAGGCTTTGTTGTTAATGCAGGTTGGCATCAAAGAGTGTTGCTGAGAATGATTCTGCTTCTAGTGAAGATGCTGGAAAACATGAAGTAGAAGAGATTGATGACAGTTCGGTAGGGGCCAACTCCACTTCTTTTTCATTGAATTACTCCCCTCAATTCTAAATTTCAAAGTCTCTTTGATTCCTTATGTGCCAGTCCAATACTTGTGATCTGACAATTTTGTGAGCCTTATGCGATGGTTCGTCTTTGAAACATAATATGGTTAATATGTACTTTATATTTTATTGTGAAGGAAAATGAAGGAGAGCTCCCAGGAAGGAAAAGAGCTGCTTCAAAGGACGAGCTAGAGGGTCTAATCGAGCTTCTAAAAGAGGAAGAAAATCAGATAACTCATCAATCCATAAAATGTTCATGAACAATAATGATGACGACGACGACGACGACGATGAAGACAATGTCAGGAAGAAATTAAGTAACTTACCTCGGGTTCGTATTTTCCTTTTTTAATATAGTTTCTTGATTTCTTTCCTGTCAATTTTATATTGCCATCATACCATCCTTTTCAAAATTTTTGTTTCACTTTCTTGCTTTCCTTTGTTTCACCATTTCCCTTCACGGGTGTTGCTCCAATGTGGTTTCTGACTCATTTACTTTATAACTACTCTTGTATGCTACCGACGGTATTTGTAGGTTGGATCAAGTGGAATTAGTGTTTGAAAGGCAAGGATCACGATTTTTATGCCAACTGACAAGTCTCTCAATATCTTGATTTTGTTTTTTTTTTTGGATAAAAATATCTCGATATTATTAATGCTGTCCATGTCAAAATTGAAAATATTGAGCGTAAAATAATTTCTGCTGTTATCCATGCAATGTACTGCACTTCTACTGTGGGGATACCTGCTTATTGTTTGGGAACAGGGAAGTTTAATTTTGGTGGAAGAGCCGTCTCTTGGAATGATTTTTCATTCTTATTTAATTTGGTTTAGCTTACAATACAGTCTCATTTCATGCAATCTTATTTTGCAGAAAATGCCATCTTATTTTGCAGAAAATGTTAATACCAAGTGTAATTCTAGCAAGATTTAGACGCAGTTTTTTTAGTGCAAAAAGATTTCATTCAAAAAGTCAACTGTATGTCAGAGCGATCTGTTAAACAGAGTTAAATGCAGTTTTTGATTAAAAAAGAAAAATGCAGTTACTGTGACTGTTAATGGGAAAAGATTCCGTTGGCCCTTGGCTTTGATCTATCGTCGTTCGTGTTAAGAGCATGATACGTTCCTTTTTTTTTTTTTTTTTTGGGTTACATTAAAATATGATGCTTTCTTGAGAACTCACAGTTTCATCTTTTTACCGTGGAGATGACAGCTTTTGTTCTTGCAGGTAACAAAAAACTACGGAGCTTTAAGAAGGTGAAAATCGGGTGGACTATTTCCCAAAGGTCATGCTGGCTTTGTAGTCACAGTGTTAATTATAATTATCGATAAATTACCTTGTATAAAAATTTTTGAAAATGTTTATCCTGGTTTGGAAAATAATGTGATGTGACATCAAGGGGTGCAAGGTTTCAGCACGGTTGGATTCATGAACCGTGGCACTCGAGGGTTCCCTGAATATTCTCTCCCCTCTTCATGAGGTTTATTAAGAAAAAATATCAATCAAGGACCACTAAAATTGTTGGAGTAAATTTATATCAATTAAAGATTATTTGTTGTCAAAATTAAATAGATGCTTGTTGATTCAAATTAATCTTTTATCAATAAGTATCTATTCTTGATTTAACAACTCATTGTAAATTAATAATAATTTATTCAGGTTTATTTTCTGTTTAAGTTTTGACAACAACTTGTCTTTAATTAATATAAATTTGTTCTAATGATTCTTAATTGCAATTTTCCCATTTATTAGTGGTTCTTGCTCTAGGAACATTTATATTGTTAGAATTTGAATGCATGATTTTTTTTTTCTCATGTTCAAATGTTTTATTGTTTTTTGTTGGTAACTTCATTAAAGTTTCAATTTGTTTTTGGTTTAGAAGTTGACAATTTCATCCTTGTATCATTTTTAGAGGATTTTTTTTTTTAATTTGCATCAATTTCACAATAATTGTTTTGAAACAACTCTTGATTCATACGAGGTTTTTGTTAGATAAATTATCAAGTTACATGACAAATTAGTCCTAAACTAGAGATCTAGAAGTGAGATTTTAAATTTATTTTTGCTTTAATTTTCCTTTTCATTATATAATTATCCTACTATTAATGGATATTAATTTCAACTGTTAATTAATTAAAAATTATTTAAAAAACTTCAAAGTTACAACAAAAGATCAATAAAATTTTCTTGTTTTTTTTTTAAACTTTTCAGGATCTCGTCTATAATTTTTTATTTTTATCTTTTTTAAATTTTTAAAATGTTTTTTTTAATTTTTTAGTCAATTAACAATTTAAAATTTTTTTGTTAATAATAAGGGTAACATTGTTGGAAAAGAATATTGCACTGTAAATGAGTTTAAAATTTCTAACATCTATGAACTTATAATTTTAGAGTTAATTTCCCAATTAACCCCAAGTTATTTTAGTTTCTTAGATTATGTGCAACTTATACCAGATTTTATGAATATATCATATGCACCCTCAAATTTTCTTAATATCTTTATATTTAATAAAAAGATAAATTCATTATTTATAAATAATTAAAATAAACAATAAATAAAGGAATAACTATTTGTTATTTTAGTTTTATATGAAATATTAATTTAAATGGGATAGATAGAGACAAAATTGAACACTTTTAAAATTATAAAAAATTAATCACACTTGCATTTAAAATTAAAATAGACCAAAATCTATATACTAGTATAATATATTTTTGATTCAGAGTACTTCTATCATGAGCTCTGGCCTGACTATCTTCATTCAATAGTTTCATTCCACCCAACTTTCACAACCAGGTCCACAAGTTCTTGTGAACTTACATGCGAGATATTCCGAACTTTAGTAAGATTCTTATATTTATAATTTATTCCCCTCCCTCCCTTTCTTTTTCAAAAGTATACTTATCCTTCTTCCAACTATGATACTTGATACCCTTTGAAGAATATAGGGAGAAAGATATGTTCTAAGGACCAATTAATTCAAATTGATTCTCAACCGAATTGTAAATTTAATTCTCAATTTTACAACTTTATTATAATAAATTTGTAATTTGTGTTTCAAATTTTAATTGAAAAATAATTTTCAACCATGTTAAAATTTTAAAAATAAATTATAAATTTATCACAATAAAATTACAAAATTAAAAGTTAAACTTAAAAATCTCTGAAATTTGGTACTTTGAAATTGGTTGGAACTTTTTTTTTGTCATTTTCCCAAGAACATGTGTGCTCTTAATGGCTAAAATGACAAAGGAAATCCGATTGTTTTTGTGGGGCGGAAAAAAAAAAAAGGAAGCGACCGCGCATTGTGAAGGGTTTGTAAAATGGGCTTGAAAAGCAACCCAAGAAAAGTGTCCATTTACAAACGTGCACATTCAATACGGTGGAGCGACCAAAAAAAAAAAAAAAAGAATTGTGGAGACGTACTCATATTGCACCATACGCAGGGTCATAGTATGTAGCTCTAACCTTATCTAAAGTAGATCCTTCTGGACAGATGGGTAGCATTTTTAGCATCATGCGCAGCCTTTCCCTGAAACAACATTTGGATAAGACTTTAAAAACATACGGTGACAAAAATGGGAAAGACCAACTTAAAAACTCCCCCCCCCCCCCCCCCCCAAAAGAAAAAAAAAATCAGAATGCGCCAATTCTGCCGGCAAAATATTGTCACAAAATTTTCCATCAAAGAACTATAGCATAGAGAAATTGTATGGGAATTCCTTGACGAAAAGGCAACAAGAAAATCAAACGTATTTCACTTTATTCTTGAGCCCGGACTCAGACAATAATATCTCTAACGAAATGATAAAGGATAACACTGCATCCAAATGAAAAAACTGATATGCAAGAGACAATTGATGACCTATGCCTTTCACACTTGAACTTAGCTTAAGTTGGAGGAGAAACAAATAGAGGGGCAAACTAAAAATTATGAAAAATTAAAATAAGATCTACGTAGCAGTTATACTACACCGTTATGCCGTTACGCCCATAGAGCTCAGCATCACGCTAAACAGCATATCCAAACTCCAAAAACAAAATTCTAGTACCCATTGAATGGGGAACAATGTAGGGAATAAAAAATCAATACATTCTACTAATATCCTACAAGACGAGGAAAGTTAAGCTATATGTCACAAACCTTTCGACATCGCCTGAATCTTCCTATTAGTTAAAAGAAGAAAGCATTGCAATTGTAAGATGGGCATTTAGGATCTTTCAACTACTAGTTCATCAAGGGTTTACTTACACTACATTACCTTTCAAGATCGCATGAACCTTCAATATAATTTCTTTGAAGTTCATTATGAATTAAATATTATACACCTTGTTAGATCACAAAAGTTTGATATTGGATGATTTTATTAAAGCAAAAGAATAGAGAACTTAAAACCTGCATTTGCAAAGCAGCTAATCCTGCTCTGGTACTCTTCTGCAGAATGTTGCGTTCTGTGATTCTCTGGTCTGTGGGCGGCCCCCCAGCAGGCACATCTCTTGTACTGCTTTTTCGATGTACTGCTACATAACTTGCAGAACTTGCGGTGTTCTCATTTCTCTCGCCAGCTAAACCATTAAGCTTGCCATTTTCCACTTGCTCCATTGTAGCACTAGCAGAAGAATTTTGTTTATTGGCAGCTAACCGAGCCCTTGAACGTACAATCTGACGGTGGAACTGCAAAAAGATACGTCTAAATTCTAGCTTAATTTGAAGATTATTAGGAAAGAAATTGTCACTGATTCACCAAAAAACTTTCAAAGAAAACAGAAGAAAAGAATCCTGATGAAGCAGATTTAGGTCATGCTATTGGTAGTTTGTGCTGCAAAAAGAAGGCATCAGAATTGACCTACCAAAGAGCCAGCTATAGCGGCTCAGGCAAAGAATTGCTTTGAAATAACATTATTAAAATATGGATGGCGAAGGGCAGTGCAGCTTTTCAGTTCTCACCAATGATTTTGTAGCTTTATGGCAACTTGGCTTCGCAAATTCAACTGCAGTTCCCAATCTGTCAAGCAGTTTCGGTTCCTCAATATGAACAGTAGATTTCCTGGATATGTTGGGAAGCTTGTATCTGCTCCTAGATTCAGGATTCAGAAAGGCCACCTCTTTCCCATCTGGAACAGTGTTTGAACATGAGCCAACACTAGACTTTCCATGAGATGATTTACGTGCCCTTGATTTCTTGCTATCACCATTAATATCCACTCTTGATGCTTTTTCCACAGCACAGCTTTTCCTAACGCTAGTACTATTCCTGAAAGAAAGTTGGCTTTTCTGACCATATGGTTTACTAGATACCTCCGTCAAGTTCTCCTGTCGCTGAGTATACTCAGATGTAACTGTACTTCTTGAATTACTCCCACCGGTCTTATTTTCCATGGAACCTGGCCTATTCACTAGGCTCCTACGAGTAGCCATGGACTTGGTACAATTCGATAAGGTTTTCCTACTTGCATTGCATTCAGAAACCAATCCCAATTTTGCACTTGACGTTCCTTTTGACTTGATCTCATAGGCTTTGGATTTCACTTCCGGACCAAAGCCAGAGACTTTCTGGAAGCATCTCCTGCTAAAACCCATAGCTGGAAGCTGCTTGTCAAACAAAACATCCAGATTAATCCCCCACTTCATGCTCCTATAGTGTTTTCCTCTTGATCTCGAGACTGAAGATGGATGCTCTGGCGAAGGTGGTCCTTGTGAGTCAAGTTCTGATGCCACTATCTCCTCACCAGATTTAGAAAATTTAGATTTTAACTGATGTGAAGACCACTGGTGGAACCTGAAAATGAGCAGATACCAATATTGTAGTCAAACAACGTTTCATAAACTAATGCGTGCCATGCTAAACGTGGAAAAAAAGGGGAAGAAGAAGGAAATTTACAGGTGGCTTTCGCTGAACCAGTCATCATTTCTACAATATAATAAAACATAAATAAAAACAGGTTAGCATCGAATGAATGAAATTTGACAACCTTAGTAAATAAAAGCAACACTTCCTTATTATATCTATACAAGTAGAAAACTCACATGTCTTCACCCCCAGACTTTGCTTCTAAAGTCAGATCCGCCCACATTGGGGCCTCAATATGTTCCTGTATGTCAAGCACCAAAAAGCAACAATCAGCCATGAATTGTGAGACAGAATAGCTATTCAGGAATATCAGACAAGAATATGACGATACGGTGCGAATAATAAGTAGAAATGCTAATAGAAGACGGTTTGGTTAAAGGATGTTGTATAAGTCTCATGCATCCAACATAACTTCATATCTGCCGGAAAATGAACGAAACTAAAAGACGTAACAAGCTGAATCTTCTAGGGTCCACAGAAGATGAAACCAAATTCAATTTTCAACTTGCTTTTCCTTTCACGCATTTCCCTAGCGCTAGCAGCAGAAAAACAAGGGACAGACAATTAGGCAACAAGAGGAGAATCCAACCATTTAGCGTTTCAATCAATAAATGCAAAACCAAATTGATACCTCGAAATGATGATCAAATTGCACAGCAAACAAATTCATCAGCTCTTCCAATTAACCAAAAAAAAAAACAACAAAATACAAACTATGGCGATATCGTTCCAAACTAAACATGTCAGAAGAGAACTAAAATTATGAAGGCGTAACGATTTTCTGTTAGGTAAAGAACAGAGATGATATCAAGATGGTAGCATAACAAAATGGCAATCAACGAAGACAAAATCTCAGATGTCTACTAATCCTAAAAAGATCCAGGCGAATCAAGGGATTAAACAAGTAAACCAAATCCTTGAGAAAAACTATAATGATCAAGGGATTACCAGGAAAGCCCAGTGATCATCCGCCCTCTTGATTACTATTTCTTTCTTTGAAGTTTCCATGACCTAACGATTCTTCGAAACTGGTTCGAATCTTCTTGCCGATTCAGAAATTTTAATGCTTCAGTGAGAGCTCAAGAGACAGTCTCAACATCCTCTAAACTATACTTGGTTTACTCCCTGCTCTTCTGCGGAAGGGAGCATGGCGCAGTGTCGACTGTCGAGGAAACAAAACGACACTTGAGCATTGTGGTGCGGAGGGAATTTGTGGAAAAGTTTATCAGCCGTTGGATGTGGGGATATTGTGATCTGTATCGTTTTTGGATGGTTAAGATTGAATGCGTTTTTATATTTAAATTAATTCGAAGTGGAAATGCTATTACTGGAAAATGAAACGGAGACAGCTTACCGTTGGAGTTGGGTTAAGACAGAACATTGAAATTGTAGATACTAATCATAGATATATTTTTCTTCACCACTTTTTCAGGTCATTTTTTGTTTTTCCTTTAATTATAAGTAATCATTTTTACATGACTTTGGCTTGATGAGGTACTTATATTTTTTATTATTTAATATACCATTACTTGTATCTGTTTATTAAACTATTATCTTTGTAAGGGAAAGATTGATTAAAGGCCATTTGAAGGCACTGTTTTTCAAAGTATCAAAACATTCTGAAATCTTGGCCCAAAAAAAAAAAAATACGTTTTCGAATTACTTTCCAATACGCGAAAGTTAAAATAAAACTAAGTTTGCGTGTAGTATGACAAAAATACATTTTGCTGATTTTTTTTTTTAAAGTCTACCCTTCTATTATTATTTACTTTGAGATTGACCCAAAAAATCTTTTAAGGTGATCAACAAGGTTTGAATCGATTGAATCCACGATCCATTTGTAACTCTTAAACCATTAAATAAACAATATCAACTTTATCATGTTAGAATTCTTAACAAAAATATTAAATTTAGTAATAATATCATAAAATAAAATATCTATCAAGTTCAAGATGGAATCATAGATCTAAAAATATTTATTTACAAAGTTAAAAAAATAGAAACGAAAGAGTAGAACAGGGATGTATTTTTTATTTTAGTCGTGAAAAAGGATTGATGTTTGCAAATGCTCTACACATCATATATTAGATATTTTTTATAAAATTGATCAACTCTTATAAGAAGTAGAGTTAAAAAAGGGGCTAACCCGACTTAGTCAAGTCGTTTAAACTCGAGTGTTCTTTAAATGGCTCATATCTAAAGCCCAGCCCTAAGCATAACAAGTTTAAGACCCTACGAACTTCAAGCCCTTTTACTTTTTTTTTAATTGAAAATAGTTCATTTATTCCATTGTAATATCAAACCTTACTCCAATGTCAAATCACATAGACTAAGTAACAATAAGCAAATAAAGTAAACACAATAAGCTCAAATTACAAGAACCAATAAGCAAATAAATTAAACAACATATAAATGAACTAGATGTTAGAAATACAATCCCAATCAAAATGATAGCAAGCAATGAAGCAAGGATCAACTGAATCTATCTAGTATCCACCACCAAGAACCACGGATGCATGAAAATCTTTAAATCAATACACATAAATACTTAAATATTAATGTTGTCTGCTTACTACATCAGTGCATCAAAGTCATAAGAACAAATTACTCACAAATCAAAGCAAAACACAAACACTCAAGCAAAATGCAAAATGTTAAGAGAAAAAAGCTCAAGCCTATGAGCAATAATAGATGAATGAAGGTTAAAGAATACAAGCACCTTGCAGACTCAATCAAATTTGATCGATCTTTGAAGAGTACAAGTGAGCTTGGAGACTCAGTTGAAGGAAATTAATATCTGATATGTATGAGCACATCGCAGACTTAGTTGGATTTGGTCGAAGGAGAGGGCTTCATGAACTTAGAGACTTGTAGACTTGATGAATGAAAACTCTAATGAATGAAACTTGGAGACTTGTAGACTCAATAGCTTCAAACAACACCGATGTCAGAGACTCATAGCTAGCAAAGTGAAGGTGGGGAATGACTAGTGAGCGTTGGTCATTGAATTGAGCGTCAATGAGGAGTGATTGATGCAGCATTGGTCGTCGTTGAAGATAGATCTAGAGACTAGAGTGGGCAAGTGGGGGTGAGACAATCAGTGTCTCAATGACTATGAGCTAAGTTTAAATTTGATTATCTGAAGGGTGAAGTCGTGAAGGAGAAGACTAAAAAAATCACGTGACTGAAATGAATAATTAAGGTTAACTTTTTTTCCCTTCCCTTCTTCAGAAAATATGGGCTCCAACTTACATAATACATATACAGTTTGAAGTTTTGCCTTTGTTCAACTAGGTAAAGTCCACATAAGACAGGCTACATGATGAAAAAATATATATTACACAGGAGATTGGGGCTTAAATGAACTAGCCTGTTTGAAACCATTTACCCCTTAAGGGTCCTAACTGCAAGCTCAACTCTCTAATTACATGAGCTTAAACGGGTCTGTTAGTGAGCTTGGCTTATTTTTTCAGCTTTAAAAAAAATATGATGGTTGATGATAGAATTGTTTAATAGTTTATATATATATATATATATATTTTGTGTATCCTTCTCATTCAAAAAGAGAGAGAAGAATAGGAAAATTAATATAGTGCGCAACAATGATTCGCATATCTTCTAAATGCATAAATTACAGTGTCATTGAAAATTTAAGAATTATAAGTGCTAGGGAAAATTGTCGAAGCCTTTTCTTAGGACACTATTAGTACAGCAAATTGCGGGGATAGCTCAGTTGGGAGAGCGTCAGACTGAAGATCTGAAGGTCGCGTGTTCGATCCACGCTCACCGCAATTCCAATACTTTTCTTTCGTTTTTCGGCGGCCCAAGGCCCACATTAGCATTTTTGCAGAGATAAAATGGGATAAAAAGATAGGAGCTAGAGATACTTCAAATCCTTGCAAGCCTTCTCATTGGTCGCCTAGACAACGCCGTCCCCACCACAACTCCCTCCCTCCCCTCTTCTTCACCACCAATCTCTCCGATTCTCTTCACGACCCATTCTTATAATATCTTCCGCTTCAGCCATCAAGGTCTCAACTTTGGTGCCTTCCAGAAGAGAAAGCTTGCACGTCATGGCATCCACGTTCATGGCAGCCTCAGCAAGCTCTAGCACTGTTCTTAAACCTTCCCCTTTTCTGGGTCAAACCAGATCATCCATCTCCAACTCTCTCAGAGATGTTGTCCCTCTCGGAAATGGCAAATACACCATGGTAATATAATTTCATCAGGTCTTACAGAAAATGACGCAATATATATCAGTATTTGAGGTTCTGGTTTGTGTTTTGTAAGCAGGGAAATGAGTTGTGGTATGGACCGGACCGAGTGAAATACTTGGGTCCCTTTTCAGCTCAAACCCCTTCATACTTGACTGGGGAATTCCCTGGAGATTATGGATGGGACACCGCAGGCTTATCTGCTGATCCTGAAGCATTTGCTAGGAACAGAGCTCTTGAGGTAACCATGGTTTCTTCTTTTTGAATGCTTGATGCTGCAATGCACACTGCCTCTTCCTTGTTCTATCTCAACCACAATCCCCTGTATTATAAATAGGCGCGAAGCTATGATTTAACTATGAAAAGGGTCAATATTAAAAATGTTATCTCTTACTCCCTCTCTCCTAATTTGGAGATTTTTTTTCACCTGGCTTACAGATTAAGAAAAAGATTAAGGTGAAACAAACCAAATTCATCAGTAAGCTCCTACGTTTAGGATTTAAGATTAGAGAATGTTACTGTTTGTCTATATTCATGTACTTTTGAGAGAATGATGAGCAAAGTTTGACAGTAATTTGAATGAAGGTGATTCATGGGCGATGGGCGATGCTTGGAGCACTAGGGTGCATCACACCAGAAGTTCTAGAGAAATGGCTGCGAGTGGACTTCAAGGAGCCAGTGTGGTTCAAAGCAGGAGCTCAGATTTTCTCAGAAGGAGGCCTTGACTACTTAGGCAACCCCAACCTGGTTCACGCCCAGAGCATCCTGGCCGTCCTTGGCTTCCAAGTGGTCCTCATGGGCCTGGTCGAAGGCTTCCGTATCAACGGCCTTCCGGGCGTCGGAGAAGGCAACGACCTCTACCCCGGAGGCCAGTACTTCGACCCTCTCGGCCTCGCCGACGACCCCGTCACTTTCGCTGAGCTCAAGGTCAAGGAAATCAAGAATGGAAGGTTGGCCATGTTCTCCATGTTTGGCTTCTTTGTTCAAGCCATTGTTACTGGAAAAGGACCGTTGGAGAATCTGTTGGATCACCTTGATAACCCTGTGGCTAATAATGCTTGGGTCTATGCCACCAAGTTCGTGCCTGGCTCTTAAAATTGGTATACCCGTGTTTTTTTGTGTGTGTGGGTGGGGTTATGAATGGAAGGACGCTAGTATTGTTGTAAGATGCGTAGTTTATTTCGTGATCGTGACATAGTTCAGATTAGTAGTGTAGTGTGTTACGTTTATCTTTCGGCATTCGTTTGCACGTCTAACTTGATTTAATAACTGAAATGAGAAGTCCTGGAAGAAAAGTAATATAACATAAGAAAATAAGCTCAAAGTTAATATTAATTAATGATGTGTAACGACTGACAAGCAGTAACTACCACCTACCTGCGACCAAACAAAAAAAAAAAAAGTAACTACTACCTACCTTATACGATACGACCAACTAGCGTAACTAGGACAAAAAGGAATATTTTTGTTGAGCAAAACAGGACAAAAAGGATTGAACATTGAACTTAAATGAACGAATCGAGTCTGGCCTAGATTTTTTTTTTTAAAAAAAAGCTAATTCATTCGCATGTAAATTACTTTTTAGATCAGCAACACGTCATTGATTATGACAACCACACCCTGGCACAGCTACCACATGATCGATTAATTTTTCCCCCTCAAATACGTAATTTTTTCTGAGTAAAATGTCATAAATTTTAGTATAGAATTTAACAAGTTTAAAAGAAGTTATTAGGAATTGACGTTTAAGTTGCTTTTTACACGGGGAAAGATGTAATTCTCCTAAAATGCAAGGAGAATCTATTAAGGCACAAATTTATAAGTTTATTAAAGGGATGCGCATTTTTTGTGAACTTGCAGGGGATATTTTGGATCAGCACTCAACATTTGCAAAAGGGAGCTGCGCTCTACAAAGTTCTAACATTCAGGTTAATCACCATTTCACTACTTCCGTGAATATTGAGTTATCGGCAGATACACACACGATAACGAGAATATGAACGAATTGATTGGAAGGAAGATATCAACGCTTCTTATTAATATCTTCAGAACTGAAATCAGTGACAACAGAATATACATGACAACATGAGCTAACTAGACTGTCGAACAATCCTATGCAGTCCTGCCAAAGTCTATAACTATGCACAACCTATCAATACTTCCAGGTTCCACTAGGTAGTAAATAGTAACAAAATTGGTAGATACAGAAGAAACACGTTTCCAACAGTGATGCAGACAATTCATAAACATTAGTGACAAACATTCCATTTGCCTTTTTCTTACCAAGTTATCTTTGAGCTTTTCGAGCAAGGTGAATGTTTGAACATTGATTACTATGAGGCTCTTGAGCTTAACTTCCCCCACCATCTCCGACGGCTCTTGTCCCCTTCTGTATTCCCTACTTTATGAAGCCTTGCTTTTGTCTCCCGTAATCTAAACTTGTATTCTTTCTTCCATCCCTCAAACTTGTGTCTAAGTTTCCTAAGTTCTTCATCCGGATTCATGATAGCAGACTGCCCAGACTTAGCCTCAAGCAGAGCCCTGGCATCGCAATCAAAAGTCTGTCGTCTCTGTTCGAATTCTCTCATCAGGTTGCTGACTGCAGACAACGTACCGTTAACTTCTCTTCCTGCCACTCCGGTATCAGAGAGGGAGAGAGAGCTGGAAAACTTGATAGGTGTGCTCCCACCTGGTGTTCGAGATATTGTGGAAGCAAAATCTTCAAAATCATGGTAACGAGGTGATGTAGCTTCTTGTCTTCCAGGATAACCAATGTTGTTATCAGAGGCTAGGCTCTTTCTGGCTGCAGCGAGACTCACCTACAATGAAATTGCATTTAGAAATCAAGGTGCAACAAACTTATAGTAGAAAAGAAAACTGACACACCCGACAGATTTAGCAAGTTTTCTTGCATAATAGGACAAGGCTTGTTGTTGTCATATCAGATTTAATACTGTTCTTATTGAATTGAACTTAGATGCATTTCTTTATATTTTTGCTATCAAGTTTCTCAATTAGAATATCACAAAAGTATCATTTCTAAGTAAAACACGATTAATGTACAGTTAAGTTGAGAAAAAACATACAGTCATACATTTCTCAAGCTATCATTAAAAAATTCTAGAGTTCTAATGTTTTAATTTTAATTGGAGAACCCTTTTCCGGTCATTTCCAATTAAGGAACTTAAAAGTGCTGCATAACTTTGTTTTCTCCCTTTCCTACTATCAACGACAAATGTAAAGCTAAAATAACCTAATTATTTAAAAGTTTGACCTGATTATCATTTCAACAACACAGCAGGCAAGTCTGGTGTGAAAATCGAACCACATTAAATATTGATGTTTACAATCCGGAGGCTTACTTGCAAAGATGCCATCTGTTTTTGCCACGTCTCCTCCATTGATTTCATCTTCGCCTCATATTCAATCCATTTTGTTTCATTTTGTTTCAGCTGTTCCCTCAATGCAGTATTTTCCTCTTCCTTATGCTCAAGGGTTGCCTCAGCCTTGAGTACCCGCCTTCGGAGTTCTTCCAAAGCCAAAGGCAAATTCTGAACCTGTTCTCTGGACGCTTCCTGAAAAGACAAAGAGTAAAACCTTTATCATCTTGAGCAGATGGAGCTTCCACAGACTAATGAGATAAGATACAGCATACCCACTTAAAATAATTCTATACAAATCCTCGTGTAAGCCAAGAAATTGCAATATGCTCTTTTTGTTTGGGTTTCCACACAACTGAGTTTAGATCATACCTCCATGCAAAGGAGGGTGTGTATCATTTCAGATAGAAGGCCAACATCAGCAGGCAGTATAGCAAACAAGAAAAATGATGACAGCATTCACTCCAAGCTGAAGTTTTAAGAGATAGAAGCAAACAAGAAAAATGATGACAGCATTCACTCCAAGTTGAAGTTTTAAGAGATAGAAGACGAGTTTCTTGATATATTGCAGTTGACAGAAACTTGTAGCAACAGAAAACTTGTGATAATCTCCCCAAGGAAAAAAGGTTCGCCTCACACACATGCGACTTATTAATTTCTCAGTTAAGTTTGCAGAGAAAAAAGAACGTATATCTGAACTATATGTGGTATTCTAATAATATATCAATAAAATTGAAGCATGAAATTTCTTGACATACTTTCCCCAACGAACTCATGATCATGGCTACCTACTACACTTGGGAGAACTCTTCTGTCTGTATATCTACCTGGTACGTAAGAATTTGTTATTGGCCCCATCTATAACAGCAGCATAATAAATAAGATGAGCACCGGCCCAGGTGAATTTCAAATATGCAGTTTCCCAGAACACACTCTTGATATTGTAGTTTTATTTGAATTTAAAATACAAAATACAGTTGACACCTAAAGAACTTTTTTCTTTGCTTTCTTTCTTTCTTTCTTTTTTTTTTTTACATATTTTTTTGGGGATTTACTTCTTTGAACAGTAGCATGCTACAATGGCAAAGTAATATCATTCTGTGAGAACTTTTTAAAAGACATGCCCACAAATTCTGGACGGAATTCATTATCTTGGTTTAACTTCAGCATAATCACTTATCTTGGTAGTAGTACTTAATATTAGTAACATCAAAAGATACAAAACTGAAAAATAGACGGCTTCAAATTTGGAAATATCCAAAATAACAGACTTTGTTAGTCAGACAGGAGAATCAAAAAGAGGGAATTACTATTTAAATGCATAAAACAACATACCAAGAGCCAAAAAATGGAGTTGAGAGTTAAAACATGAATAATAACGGAGTTTAGAGCATTTATCTAAATCAAAAAATTACATAATACCTTCATATCAAACATCTTCCCACGAGAATATCGCTGAAGTTTTTCATCACTAGGGTGTTTCTTCACCTTACGCAAACCATTAGCATTCCTCCTCCTAGCCAGCCAACCACGAATTACTGCAAGAAAAGGAAATGAATAATGAGACCCCATTAGCAATTTCTTTCACCAAAGCGTAAATTTCACAATAACCAGAACCATGTTTACCTGCTTGTAGCAGTATGATTGCCTCAATCTCCTCAAAATTTTTACAATCAATAGTTATAGAAGACCTGTCAACTATACCATATTTACTCCTCAAAATTTCTCCACGAGCAACTGCAATGTGAGCAATTAACACTGAATAAACAATAAGGAAGGCTGACAATAAAAACAAAATTAAGAATTGCTAAGAACAAGGACTTGAACCATCAATTTAGGCATATAATTTTTTTTTTTTAACAAAATATATATCGAGAAGATCTTTAATGATAAAAAATTCATCGGAAAAATATAGAAACCAGACTGTGCATAGGCTACTTTCTATATAAACATGATTAATCATTTATTGAAGCATGTGTTTAGTTGAATTTTGCACGCATAAGGGCAAGAATCGGCAGAGTACTCTGATGAAAATGCAATTAGTCTTGAAAGGTAGAGATGCATTACATGACTGCAATGCCGTCACTCCATTCTTAAGTTCATGGACATGTCTACGGGCTTGATGACCACGGAACCATTTTTGAATCTGAAGTATTCCCTGCATAATCTGTTTTCTTCTATCCTCCAATGCACCAATCTACAACAAAAAGAACACAAGAATCACCAAATCTGAGAAAGCAATACATGGAAGATCTAAAACCAAGCAGATACAAGACATTGAAACCATTGATATCTGAACTAGTAATATAACATGATGTTCTGCTTCGCAAACTCATCCATAATTCACAAATAGAATACTTATTATTTATTGTAGCAGGGAAATGAATAGTTGATATTGTGTCCACCATATTGATTGCCATATCAACTATATTCTAGCTCTTTATGCTATGGTTTTTCGGAAAGACTGTGTATATCTCCAACACTGACCTCTTTGCCTTTGTCTGTAAACTACACTCGCAATTTCAAGCATGAATGATGCCTTTACTAAAGTAAAAGTCCAAAACATTAACAAATCTTTATATCTAACAGATAAGAAACTAATGATTGGGGGTCTGACAATAAACCAACATGTTCACAAAAATATGAAGATAAAGAAAGTATATCTTCAAGCACTACTTGGCCTCTGGACATACCTGCCCTTTTCGCAAATGCACTTTGGTGTAGCCAAACTGATACATTTCGGGAGGGATATTAAACTGTTTAAGTATAGCAACTGAGATGCTTAGTGGATCCTGAAATGCACAGGGCTCCAAAAGCAGAAACCCATACCTAGATACATGGAGAAACATAAATCAAATAAACTTTCAACAAAATCATAAATTTAAAGGAGGTTTTCCCACTACCTGTCAGCAAACTCTTGATGCGTCATTTGGATAGGATATCCAATCCTTGAAATTCTAACAACCTCCAAGACGCCACAGCAACGGAGCTGTTGCATGACAAGATCTTCATCAAATATGCCAGGAAGCTGCTTAGCATTTGGCCTTATGCAGTGAATATAATGAGGTGCGGTATTCTCCAATTGGTGCATTAATTCAAGCAACTGGCCCTAAAAGTAAGGAAGCAATTAATTAGAGATATATATATATATATCCCCTAAGATATACCATTTCAACCATTTCTTAATACATTTCAGTCCCCTGCATTATTCAAAATTAGTTCAGAGTACTTCCTAGTCCATGATCATCTATCACACATAATCAAGTAATGATCTTCCTTGACAAGGAAACAAACAATCATCTTTTCCCAAATAACAAGGCATAAAATCAACTTTCAAGGAATGGTACAAGAATACCTTCAGCTTTGCACCAACACTCTGCTTCTGCGAGTCTAGCGCACCTAGTTGGAAGGAATTCAACTGTTCCTGTGTTTGACTAAGCATTTTCGAGAACAACTGCAGCAGCTGACAACTAAATGACGCCAGGAATTGCATGTAATCAGAAGGCAGCAGATCTTTGTTCTGCTGTAGAAAGCCGTTTGTATCATACAAAACCTAATAGACATCCATGTTTTAGTTAAATCACAAACGTTTTATTCCAAAAAAAAAAAAAAATCACAGGCACAAATCCAAAATTAACCGCATTCTGCATGCAAAACCTAAGCTGTTAGCAAAATTCAAAGGACATTAAGGTAGTCCATTTTCGGTACTCATAAATGTGATGAAATCTAGAATGTCCAAGTCAAATTTGGACAGCCCAAATTTAAAATTTTTTATTTGTAATTTTCAAACGATAAATTTATTTTTTAAAAAAGTGATAGTTAAAAGAATATCTTTATTTTAGATTTTGCATCTTTTAAAATAACAAGTTACCCAAAATAAAAAAAAAGATAATATTAAATATGGACCATCCAATTCTAATCTAGATGATCCAGATTCATGCGCATCATAAGTGATGATGTGATAAGCATCGAAACCATCTCCAAATGTAGGATGGCAAAAGGAGAAGTTGGAGTTATGGCCTAAATCTTGATGCAAAACAAAGTAGAAATAATAAAGCAGAGCAAATAATTATCAATAAGATAACTCGATTTAAAAATAAAAGATATATAGCAAAAGGGTAACTCAAAATAAAATCAATTAAATAATTAACTCATATATTTATCTTTAATCCTTATCCTTAACTTACAAGTTATTAATAACAATAGTTCCCTTAATATTCTCTTCATATTCTCTATTATAAGGTGGGGGGAAAGGTCTTACACAGAAACAAAAGAAATTTTTAAGATTTAAAAACCATGTTGGCGTTTGAAAATTATATACTTTATTCGATACCCAATTATATTATAGGTCATAGAAGAAACAAATGCATCCATGTGACGGGGGGTTGTGACCGCTAAGGTTTCACCATAACAGAGTCATAAACAAACAGTAGTATTGCTGCTTCCACCATCTTGTTTATGCATTTTCGAGCAGGTTTATTCAAACGCGTAATATCAGTCCTCAACATAAATGTTTTTGTTACTATTTAGGACTATTCTCAGCCAAAATAAGTTAATTAAATATACTAGACTCTAAAAGATACAATTAATCTTGACATTTTTAGCAACTAACTTTCATAGCTCCTTGAAAACTGAGCAGCAACTAACCTCTCCTGCAAAGTGACGAACACCAAAAGCTCTCCCTCTTTCCCCTTTAAAGCAAGGATTAGCATTCAGGTGCTGTTTAAGTTTGCTGGCAAAAGTGAGATCTGTAGCCTTGGGCAAATTTGATTCCTCATCCAACAAACAAAGTATCCCTGATGGCTTCTGCAAAGTTCATAAATCATAATGAGTTATATAATGACAACGCAATTTACAGGTAATAATGTAAACAACCAGCAAGGGGATCTTAACATGCATGTTTTTGCAATAGTCTACAAAAATGCATCATGTTCAGATCTTAATGTAACCAAAACCATAAGAAAACCACAAGGAAAGGCCGTCGTCCAGTTGAAACGGGAATGGCACATAAACATATATAAAAAGTGAACCATACGTACCTTCTCAAATAGATCCAAGCACTCTTGATTGTCCTCAAAATCTACTTTAGTCCAATGAACACCATCCATTTCGTAGCTCTGAAACAAAATAATATTATATATTGCAACATCAAGACTATTCAAAAAACAAATGACATCACGATTTTGGCATGCACTATGAAACTCTACATGTCAAATAAGTCCTTGATAAGAGATACAAATATACCACAAGAGACATACAACTCTAACAGTTAATAACGTTAATCATTACAAATTTAGAATTGATAACATATAATATATAGTCAAATTTGATTGATTTACTCCAGCAAAGCCGTTGAACCTCTTTACCTGTTAGAAAGGAAACTTCCTTGAAATTCCACAAGTGAAGCAAATGAGATAAGCCATGAATATAATCCTAACCCTTAAGATATGCAGGGGGCAGGAAGACGCCCTTGAAGATGAAGGAATTTGCACTTAAGAAAGTGACATAGCTTAGTTTAGGAACATATTTTTCATTAGATATGTTTTCTACTAGCAATTATTGATGGAAGTCTTTAAAAATCTGTTATCATCTCACAATAAAATAAGCATTTAAACCATTTAAATGTACGCAAGGAAGGACAAATTGCATCTCATTTGAACAGACACTCAATATCAAAGAAAATTTGAACATTATAAATGCTAACCTCCTGCTCAAGTTTAAACATATGCCAAATGAAATGTTGTTGAAGCCTCTCGCTAGCATAATTTACACAAAATTGTTCAAAGCTGTTTTTCTGAAAGTCAAAACATAAACCCATTAGAACATAAGCGAACATCAACTGATGCATCAGTAATCACATCATAAAATTGCAGACCTTGAGTGATTCAAACCCACAAATATCAAGAATATTTATGGATCTCCCAGTATGCCGTTTGCCAGCTCCTAGTGACTTGTTAATTTGTTCTATGAGCCACCCAAACAAGCTTGCATACATGAATTGTGCCAATGCATCTCTTGTTTCAATTGCCTGAATAAGAAATTTTATTGGGCCATTAAAAACACTGAATGTAGTGCATTTAGGAGCTCCAGAAAATTGATGAACAAATGTAATGTACGGACCTTCTTCAATGTCAAGCTTTTAGCATTAGTATCCTTGCCAGCTTGGACCTTACAAGTAGATAAAGTTACCATCAAGTCTTGGGAACTGCAACCCATCAGCATGGCTGCGCTGGTGACAGCTGCCAAAAGAAATATATTTATGTAAGTCACTTATAAGTTGTAACTGAGATGTCATTTGTTCTCATGTGTTACTATGTCAGTCACAGGCAGTCATTATGTGTCATTTCAAATCCTCTCCTACTCAAAACAATACCAGATATTGTGTATCACATTGAAAAGATCTGATCAAGATAGTCCCACCTAGCTTTTAAGTATCTAAATTTTTTATTTTTTGGCCAGAAAGTATTCAATGTTCTTTGCCATTAAAAAACAACGTGCAAAACGACACAGCATAAGTAATGCATGATTCAAGGCTTTGAATCATACCTTCATCATCCACCACTACAACATGATTTTCATTGTCAGATATTTGAAATGATACATTTCCAAGCCATAATATTGCAGCAAGGATTTTAAATACTAGCTCTTGATCCTCTTTGCAAATTTGAACAACATCCAATGCTTTCTGAGGAAAAAGCAAACAAAGAAAGGGGGAAAATTAGATGAAGATATCTTAGGAGGACATCAGCAAACTTGAGAAGAGGAAATTGATCACAAAATGAAGCCTCCAGAAATATACCAGCAGTTTATTTAACATTTTAGCATCATCAACCCCATCTATTGTCATACAGTCACTCTGATTAAGATATTTATATTCGCTGGCCCCTCTAAGGTTCAGCCTCTCTGCACAGAAAATCAAAATAATCCAGAACATGAGTTGAAATATCAAGTATTCATGAAATTCATTTAAGCTGATCAAAGAATTACTCTGCGAAGGAGACATGGCATGATAATATGTACATATTATGTGCCTGTAAAGAAGTTGACAAATTGCAAAGAAAGTACCTTTAAGGCCAGGTAAAGATCCAGCACAAAGTTGATAAAAGATGTGATATGACCTCTCACCACTGGTCAGCTGAACAACTCTCGACTGTTCACAGGAGACAATTAAATCAGGACAAATAGCAGATAAGTAACATTGTTCCACCCTTTAAGTTCAAAGGGACGTCTCAGTTACCTTTTGTAACATGACTATTGGTAATAATGTGTGATTTGGCAGATGGCAAAAACAAACCCACAAGAGTAATCAAGTTAGTAAGCTCAGTAGAAAAGGGTATAAAAAAATAGCACCCTTGCAGTGAAACGTCAACATGCTTACAGGTTTGAATTTTAGCTCCACATACTTTCCCTGCTGCAGTGAAATGAATTTCAGTTAACTTCCCCTGCTCCAAACAAGCCAAAATATACATTGATTAAACCACTTTGCCTTCAGAGAAATTAAAGACATTAAATAGCAAAAATTTTATGGACATATGGGTTGACAAATCTTTCAAGCTATAAAAATTTCACAGAATAATAGCACTGGTAAGTTCCATTATAATGAAAAGGAACATAGGAACTTACAAATCTGCTAGAATTGTTGTGCCTTGATGTTTTTGCATTCCCAAAAGCTTCTAGAATGAAATGCGTCTGAAGGATTTTATTTTCTATACCACAGCTTCTACCACCCAGAGCAGCCAAATATTGCATAGCAATTTTTGCTGTCTCTGTTTTCCCAGATCCACTCTGACCACTGGAAACAAAAATTAACAATTACACCAGTAATCATATCTTATCCCTGCTACGACACTTAAATACTATTGATTATACTAACATATTTCGAGAGTAGCCAATGTACAGAAACTGGTATGGATCTTACCTTATGATGATGGACTGATCTGCTTTATCTGCAACACACAAAATCAAAAGAAATCCTTTAGAAACATAACATTCATCATACAAGTACAGGAATAGAAATTACAAAGGACTCAGAAAGGAGAATTCCATTCACCTCTCATCATCTCATTATAAGCTGCATTTGCCACAGAATAAACATGTGGATCATTCAAACATTTCTGTCTATAAGTTGTGGAAAAATCATTTCCACAAATCTGAACATCTTTGAAGGGATTGAGTGCTATTAAAATGGGTCCTGCTTTACTCTACATTAAGAAAACACAAGGAGCATATGAGA
Organism: Prosopis cineraria; assembly: GCF_029017545.1. Lineage (NCBI taxonomy): Eukaryota > Viridiplantae > Streptophyta > Magnoliopsida > Fabales > Fabaceae > Prosopis > Prosopis cineraria. The sequence goes on from NW_026555337.1 coordinate 7,997,206, forward strand.
ACATATGGACGATAAACAAAGAAAAAGAATAAGAAGAAGCCAAAGCTGCACACATACATAAATCATTTCTTGAGAATATCTAAACTGAAGAGTGTGAAGAACAGATGGCTCATTCAGGTAACTCAGCTGTATGAGATCGTCAACGCCTTTTAAAATGTCTGGATTAGCTGGTAGGAGTTCTGATCTGGCCACTTTCATAACCTAAAGTAACAACTCGATGGTAGAAAAAATTTGTCAACTCGCAAACTCAAAAATGCACTATTTTTAAGTACATAGAAGACCTAAAAACTTACATTTCCATTTGTGAGTAAAACTAAAGTTTCTTCTTTTGAAGTTGACTGTATCTTTCCAAGTCCCCAGTGCCCATCTGGTTGCCTACACCAAACATGAAGGTTCTGGGGGAACAAACCAAACAAAGAAATGAACATGCCATAAAATATGTGTCTATCAGTACTAATGGTTAAGTGCCAAGGGAACAAATGTGTTGCGGGCGTATAACTTCAAATGGAATAAAGCTGAGACTATACATCTAAGATTCTCAGTAAATATTTCAGACCGAATTATGATATCTTCTAACAACAGCGCTTCCCATATAATCAACCAACGCAATCAGCATTTTCACCAGATTTTTCTACAACACATAGGAAGCCTCTGGCGATAAGACCAAAAGCAGAAAGGAAATTTGAATGGAAGTAATGTGTGGGATAATCTGTGCCAAAAATTTAAGCTAACAAAAATTGATGCTGCTATCAAAATGAATAAAAACCCTGAACGGCAATCTGATCTGATCAATAACAAGGTACTTCGATATTTCTCAATACAACCCATTAAGCCACTGAGTACGATTAGCTGTGATTAGAGAAATTTGTGTTTATATATATCTACAGGTCCATTACCACATGCAACTAAGAAATTATATTTCAACTATGTTTTCCATCAACCATAGTAACTACGAAATTTTCTTTCAACTGATTGCTTTCTTTTAAGCACCGCAAGCTTTTTTGCAAAGCTGCCAGAACTAATTGTTTCAAACAATTAAATGCGAGAGTTATCAACTAACTAGTAACAACCATTTCTAAAACCTTTCATAAACCGAGTTATTGCAAGATCATAATACCAAGACGCCTTTTTCAAGTCTCGAGTTACCTTCTTGTTGAAATAAGTAACGTTATCTTCCGATGCAAGGGCGTACGGACATTCCACATCCCTCTTCAACTTCTTGCTCCCAAGGCTTCCGTTTCTCTTGTGTCCCAAATCAACCGTATCTTTCCTCTTGGTTTCTTCGTTCGCATCATGAAATCCGTTCGGAAGGTATTCTGTCTCACCAGGATCTCCGTTAACCTTAAAGTTGAAGTTATTCGGCAATGACCTTCTCGCTGAGGGAAGCCGAGCTTTGGAGGTCGGGCGAGCTGGCAATGCCGGTGGCAAGTCCTTTGGCTTATTCTCTTCTTCTTCTCTCTGCTGGAGCGATTCAAGCATTACCTCTAGCGAACTCCTCGCTAGCGAGGATGGCGATGCTGATAACATCATTGTTAGAGCCACCAAAACCCCCCAAATTCGAACAAACCTTCCAGATTTCCTCTCGAACTCTAATATGCAAACCAATCACTACTTCTCTTCCAATTCCACTAGCTAGATGCCAAATAGCAGCAAAATATAAGACCCCTGTAATGCTAATTCGCTGAATTAACTTGGAAACCGAACGCAGTAGAAGAAAACTATCAAGAATAGCAGACAAGTAGCCAGTTCGTTTTTCTCGCAGTTTCGAAAAATTCACTCGGAAAGCCTAATCATCCAATCGAGAAGGTGCACGGGTTTCCATTACTGAAAGCGTAAGTTACGAGGCTGAAGAGTAAGGAAGGTAGGCTGAGGTTGTTTCGGAAAGACCAACCTCCTCAGACTCGAGAGAGAAAAAAGAGGAAGCGGAGGTGTAACAAAACAGGAACAATTTAGGCAACTTGTTCAATAATCTTGCTTATCTTTTCTTTAAATGGGTTTTGTCCCGTTGAATCAAAAACCTGCTCTTCCTTGTTCAAAAAAACACGAACTCACTCGGAAGGAAAATCCCTTGTTGTCGTTGGTGATGTCGTCGCACTTGCATTTGTGCCCAGAAATTCAAATTTTTTCAGGTGAAGTGGCAGGCCACACAGTTCGACATTCGTTTCTTGAGGGAACGGTTTGGATCGGATCCAAATCATAATTCCAAGCTACGAATAATTAAAAAAAAAAAATTGGAGCGTAATGCGGAAATTTTCAAATCCAACGAATAAAATATTAGATAAGCGTAAGCGTATGAGGGAAACAACGTGCGAGAGAAAACGCTACTGTTGGATGGTTGTACTTGGAAAGTAGTAGGATTAAGCATTCATAAGGACTAGATGTTTGATGTAACTACGACTTCATTATCCTTCTAAGATTCCAGTATTAGAGTTTCGTTGTCATTTCATTCATTATTTGAGCAGAAGATTAGCTTGTTTTTTGGTTAAGTTAATGTAACTTTATTTCGGATATTTAATTATTTTAATTTATTCCAAGCAAATTTTTAATCTATAATTAATTTAATTTTATCAAGAATGTTTTTATTTTAAATTAAATAATTTAATTATTCAAAATTATTAAAATTTAAAACCTATTTAACGCAGGTTATTTTTATTTTAAATGAAAGTAATTTTGGTTCAGTTAATTAAATATGTATTGTGAAAAATTAAAAAAAAAATCTATGTGTATGTGTATGTACATATGCCATGTTATATGCTCCATTCATTTCAAATTATAAGAGATATTTAAATAAAATTTTACATATTAATAAATCTTATTGAATATCATCAACGGCCTTATCTTTTAAAAATAAAAATATAAACTTTTAAAAATACTGATCATTTAATATATGAAAAAAAGAATGAACAAAAATTAATTATTAAAAAGGAAAGGATAATATTAGAATAAATTTATTTAATGAGATCTTAATCTTCTCAAAATATCTTATATTTTGATACGTTTAATCTCTTCCAAAAATGTCTTATAATTTAAAAAAGATGGAGTAATAAATAGCATTGTTTCATTTTTCCATTAAAATTTAATCTAATGCATTTTGGCCATAATAACTTTAGTTAAAAATAAATCCTTCGCCAATAATAAAATGCTATTATGAACTATAAATGTTCTTCGCGTATTAAATAAAGTCTGAGCTGGGGTTTGTTGTTAATTTCTTATGGACAATGGTATTGGTTATAAAATTTATTTTGTGTATGCTAAAATTGTATATGTGTGCGTGCGTGCGTGCGTGTGTTGTGTGTGTTGTTGAGTAAATGAGAAAAAAAAAATACTTAATTGACCCGCATATTAAAATATCATATCATCGTGACTTGCGCTTTCCTCTCCAACCCGCAATGATTTCAGTTTTCACTTTGACGTCAAGAATTCCTTGTCAAAATCCAGAACGGACTTTTACACAATCAAACAGTGAATAAGGAAACAAGTTTTGGTTGCAGATTACTCTTCAAAGGAACCTCCAAACTGAAATGTGTATGGATGACGATGAAAACTGTTAGCTTAATTGACCACTCATGACTACACGTTCAATTTATTCAATTCCATTTGTAGTTTGTGACCGCATTAATGGTTTGTCCTTAGGATTATGCCATTATTACGTCGATATATTATACTTTTGGGATATAAACAAGAAGTACTCAAACAAACACAAATTATAACAACAAACGTGGCATTACTTTATCATTACTTTATATGTACAGTGACAAAAAAGGGTTAGTGGTGAACAATAGAGAATGGGGTGCAGTGGTCCCCCAATAATTGCACTGAAAATTAAGGGCGTGCTTTCATTATCTAAAAGGGTATGAAGGTAATCAACAATCATATAGTTGTTAGTTAAGACTGTAATATCTTAATTAGAGGTCTAAACTTCAAGTTTTGAAAATGTGCCCATATTAAATACTTGTCAAAAGAACTTTTGTCCTTGTAATCCAACCCAACTCAATTTATATTGGTTGGGATTCAAACAAATTCTAATATCAAGTATGCATAAAAATTAAGGGGTGAACAATAGAGAATGGGGTGTAGTGGTCCCTCAATAATTGCTCTGAAAATTAAAGGAATGCTTTCATTATCTAAAAAAGTATAAAGATAACCAACAATCGCATAGCTGGGGCTGTTAGGACTGTAATATCCTAATTAGAGGTCTTAATTTCAAGTTCTAAATATTTTTCTATGTTAAATACTTGTTAAAAAAGCTCACTTGCAATCCAACCCACCTTGATCTATATTAGGTGGGATTCAAAAAACTCCAACACAGAGTATGCATAGAAAAAGTAAAAAGGCATATCAAAGGGGCAAATTTTTTAGCAAACCCCTCCTCAAGATTAAGAATGTGTTGGAAGACCAAAAAATTAGGATGCAAGCAGATAGCTATAAAATCCCAAGCCTTATATACTCGCGTCATGGGTCTCGATCCTTTAGCATAATTTGAACACGAAAAAGGAATTTACTAGCAATTTCTCCTATGAAAAAAGCATTTTTGGAAGAACTGCTCTTCATTGAGCTTTACATTGCTCTAATCTAACCCAATTAAATACTCCCTTTATTTTTATTTGTAAGAAAAATTACTATTTTTTACTTGTTTTTTATATAAATAAAATTATATATTTTAATAAGCATTTATTACACATTTCTTAAATCACCCCTCATAGTTTACATTAACGAAAAATAATTAATGTGTGCTTATATCGATTAATATAAGATATTTTAGTCTAATATTTTTATTTTCAAACATAATTAATATAATTAATCAATTTTGTTAGACTGTGTGACACAATATTTTTTTATATATATAGAAAAAAGAGTAGTTATAAAAAATAAAAAGGCATGAATACATGTTACTACGCTGATGTTTTCGGAGGATAACTTTAAAATGAGATGCACAAAGGATAACCATGCGCTTGGCTTTGATGAAAAGGACATTACGAATTGGAAATAGCTTTTTGTCCACTCAAAGTCTCAAATCTTCGTTGTGGCCACACACACACACAAGTTTCAATTCAAAAAATTTTGAACCTCTCTCGCCTAAAACAAACGAATTTGAACTTCATGCCTAATATTTGGTATAGCATGTTACTACGTGTAGTGCTATCTATACCACCCATTCGCCTTTTTTATTTGTAATTATTTAATATTGAATCTAATAATAAATGAGATAAGGCCTGTTGCTATATCTAATATTGAATAATTTTAAATCTAAATATTAAAAATTAGCATAAGCTCTGTTCATTATCTAAAATTTGATAAATAAGCCACATATATACATAAATAATATAAGTTGATAGACTTTTTATATTATATATAATAAATTGTTAACTTTATATGCATTATTAGATTATAAGTAAATATTGACTTTAACTTAACTAACGTGGAAGTTCAGTATAAAATTAAGTACTATGATTCAAATTTCAAAGTGTTTAGAAATTATTTTTTTTGTCAGATTATTTAATTACAAACAATATGCATGAAAATTACGAAAGTCGTTATAATATTCACGGTGTTATATTTCATAAAAAATTTCACCAACAAAACTGGAAAAATTATATTCAAATATCATCCTTAAATAAGTGACTTCAATGCCTCAGGCACAGACTTGCCTAATTTATTTGATTAGACTGACAAACGAACTACCTATTAAAAAATTGTATTGATCATATGTGTTGGCCTTCTCGTCCCTTAAAAGGCAAAGTTGTTGAATTTTTATAAGACCTTTTTTCTGGCCGACTGAATTTACAAGACTGACCTAAATTGGAAAGGTATGTGTATATAAATTATAAATCACTTTTGAGAAATCTCAAAATTGGTTTGAACTATATTGCTTCTGTGAAAGAGTTGAGACAGCCATATCACACAAAGCTCCTTTTGCTACGAGTTGAAAGGGACTATTCTCAATCTCAACTGGGTCCTAATTGGAGTGGTCATATATAAAAAGCAAAATAATTTTTTGCTTTTATAATATATTCATATTGTACCATCTTTCATCAAATTTGTTTATAAATTTTATTCAGTAACTTTTTTGTAAATTCTATGAAAAAAATCAACAAAAGCAACTTAATTGACCTTTTCATTAGCATGACTGTGTAACCACTAATTATATGTCTTTGTAGTTTTGTCATAACTTTTTATTTAAAAAAACATTTCTTTTTTTTTTAGTATGATGGGTAGATTTCTTTGACAACATGGATTATCGCTGTATGAAAGCAAAGAGTAAACTCATCTCAACTAATCTCAATACCTTTTTTTTTTTTTCATAGGAGAATGAGGGTTATAGCCAGTGCGTATCTTTTCAGCTTACAATCTTTGAATTTCAATGCTTTGTTAAAGAGAAATCAAATTGCTTATTATTAGGATGGACAAGTTGGTAAATGGTAAAGGTGGAGGAAATTTTTTACATCTAATGTAATGCATTAATATCTATAAACATTTTATAGCGAAATTAAAACTGATGGAAGGGCACGCGCGTAATTGAACCTAGAAACGGGAGGGATAACGGTACGTGGCCCCCACAAATTATTAAATTATTTATAAGAAACAACTTTTTTTTAAAAAAAAAAAGGTGAAAGAAAGGGAGACAGGTGTAGATGATTTATTTGGTGGTGAAGTCAACAAAGTAAAGAAAAGCAAACCCACTGAGCCTTCACAGTACATAACCGGCAAGCAGCCACTGCGTTCCTCTACTTTGCATTCCTCTTCTTCAGCGGCTTCCACGGCTTTTTGCATCATTCCATTCCAATCAAACCTATGATCCAGTGGAAAGAAAAAGTGCCATTGGCTTACAAAGTTATTGTCTCAAATTTATAATCTCTGTGTTAATAGATCACATACTATTTAGGTAATGATAATATGCTTGAAACGAGTTTTGCAACTTTTGAGATAAAATTTTGGCCCCTAAAAAAACTTAAGATAAAATTGTTACTCTATTTAAAATTATAAAATATTTTTAATTAAATTTTATTTTTAATAAAATAATTATTTACTTTTAAATTAACTTTATTTTTTTATATTTATCTCTATTAAACATTATATAATAAATATAAAGTTATTTATTAATAAGAGTACTTTTAAAAAAGACAATAATTATATCTCATAAGACTAGAAATATTTATTTTTTAACATCCAACTTCTCAAAAAATATTTTATATTTTTAAACGAATGGAGTATCACAATTTAAAATTAACAGATTTCAAAACACATTTCCTTAATTAGTTTGCCTTTAAACATAGAGCCGATAAATGAGCTAGTTTGGCTTAGATTCAAAAATCTAATTATTTCAAAATTGATTAATTATTAAAATTGGGCTCTTATTGACCGGGTTTAGGATTGATCCTATAAGTCTTTTTTATTTTAATTTTTTTACTTTTAAAAATTAAATTTTCATATTATAACATTATATAGTTATTTTTCAAAGTACAAATTATAATATTAAAAAATTAAAAATAAGTAGTATAAATTATAATTTTATCCTCCCCTAACCATAATATAGGACAGCTTTTAAAAGTTTTGCCTTGTCCAAAATATAAAGTATTAATAACTTTTATAGTTGTATCTCCAACTATACCTCCACTTCATTTATTACAATTTAAAAAAAACATACATTAAAATTTTAATTATTATTATTATTATTATAAAGACTCTTATATTAAATATTTAACGAGAATATAAATAAAAATATGTAAATATCTTTAAAAATTTAAAGTTTTAATTAACATTATTTATAAATAATAAATTATTTAATTATAACTTATATTATGACCGGAGGAAGTAAAGTACAAATACAAATTCTAAAGTCTAAATGTGATATAATTTAAAATATTTCATTTTTAGAGGTAAAAATAAATACTAGCTTAAATGACTAACTTAAATCCAAACCTTTTTTTGATCTTAAATGTGCTGGTTTTAGGAGACGTTTTATATAGAAACACCTCAATTTTTCAAAACCTGACCTAAAAAAAAAAAATGCTTGAATGCAGCCTCTACTTGAGCCATCTGTATGAACTTTGTGGTTTGTGCCGTTTTGCCATCTTCTGGGAACTCTTTTTTCGGCCTAACGTATTGTATTTTCAAATTTTTTTAAAAAAATAACAATAACAAAGGCACCGGCTAAAAGCCCTTTAAAGATTGATGCACTTGTTTTTTTGTATTCCGAAGTATATTTAAAAAAAAAAGCTCTTTAAGGATATGTTTATTCTTACAAATTCTTAATTTATAACATTTAAGTTCAAATTGGTCAAAACACAGAGTAATAAGGTGCAGTGTGATATTTCAAAGTCTAGTGGATCAAAAAAGTATCGACATAGATTATGCACATGTATATTGTAAAAGATACCTTGATAAGTTGAAAAACAAACCAAATTGTCAAACAAATAAAAAAAACTGCACCGGTTAAAATGAAAATTAATTAATAACTTTAGTCAATGTCTGCTTCCATTCGATCTGACTTTGTCATGAGTCAGGTGTGGAATTTAAATACTCTTACATAATGTTTTGATTGATAAATTTAAATTTGAACTTAAAATTTAAAATTTTGCATTTTAAATCACGCACTTAAAATGTATATATTTAAAATTATTTATTTAAATAGTTTAATTTATAATTATAAAGAAATTGTAATAAAAAAATGAATTTGAATTTGAATCAAATTCAAATTTAAAAATTTTATATATTTAAATAAAGGGATTTGTATCAAATTCAAATTCAAATTAAAAACTCCATTGATCCAATTGCACCGTTATTTCTTGTTAGGTGGGTCAAATCCTTAACTTCTTAACCTAAACTACCAAATCACTGGAAAATCTAAGCCAATAAGCATGGTTAAAAATTCAAAAGAAAACTTTTGCCAACTTATTCGTAGACGTGAATTTGAATTATTTTAAATAATTATTAACATTATATTAATTATATAGATTATCACCCCTCACTCAATTTTTTCTTGGCAAAATCCCTGCCAATATCAATTTTGAACCCAGTTCACTTAAACATTTTACTATTATAAATAAAAAAATACATCGACATGCATGGCCTCTAATCCTTATCCTATGTTCTCCCCGTATCACATAAAGATTGAACTGAGTAATGTTATTTATGATTTATGAATAATGCAATTAATTATTAATTATATATATACCTCCTCTCATCTAACATATAAACAATTTTTAACAATAATTTGCACATTAATAAAATTATTATTCTCATAAAAATACAGCACTCAATCTCAATTTCTATTTTCTATTCACCCTCAATCTCAATTAACAATAATAAACAAGAAAAATGTCATAAATTTATATAAAAATCCGGGTCAATAAATACAATAGGTAAAAAAAAATCTAAAACTATTAAGTTGTTTAATTCCTTTCATTTTATTTATCAATCACTTTCAATATGTTTGAATAAAATCAAGAAAAATTTTAAACCTTATTAATCATGTCTTAAAATTGAATAAGTGTACATTTTTACCTTGATAAGGATAAAAATAATTATTTTTAATAATTTTTTAAGAATTTAATAAGAATAAAAAAGTGAAAATAAATATAGAAAACAGCAAAGTATCTTATAAATAAGATTAGGATTAATATTCTTTTTCTGTCATATAAATAAGACAAGGAGAATATATTTTAAACTAAAATTAACTATAAACAGCATAGAGTGTTTTTTGTTATACATTGGTTCACTTGATTAGTGTGATGTTTAGCCATTCTTGAATTCCATGCTTGTCATCCTTTTTCTTTGTGTTTTCCTTTAGCTTTTTTTTTTTTTGGGGGGGGGGGGTTTAATTAAAGTCATCACCGTTAACAATGCCATGATTTTATGCAAAATTTGTTTAGATTAATTAGGGGACCCCATTTGGGCCAATTTGGTTAAAAAACAAAAAACCGAGTGCCAAAAGGGTTATAATTATTACTGCAGGATGACACCTGTATTCCGGAATCCGGACATGGTGATGGTTGTGAAGCTTTCATCAATTAATATATCAATCAATTAAATAAAACATGCATTTTTCAGTCACTTTTATCCAAATAACATACAGTCATACACGCTATAATTGATGTTCGTGGGATTAGTTAGACTTTGTTGGTTAGCATATATTTTATAGCCAGTTTACGCACTTTTTGAGAAGTCTCTGAAAACACTAATTTTGCAAAGCATGCATGCTTATCCCGTGATACTCACACAACTATGATGAGCTGAATATTCTTCAATTAATCCCTTTTCCTAAAAGACGACATTCATAATAATGTGATGATATATTTAATTGCTTGAACGCTGAAAATATTTATCTCCGTTTAAAATATATTCTTTAAAAATATTATTATAATCAAAAGTAACACTTTTAGAATTATAAAAATACAATATTTCTGTATTATTTTTACATAATATTAAGTTATAAAAATAATTTAATCAAATAAAAGAAAAGTATTGAATTCTTAAACATTTTCATGATGTGTCTAAAAAAAGCAGTATCATAGAATTAATTAATTAATTAATATTTATAAAAGTTTAAACTTGTCATGTTTTGTCACAATAACGTTCTATAGTTGCCACCAACAAAAAGAAACGCTTTAGTAAATACTAAATAGGGGAGAAACTTGGGAATAAGGACCCATTTATAAATTTAACTGGGGAAAAGGTCTAGATTTCCCTAATCAAAATGTAGAAGACGTTAACTGAATGCAGAAGGTGAAAGATAGAATGCAAAAAATTGGCTAAAGTTCTGCATTTTAGTTCTTGTACTCTGCAATTCTTTTTTGTTGTTATTATTATTATTATTATTTTGGTTGAAGAGATCTAACTCATTTTTTCCAACTAAATTTGAGATCATGTTCTTATTCCCAATTTTTCCAACGAAGAATTAGCACAGTTATCCACAATATTCACCTTATCAATCCGCCACCGTGCTCCGTGCACTGAAAATAGCGACACAGGAAAGTTAGGGAAAAAAATAATAATAATAAATAAATTGAATTCTCATAACAATAGTTACTGCTCCTTTCATCTCAAATCATAAAATATTTTTAAATAAAATTTTACATATTAATAAATCTCATTAAATACACTTAATAATTTTATTTTTTCAAAATAAAATATAAACTTATTAAAATACCCATCATTTAATATATTAAAAGAAAAGTGATGAAAATTAATTATAAAAAGAGAAAAGTTAATATTGAAATTGATACATTTAATAAATCTTTAATCATTCAAAGTATCTTATATTTTAAGATAGAAAAACTTTTTAAAAAATAACCTATAATTTAAAACGAAGAGAGTATTTCTTTACTTTCATAGTAAAAAAAATTTGACATATATTTTTCTCTTTATCTTTAATCACTTTATTATTATAAAGAATTAGAAGAAGTATTTATCTGGATTACATTTTTTATGTCTATATTAATTATATATAAAATGACATTGCTCGAATACCAAGCACGCTGTGTTCTTGACAATGCAACCCTGAGCAGCCTCTTCACTACGCCCCCACAAAATGAAACCAATTGTCTGGGCAAAAGAGGAGTTGTCTGCCAGTGTCCAGTGGCAGTACTATTTTTAATTTGTTATATAACAAATTAACAAATCTATGAAAATTTAGTCCCCCTTTAGTCGTTATAATTATATTCCCCTTCAAAAGCGACCCAATCATCACTCCCCCACTACCCCTAATCATTCCATTTACTTCTCATCAACTCTTATTATTACCACTTAGACCTCTTCCAGCTTCTCCATTTCTCCCTTGACCCCTCTTACATTAATTATAATTGCCCTTTTTATTGTTTAAAATCTTAATCATCAATAGTCGTTCTAAAAGAAAAAGATACTTGAGAGGTCTCTTCTATCAATCTTTCCGTTGGAGAGAATCTTGAGCTCTTTACTTACTCGAATTAAAAAGCTGAAAGGGATGGTATTGTAGATAGCAGCTAGATACACGCAATCTAGATTACATTGTCCATGCTGCTAGCATTTTTGATCCCATGCATGTATAAGTATATTTTATTATTGGATTTGTAGAATCGTATGATGAAAAACTGAAAAAGAGAAGCCAAGTCATGTGCAGAGATGCGCTGAGTGAAATGATGGAGCATGATTCTGACAGGGATCAGATTTTCTAGAGACAAGTTACTCTAACATGTCTCTGCGGCTGAGAATGACATTGTTCCTGGTCTTTAACTTTTCTTTGCTTTTTGTGTGGAAAGGAATTGTAAATTGGAGAGAAAGACGAAGATGGGCAAGTGCACTGTGGGAGGTAATTGAATTAGTGAAGACGTAGAACAGCGAGATTTGTGTCCACATGCTGTTTGAGTAAATGCCAAGGATTAATGGATTAGATTCAAGTGTGACTGAGACATTACTTCGTCCTTGTGTTGTGTGTTCCCATCATGAAGAGTGAATAGGCTCCAAGTCACTCATATACTAGCAGAATCGTCTACTTGGTGATTGAATTGACAATCACCCGAATCAACATGCTCTAGCTAGTTTTATGGCAATGACGATATCAAAATAAATAACAACAACAACCACAACAACAAAACTCATATCACTTAACCAAGTTTAATTGATTTTAGTAAAAAAGATTATGGCTATTTAAAAACGAACAAAATCTTATTTCTGAGTCTGTATGAACCTAAAAGTATACTTTTGGGAGAATTATTCCCTACCTAACAATGCTTGAATATGAGATAACTATATAAAAAATTATATCACTTAAATAACAGCTAAGTGATTTAAATAAAATATAAAATCTTTGTATATCAATCATCAATATTAATATTAATATTATTAAAGTCAAATGAAATACCTGCAACAAATCACAATCTTGCTAGTGTGGTTTCGGTGACAAGAATTAAGTAGATTGTGGGAAAATTTTACAATTCAATAGGTAATTAAAATAAGCAAAATTTATAGTAAATATCATACTATATATGAACTATAAATAATACGACTCGTTACATTTAAGGTAAATTTCATCAAACACAAAAGAACGTCTACATTTTTTTTGAATTACATAGAATCTTATCCTTATTCTAAACGTGGCTTAAGAATATAATGTGTTGGCCAGTGGATTTGGATTCTCTATAATATCTGTTTTAATGCCATGATCAAATGCAGTACATCCGAAGAAGCTAAATATTTTGTAAGTATACAATAAAAGTATACAGATGACGGAATTGTGTTACCATTATAACTGCACTTAAACGATTCATAGTTTTAGACATTGCGGTGTTGGGGACTCGGTTCAGCCAATACAAAATTCTGGTGTCATCTTAAACTCAGCCCAACCAATTGGAATCCATTAACTTTCAAAGACCCAGTGACACATTATAGAAACTAATGCTCTAGAACTTTTAACCTTGGAACTATTTTTAGCACAAAAAGCTTAGTCTCTCTGTTTTTTTCTTTTTTAATAAAACAATACTAAATCAAAAAAGATTACAAGCTATGCAGTGTTTTCCAACAATTTTCTTCATCACCCACTACCTTCCTGCAAAAATGTAGAGTTGATCAAAGATAACAAAATAAGCAAGGCTATTACAAGCACGAGTAACTAATAAATGAGCACAAGCATTAGTCTCTTTTTATAAAATTCGAACTAACATTTTAATTCCCGTACAGTAAAGATCTATTATGGATTATATTATATTATAATATCTTTGAAAGGATGTTGGCCAGCATTATAACTGGTTATCAAATTGATTACCTCAGCATAGTTTGCGGAAACTTTCTCTTTGTTTTCGAACCACCAACTTTATGTTACAATGAAAAATTCAAACTTAAAATTTAAATTGAGACGTTGGGGACGCCAACTCTGCAGAATTAACAATAGTAAATAATATTATATTAAATTAAAACTAAATAGTTAGGATAATGAGTTGTTGGAGGAGGAAGATCCAATTATGACGCACTACCTAACAGATTTAACGGTTGATGAGCAATACTCCACACGAGGGAGGGGTCAATGAGTTGTTGTGCCGGGGCCTTGCTTGTTAGAGGCAGGCTACATTCCTCTTGGATTTTTTTTTTTTTTTTGTAATTGAATAGTTGACGAGGATGATAAATCCGTGACAAGTGATTGATGGGACTTTCAGCCTTGGCTGCTTCTTGCATTAGGTGGATTTATCATTTCATTGAATTGATGCCTCCAACCTGTTTTGAATTCTCTAGCTGTATGCCAAATGTTAGTCACACCATAGCGCCGTGCTTAGCATGACTACCATGGAAGGGTGTAAAAAATATTGTTCCCCCCCCCCCCCCCCCATGCCGTGAAGAATTCTTTTTAAAATGTTTAGTATTTTTTGCAGCCCTGTCCATAATATAGATTTTTTTAAAAAAATTGTATATCTTTTTAAATATGCCCTCTAATCTTATATATCCATTAAATACTTTATATAAATATTTTATTAGTAATATTTAAAATTTTAACAAATTATTTTTAAAAAATAAATAATAAATAAAGTAAAAGTATTTTTTTGCCTATATTGTTTTAAAAAAATTATAAAAATTTCCAATGCTCTGTATCTTAAATTAAATAAGACTTTTAGAAAATGGCATATATTATAAATAGGATGAAATATATTTTATCATATATAATTATTGTCAAACTCTCAAATTAATTCTCTAACTTTATCATTTTTACATTTTTATTTTACAAAATTATGTCACCTCAATCATAAACTCAAATTTTATATAAACTCCATTAACTCTTGAGTTCACCATTTAATTTTATCATTTTTATATTTTTAACTTACAATTCGTGTCAGCTCGCTCATAAACTTAGATTAGATGTCACTTTGATTAAACTCACTAAACTTGTGTACTTTTTACCAAATTGAGCGAGTCAAGTATATGCTGTGCAAAACTTGGTCATAGAAGTAGTAGGGCTCACTTTAAAGAAAAATAAAATTCAAAAAGTAAAAACTAATATTAATAGAAAGCAAGAAATAATAAAAATAGGTTACCCTATTTTAAAATTTTTACATTGAGTGTGTTAATTTATCCATATGAATGAATTTAATTTCAATGATCTGTATTTATAGTATATTTAAATCAAATTGTGATCATATTTTATAGTTTAATTATTTAATTATATAACTTCAAAAGCTATTTATTAACAAATGTAAGTTTTTACGAGTTTATGATATGGGTTTATATTCTTATTATGAGTCTACTTAAACATGTAAATTTGACAATCTTATCCAAAAAAAAAAAAAAACGCACACACGCACAATGCCATTTAGAGCTAGTTCATATATGAGGAATAGAGTAAAATGTAGGGTAATGATAAAGTGTTTACATTATTCTAATACAATAACAAATTTATATATATATATATATATACACACACATCTCTCTTTATTATGCATATTGTTTTATGGCAAGTGATCACTCAGGCTATGCATTTGTGCCCTACAAGTTGCCAAAATGTGGTCCTAAGGTGGTACTATATGTCATACGATTTCGAGATTCAAACTTCAAAAAATCGATTTACAAGTTAAATTTTATGCTCTGAGGGGACATGAAAAAAGGAAAAGATGATTCTCTCCAATTGCAAAAAAGTTTGGGACCAGATGAAAAGTTTTTTTTTCTCTCTTAAATTTGGATAAAAGATGAGAAGTTGATGGATCACCAAAACGTGCCCTTTTACCTAGACTCCCAGAGAGATCAACCCAAGTCCCGCGAGACGATATACATGAGAGTAGTGCTCGCCAAACAATGTTGCGTGCCACTTGTAATATTGTGTACTCGTACTTGAGCCAAGTTAATTACCACACTGCTTTCTGTCAAAATTCACCGGCATAAATAATTCAGGGACTCCTAATAAAATATGACACATCTTCTACTCTTAATGTTCTTCATTACTTGGCCAATATTTTAAGCATCACCTTCCATGGAAGGCGGCCGCTGTTTGCGTTGCCATTGTCTCAAGCTTCCGTGCGGGATTCTCTCGTACACCTGTGACCAAGAAGGCAACCACCATCACACATCTCTTTAATGTTATTGCTGGAAAGTTATAACATTATATCAAAGCAAAAAAAAGAAAAAAAGAAAAAAAGAAACATACATACATACATATATAAAATGATCATTGACAAAACTATTTTTTAAAACACAATATATTTAACTAATGAAAACCATAACTACAAACCTTTGTTGTTATAATTTGTCAATATAATCCATAACAGCTGTCATCAATAGCCACACACCATCTGTTGTTGCCATTTGCCATTGTTACTACTAGCTACTTATCACTGGCCCTTGTCAACTAACCATCACATGCTATTAATGTCAGCCATTACTAGCTATCACTGATAATCATTTTAGCCATTATCATTGATTCTTGCCGTCAGCCAATAAGAAACCATCACTATGAGTAGATATTTTTAAATTTTGAAATTGTTTGTAAATTAACACAATCCAATGGATTTTTTTTAAAAAAAGTATTTTTAATGAAATCATTTATAAAATAGTTTTTTTAAAATAAGAAATCTCACTCACTCCTAATAGCCGCAAATCTAACCCCGGTGAAGTGAATTGTAGGATTTTTCTTAGTCTTTCTTAAGTTAAAAAAAAAAAAAAAAGGAACCAAAAAACATCACTCCTAATAAAAAGTATTGCACATACGGGAACTTGAACAATGACTCAATTGACAAGGATGAATTGTTTCAATACAAAAGACTTTTGATTTCCACTAACCGATGCCCCCTTCCTTAAGGTATCGCATTGATTGCCCTACAAATTTACCGACAGATAATTTGCCCTAGAGATACTTTTGAAGCATCCTTAATGGCAAGTCCCACTTGCATGGAATGCAAGGTAGTAGAAGATATCAGTGAATAAGTGATAAATACTTCCCCTGTTTATATATATATATATATATATATAACTATATCAGACAGTGTAAAAAAATTAATTAACCAAAATAACTACATCTGAAAATAAAAAAATTAAATTAAAATCTCGTATGTTAATTAATATAAACATGCATTAATTATTTCTATTAATGTAAAATATGAGATGATTTAAGAAATGTACAATAAATACTTATTAAAATATATGATTTTATTTATATAAAATAATAATAATAATAATAATCTCTCGTGAGGAGTACTTCAATGACATATAGTCATGTGATATCAGAAATCGCGTGAGATGCACGCTTCCATAATGACTACAATTTGTTGGAATTAGAAAAGGAGAAAACATAATTTGTTGCAATAATGAATTACAAGAAAGTAAAAATAATTTTCACAAGTCAAAAATTAGTAATTACCCCATTCATCTAACCCATTTTAATTTTTAGATTCTAAATATGGCGAGACTTCATTTTTTTTTATTACAGGAAAAATGAACTTTTTCAAGTAGGAGTTTAATTTTATATATCGTTCTTTTTTTTTTTTTGGTCAATATTTTGCCTCCACTTAAGGAAGTCATATGACCCCAATTAACTTTGAAACTTCCATGGCAAGCTGTTGCACAAAGCGTGGGCTTCATGTGAGTGTAGCCCAATAGGGTCTTGGTAAGGCCCCAAAATCCAAAAAAATGCAAGCAAATATATTTTCTAATTTCTTTTTTAGGTGGAAGATTCTTTATTAAAAGAATAATGATTAGGCTGAATAAAAATTAAAAAAATAAGTTATAAATATTAATTCAAGTAATTATAAGAGATATTTTAATAATTTCAATTTTTTTTTAAAAAAAAGTGGGGTTATAAAGTTTTATTAAAGGTGATATATAAATTTAAAGAATAAAGCAATAAGTTAAAAATATTTTAACTCCAATTTTATATTTTTGAAAAAAATAAACTCATTAGAATTCCCTTTTCCTTTCTCCCACCAAACAACCAAATAGACTCTAAGTTTTAAATGTAACTCCTTGCTATAACTAAAATTTCTATTTACAATTATTATGAACAGTAAATTGGCTGAATGATTATGAAAAATACAGCTTTTATAAATTATAAATGAGGTTTTTGAATATTTTAGAATATAATTTATTCACAAAACTAATTAGAGGTAATTTTTTTATCCGCGAAACAAATATATTATTAAAATGCTTTACATAAATTGATTAACGAATATATCTCCTATAACTAATTAAATAATTTTAATATTTAACTAACTAAATCAAATCCCTGCACACATGTCTATTATATATCTCTCCCTTTCACGATTGTTTCTTTCCTTTCTTGGTAGGTAAGGAAATTAAGGTAATATTTACATATTACTTTTTTGTCATCCTGACAAGTGAATTCTTTCGTAAGAGACATTTTAATATGAGTAGTTTAATTTTGTACTTTTGCAAACGAGTCTCGATACTAGGCTTCCTTACATGAAGATGAATGTAAATTTAGAAATTTCATTGTAGAGAGACAGATAATAATTTTTTTCGTGTTTCCAATATATGAATTGTATATCATTGATAAACCATATTAATGAAGACTTATCAATACCATTTAATTTTGTAGAGGATGCTTAATCTCATCATTTTTTTTTGAAAGAAGGTCTAATAAAGCTTTCTTCTATCTTTGAGTATTTGAAAGAAAATTTTCATCCAAAAAAAAATATTTGAAAGAAAGTTGTATTATTTGCAAAGAAGGTAATTTTGTCATATAAAACTTGACTAAATATTAAAATGGCCATAATGTAAAACATAACAAATATTAGACAATTTATTAGAATTGGTTCTATAAAATAAACTATATTAGCACAAGCCCCTTATATGAATTAATTTTTGTCATTTATTTTTAAAAGAGTTTCTTGAGTACTTAAATATCATTAGATAAATAATAAATTTCTGGTAAAAAAAAATATCATTAGATAAATTAGATAAATCTTTTAAATTTGATATTTCTTTCATTTTAAATTATAAGACACTTTTAAAAAAGATTCAATATTCTCAAATATAAAATACTTTAATAATAATAAGGTTTTATTGATGATATATTTTCAATACTTTCCTTTCTTTGCATTCTCTATTTTTAATGTTTCTTCATCAATAGAGTATTAAATAAAGAGCATTTTTAAAAATTTATATTTTTATTTTAAAAAAATAAATTATAAAATGTATTTAATGTGTTTTATTAATATATGAGATTTTGTCTGAAAATATCATATAATTTAAAATGGTTGGAGTATTATTTTTGCTTTGCAAATCCATTTGCTCATACTTGGCTTTGCGCATTTTCTCCTTTATTTTTTCTTTGATCACTTATTATATTTAATCTTTATATCTCATATTGCTATTGATGACTTTAAGTAACAAAAAAGAAATTGATATTGATAACAATTATTTATATTTATTGGAGATTTTTTTTGGGTAAAAAGTTGAAAAAATTCATATTATATTAAAAAAATTACATTACATAATATAATATATATACATAACATAAATCAGATATCGAATCCATCCTCAATCTGGGCACCTTTATTAAAACCTGGGGTAGTTGGGTTGGGCTTGCATCATATTTCTTAGACGCTGCATTGCTCCGCCGCTTCTTTCTCAGTATGGCGAAAAACAGGAACAAGAAAAAGAGGAACGATGCCGTCTCTATGGATATCAGCGAGCCATCCGCTGGGGAAATCCCTCAAGGTACTTTCTGCAGCAACTTTGGCAGAACCGTGCTCTTTTTGATCTGGGGTTTAAAGTTATGAACAGAAAATAAGTAAATCGGATCTTTAATTGTTCATTTAATCGCTTCTTACTTCCTGTTCTGATTACTAAATTTTGAGTGGTATTGATTTGATTGCCTTGTAAACCCTTCCTGTTTTATATAGAGCCACCATATCTGTTTTCTTGTGGGAGTTTGTTTTCCTCGCGTGTTAAAACTTGGGATTTTTTAACGTGCAGCAATGGAGACATCGGAGCCCGCGGCTCAAGGTTCTGGCGCCCCCAGTATGTAAGTATCGTATTTCTGCGTTGTCATTGGAGACCCTGAAGTTTATCGGTCTCGTGGAGGGGTTAATTAGTATCTAGTTTCCAACGTTTCGGTTTTGTGAAAGTAATAATTGTTTCCAAAAGTTTGCGAATACTGTTAATTCAGCATGGTTTCTCTAAATTTGTGTTCAACCATGCTTAAGGCTGCCGTTTCATTGCATTGAGGATGAACCATTAATGCATTATTTTCAAAATAAAGGTGCCCCATTAATCTGGGCACTACAATGGTTATTAAACCAATGTTTGGCTAGTATAAAACTTTTTCGACCAATGGTTGTTTTTCAGGCTGTGAATTTGTGGAAGAAGTTGTTACTTGAGCTTAAAGGAAGGAGGCATAGAGTAGAATAAAGGGAGAGGCAACAGAAAGCTATTGATGTTATTGTGATGTTTTATGTCCCTTGTTTCAAACATCTTTTGTTAAAATGCAAATAATGATCTTCTTAGGTTTAAATATGATGACAAAAAGGAAAGAAAGGTGTATCATATTTTTATAACAAACTTTAACTTTAAATGTTATTAATTTTATGCAAACTTGCAAGCTTTGGATTTCAATAAACAATTGGGAAAATTAATCATTTGATCCTTATAGTTTTGATTCAATTGTAATTCAGTCCCTCAACTTTGACTTCTTATAACTCAATCCCTGAAGTTTTGACTCGATTATTGTAAATTAGTTCTTGAACTTTACCTTTTCAACTTCTTAAATATTGGTCCCTAAATTTTAAAAAATAAAATTATAAAGATTAAAAATATTTTAAACTTTTAATATTTATAATATTTATAAAGATTAAAGAGTTTAATAATTTAAAATATTTTGAATTTTTATAATTTTATTTTTTAAAATATAGGGCCCAATATTTAAGAAGTTGAAACTTCAGGGACTAAATTGCAAGAGGCAAAGTTAGGGATTAATTTAGTCAAAACTTTAAGGACAAAGTTATAACGAGTCAAAGTTTAGAGATTGAGTTACAACTAAGTCAAAATTACGAGCATTAAATGATTAATTTTCTCTAAACAATTACAAGGAATGTAGACACTTGATGGTGGGCTTTGGGGAATTCCTTTTCATTTTCCCTCTCAATTCTTCCTAGAATAAGTGAGCACACTGATATATATATATATATATATATTATATTTTCCCTTTTGGAACCAATTGAAAATTCTTCACAAGAACTTGCTTTTACTGATTGACTTGCCAGTTTTGACTGTTCATGTTCATGTTCTTGTATTTCTTAGGGAACATTTGGCAAGCGATTTTAGGGAAAATAGCTTTTTTGGTGTGCATATTTGTTATATGTCAACTCTAGAGGACCTCTTTCCTGCTCGCTTCATTTCTTTGTGTGGGATGATTTAGTGTATTCAGACTTGAATCATTTTTACTTTCTTTTCTGACGGTGGATTCATTTCAGTTTATTGCTTTCCCTCATGTATGAAACTTTGTAGTCTGTTTTGTGCAAGATATTTATGCTTTTATCTTCTTGGTTGGAGACATCTAATGTTGAAAAGCTCTAATAATTTAGGCCCCTCAAATTTGCAATGACACAGGTGTGGGCCACATGTTTGATGCCCAATGCCTTATATTCTTTGCGCATAATTAGGATTTCTTCAGGATTCATGTTTTTAATATTTACTTATTTATTATGTTGCTTGTGGTGCTTGACAATCAGGTTTTGGTACTGATTGATGGGTACTTAAGAGGGAAGGGGACTATTGAGTTGGTTGATCAACCTACTTAAATATCCTTTGGAGCATCCCGTGTTATTCAATGTGGAACATAGGCATCCCGTGCTACCTCCTTTCCTTTAATTAAGTGTCTCAGACTATCTTAGTCTACACCAGATTGATCTTTTCTCCAATTCCTAGCCCACCCAGTCACTCACTGCCAGTGATTGCCCATAGAAAATGCAGTTTTGCTTGACTGAAGAGTGTGTTTGTTGTTTGTTAATGTATCTGGGCAATGAGGAGAGCAAAGGGAATGCAGAAGAGTGAAAAGTGTTCGCGATTTGGGACATTTTTTGGTGGCTAGGAATTGAGCTGGGTTGGGCTTACGGTTAAGTATTAGGCAAACTCATGAAATCGTGGAAGTTCAGGCAAGTTTGGTAGAATCAGATTTTGGCAATGTTCTGGCTGGTTTTCCATTTCCGTTGATGAGTGAACTGCAATTTTAACAGCAATGGCTCCGCATCTGCTTTATGCCCCTGCTACTTGACAGTCCATATATCTTTCATGTCTTGAATATTATTTTGTAAATTTTATGCTTGAATCTCCATTATACATCACTCAAATGTTAACATCACTCGTATCAGAGTCTAAGTACATTTTGTGTCCTTTTCTTTTGTTGCTGTTCTCAAATTTTTTCACTTGGTTTTGGGCCTCCTCTCATTTTGGGCGTCTTCTGAAACAGGAAGATTAAGAAAGGTCGGCCTTTGAAGAGATCAAAAAATGTCCGAAAGATGAAAGCAATAGAAAAAGCTATATCTGCAAGTGAGAAGACCGCTCAGAAAATATCAAAGAACCAAAGTAAAAAATTAAGAGTTCAATCTGCCAAAGTGCTGTATGATTGAATAGCTGGATTGGTTGGCATCATCATTTCGAAAAGTTTCATTTGTTTTTGGGTTCAATCTGAATGTATTCATGCTGTATCAATATATAGTTTAATACTAATCTAAGGTTAAGTTTTGGGCATTGGAGTGCCATTTTATTGCATCATCTTATAATAATTTTTGGGGAAAATTCTTTTTGTTTTATCAAATTTTACATTTAATCCCTGTAATATAGGGATCGAAAACATAGAAAATATAAGAGTTTGAGTAACAAACATTATTTAATCTTATTGAAAACATTGAAAAAAATTACTGGAATGAAATAGGGATCGATGATTTTATTTTTTCATAATTTTTATGCAGTGTTTGTTAAAGATATTTTGCTGTTACTGTACTCCTTTCTTCAAAATTGTAGAGGAAATCGACTCCGTTTTGGGAAATTTTCAAATGAACGAGAATAAATGAGCATTAGAAAAATGAAATAATTATATTCAAGATGTTATGAACAAGAGTTATAAGTAGATTTTACCCATTTATTGATTATTGAATGAGATTAATAATAATGTGGCGGAAAAAATTTAAGTGAAGAACTCAAAATTTAAATCAATGATTAAAAAACTGAATCAGACTTTATGACTGTCGGCCGATTTGAATTTTGGCTCAATTAGCATATAAAAATTATTTTGAAAGTTGAATCAGGTTAGGCTATTTTGAACCAACAATTAGATTAGAAATCGAGGTCAACTTGAAAATCAAACCCAATTTTTAAAAACGAGACTGTTCAATTTTTTTATCAATTTTTTTTAGAAAATGACCAATTTATTTAATTATTTGATGTTATATTGTATTATGTAGCTTATTAAGTCATAATAAATTTAAAATATTTGATTTTATTTTTAAGTTAATTAGTAATTTTATATTTATTTCTTATATTTAGATTATTACATGCATATGTAATTTTTTTAATTTAATTATTATGTCACCGATTTAATCATTGGTCAAACTTGATTAAATTATGTGAATCGTGAACTGCTAACCTCCTTAATTTAATATTCAATTCAGTTTTAAAAATATTGATTCAAATACAAATAGTAGCAATTTTCAAGTTGAACAATACTAGTGTTTGGATCAATTGATTTAAATTTGAAGTTTAAATTTGAAATCTTACATTTTAAACCTATATATTTAAAATTGTTTATTTGGATAGCCAAAAAAAATCCAAATGCAAAGAGAGATGAGTTGAGACTTGAGAAAAAAATAAAAAATTATAAATGATCGAGTTTATCTTCATTTTTTTATCAACAAGAAATGTGAAAAAAAAAAGAGATTCATAAAAGTATTAATATAGTAAAACCATGAAGAGAGTGAAATGTTTAAAGTGATTAGAATTTTAAATGATTATATATACAAGGAATTTGAAATCACAAAGAAATTATAATAAAAAATTAATTTAGTTTTGAATTAATTTAAATTCACAAATTTTTATATATCCAAATAAAAAATTTGGTCTAGATCTAAATTTAAATTTAAATTCATATCCATTCAAAGGCACCCTAATATTCTATGACATGCAATGAAGCCACGAAATAATAAAAAAACTATTTTTGCATGAGTTTTATATTATTTTAATTTTAATAATTTGATGTATTTGATTTTTTTTTTTTTTGCAATAGATTTGCTCATTTTAATTTTTTGAGTGATGATTCTCCATCTAATAATTAAAAAATCTTAGCTGAGTGTCGGAATCTTAAGTTCTTTTTATATTATTTTAGAAACGTTTGGTCCAAAACTTACAAAATGCAGGTTTTTAAATTATTTTCATTAATTAAAAAGATTGTAAATTTTATAAAATTATTTTTTAATATTTAAAATTTTCAGGATAATATTTTTCTTGTGATGGCACGGTATCGCGAAAGCGCCAGTGCGCAAGTCGTTTAGAAGCTTGCTCGCCGATATTGCCGAGCGTGAAGTTGCGGCCCGCACCGTATTCTATCTTCTGTCCCCCTATTCGTTACGTAATTAAATATCTAGCGGCGTCATCTGACGTGCGCTTCGAGGAACCGCTGGTATAAATCAAAGCACTTCATTCTACTTACAACCATACCGAAATTGACGTCTCTCTTCACAGTCCCCGTTTGGTCGCTGAGTAACGCTAGGGGAAGTCGGAGGGAGTGGGAGTGAAAATGTAAGAATTATTTTTGAAGCGTGTAATCATACCGTATTTACTTCACAGCACTGAGCTTGAATTAGCTCCGAAATTTTCGATTTTGCCAAAGATAGAGTTATGTTATGGGCAATGAAATATTTTAGTTTTCCTTTAGCTACGCTGTTTGTTCTGCGAGTTTGAAATTTATGCTGTCGGAAAGGCTTGCCTTTTGTTTTATCAATCTTGAATTTTATTGATGTTTAATGCAGATGAGTTTCAGCATAAGCTACTGTGGAAGTCATGGTCTTCCATCTTTTAGAATATCTAGCTGCAATATTGACCGACATAGCCGTCACGGTAAGTATATCAAGTTCTTTGGTTTCATTTTGCGCTTCCGTTTTGATAGTAACCTTTGCGTAGGCTATCTGTGTCTACGTAGCATTCAGCATAATTCGTAGTTCTTCTCTTCAGCAAGTTTAGTTCATGTCAATCTTCGGTTTGTTCTCAATGTCTTAGAAAGGCCTACAAATTTTCAGCTGGTGACATGGCCTGCCATACATATTATCAGTGTGATAGTTATTTTAATAATAAGTCCTATGCATACCTTTGCTCTTGATGGAGATTGGAGAAAAAAGAAATGTAGATGTCAGATCACACATGCGTCATTTATTTATTATCAGGTTCAGGGATACAAAATATATGCTTAGTATGACATTTTTAAATGCAAATAATACCTTCTATTTGCTTCCTGAATGACTTCTAAGACAGTACCCTCCCATTCATTCATTCTAGGAAAATCTGTTCTTCCCAGTAACACGCAGAAGAAACTTTCCAAGCCTGAGAATCTTTTCCCATCAAGTTTTAAGTTTGATAGCACCAGCTTAATGGCCGTGATAGGATCTGTGACAGGTAAAGGCTTTGATTTTTTGGTGGGTGTGGATTGTGGAGTGTGTTATCAATTGGTGTTGTTTGATTGTGATGACAAACAATTTTTTATTTCCATGCTTTTCAGTGGCCAATTTAATTGCACCGGTTGCTGCAAAGGCTGTAAGTATGAATAAATCTGTTCAAGATAATGCATGCATGCATGCATATAAAAAATTGCAGAAACATTTTAAAAGACTGTTAAACATCCATTCTACTATCTATTTTACAAAATAGACAAGTAAATTTTGCATAGTACATGACCAAACATGAAATTGGAGGGACTGCATCAGTTTTTCCCCCTCCTGGTTCCCTTTTGTGGGTATGGGTAAATCATTCACAATGAACCTTTAAGAATAGCTGCAATAGTTCAAATTTTCCTGTTATAAATTTAAAGCTGCTATTTGCATTAAATGTAAGTCTATTTTTGTTCTTTATAAACTTTACTAAGAAACTGGTCTGTCATTCTACATTCAAGTCATAGACATTATATACATCTCAGGAATCGTATTTATTTTCTTTCAAGTCAGGAAGTGGTTGATTCTGTTTATGCTTTGGCTGATGGAAGCTTGGGTGATTGGTTTGGAGGCTTGCTATATTCAGCTGGACAGCAGGCTAATGAAGCTGTTCTAGACCAACTAGCTTCTCTCAACTTCACCAGGTACTCCACAATGTATCCTATGCATCTTTATTATCTATTCCCCCCCTGACGATCTTATGCTTATGCTTATGGTTTCTTCTTTGCTGCTTATTCATATTCACAGTTTAGCAGTAATTTATGGGGCAGGGCTTGTTACCAGCCTTTCACCCTGTACACTAAGTGTCTTACCACTAACTCTTGGTTACATTGGTGAGTTTGCTTCTATTATGCACTTGAAATACTAATTATTTTCAAATGCCTAAATTTGTGAGTTGTAATCTGGCAGGGGCGTTTGGGTCTGGCAAAAGCAGGGCAGAGGTAATTATCTTAGGTAGTTTGTTTCTGCATTAAAAAAAAATTCATTCTTTTGTTCTTCTTATCTCACTTCACTGCCCAAGTTGAGTGTTGCTGTTCTTAAAAGGCTTTCACCAATAGTGACAACTACAAGTGTACCCAAGACTGTTGGCTTGTTCTTTGCATCATTTCCCTCCAGTTGTCTCAATTCCCCTTCATGATTGCACGGATGTGTGCAACAGACATATTTCTCACTAACAGTCAGGTCTTCTTGCTGACAGGTTATTGGTGATTCTGTGGCATTTTCTTTAGGTCTTGCTACCACATTAGCACTGTTGGGTGTAGCAGCATCATTTGCGGGAAAGGCTTATGGACAGATAGGCCAAGGACTACCTTTGGCCGCTTCTGGTTTGGCAATAATTATGGGTCTGAACCTTCTTGAGGTATCTTCTCTTCATTTTCACTTACATCTATCTGTTTCATTTTAATGGGTATGATAGGAAGGCCACTTAAAGATCAAAGGATCACTTAGAGAAGACATGAGTTGTTTTAATCTTGACTGCTCATGCAAGATCTAATCCTTAGAATTTGCTGCTCTAACACTCACGACTTGTTATAATTTGCTCTTGCACAATCTGTAAATCTTTTAAAGAATTTTTCTGGCTTAGACCTGTCTCGGCACAGTCTTGTGAGTTTATTGTTGAGAGAAATTTTGTACTCATAACTGTCATGATCAACATTATAGATTCTCAATATTTCGACAAAGTTTTGTCAGTCACCCTTAATACTGGGTTTGTTCTTTGGTACCCTTCAGATTTAGTTTGGCATGATTAATTTTATAAAGTGAGACAAATCCCTTGAAGTTGACCAACTTTGAAAATTTCTCTGTCTAATTGTTTTGCTCTATTTTTTGGTTGGCTCACCTTGAGCAAATTTTACAGATCATTGAATTAGGACTTCCCTCATTTTTTGACAATTTTGATCCACGTGCAGCAGCTGCCAATTTACCATCAAGTAAGTTGATAAATCTTACATTAAATTAGTTGCTTCAGTATCCATTTACATGCATGCTATATATGAAGAAATTATCTAATTTAGGTGTGCAAGCATATCTAGCTGGGCTTACTTTTGCTCTAGCTGCCTCACCCTGTAGCACACCTGTGCTGGCTACTATTCTGGGATATGTTGCTGCGTCAAAGGTATTCTCCATTTCTTTTGATTGGATTCATATTCTATTTACTATGGATGTTATGTTACCTTTTCTAATTGGGTGCCTCCCCCTCCAAATATAAGAGAGGGAATTCCACTCCCAGAAAAAATGCAGAAGAGTAGGGGAATCAGTTGATATTTCCCTTTAGGCCTCCTTCAGCACAAAAGATATTTAGTCGACTAAGCCTCTAGACCTTGCTTCAGCACTTCAATGAGTTAGTTTACCAGGGCCTAATATGTGAAGGAACTAAGTGTGACTACATTTTCATACAGGATTAAAAGGAACCAATGACCATCTTGTGGTACTTCTGCTTAATCAGTGCAGATAACTTAGAAATGACTTTCAAGTGCATTTATGCCATTGTTGACAAGGACAAATATGCATTACTCATGCAATTGTATTATATTAAGTATCCATGTTACTAGCTAATGCACATCAAGACTGAATTTTTTACTTGTTTATTTGCTTGAATTCCCAGTATACATATAGTCACTCCTATGAAAATGATCGGAACAATAATTTCTTGACAGGATCCAGTTATTGGAGGTAGCTTACTTTTGACATACACAACTGGTTATGTTTCTCCTTTACTCTTAGCTGCTTCTTTCGCTGGAGCATTACAGGTTCTTATATGAACTTTTGGTTTATAAAATAGTCTTAGGTAGCATTTTGTATGAAAGTATTCTCATATCTCAAGTACTTAGAAACCTATTTATATAAAACTTGAGCAAGAAAAATGTGAAAAAGAATTAATAATACTTCTATATGAGGACGTACGCAAGTATACAACACACAAACCTTAGTATTGTTGAATCTTGTGCGTATATACTTGGTAAATTAAGTCTGGAAGTACTTGGAAAGTCAAAATATCAATGTACAAAACAATACTTTAAGATCTGGTAGATCAGGATGTGCTGTAGAAAACTAATTTCTTATCCAAATGTGGATTGGCAGAGCCTGCTTTCATTCCGCAAGTTCTCAGCGTGGATCAATCCTATGAGGTAATATTTGAACTTCAAGTGTCAGAAACGGGAGAGAACTCATTATTTTGCCAGACCACTTTTATTGGGCTATCACAATCGTTATTATCTTGAGCTGTTTCTCACCCCTACTTTAGTTTTGTTGTTTCTGATGCATGTTTCAATTTTTTTCTTCCACAGTGGAGCACTACTGTTGGGAGGTGGTCTGTACACTTTCTTGGATAGGCTATTCCCAACAACAATGGTGATGTAGAATGAAGAGCTCTCAGGCCACAAATTCTCAATGGGTTTGGATTCTCTGGAATTTAAATACTTGATAGGAGAGTTTTGCTGCCCTCAGAGGATCCTAGGATACTTGGAATTTAAGTCATGTAGTTGAAATAGGGTAGACCCAGGATACTAGGCTGTCCGATGCAAGAAAAAAAAAAAAAAGTTTGTCTTTGGAGCAAGAGGGATAAATGGAAAAGAAAGAATTAGTTTAAAAAGAAAAGGTTTGAAAAAGTATCGTAGTCCGTACTATCACTCTATATCTCTCGTTTTAAAAACACATTAACTCAGGATTCTAATACTATGTTCTTTTACATGAACGATTTGATGTATATTCGTTCCATATATTCATTGTTATAGAAGTACACGGGACAGATTTATAGCATATCATATTATTTTTTCAGTTGAGATTTACTTCATTATAACATGCGAAAATTCAGTTACCAATGAACGAATGTGAACTGTGAACATTAAGATCCAGTTGTTGAATGTTTGTTATTAGGCTTAATAAAGTCAAAATAAATATGATCAATAGAGGTGAAGTTTAGTGAAAGAGATTAATTCCTTATAATTTGGTTAACCAATATCTGAATTCTTGCTGTAAGAGTTGTCCACACTTAGTGATCAATCATCCTTGAATATGAAACATACCTAAAAAAAAAAAAAGATTATAACGTGATGCTAAATCATAAAAAATTAGACATTGAGAAATAAGTCGTATTTTGTTATGGATTTTACATATTAATGTTCAAATGTTATGCTTTTAATAGAATATTTTGTTGCAATTAGTTTAAAACTTCACATAAATTTTCTCCTTCTACTTGATGGTGAAAGGAGAAAAACATCACATATATATATTGAAGTTTCCAGTATTTTCTAGCCAATTGAGATTTTTCAATTTTCATCCTCCAATCAATCAGTATGTTAATATAAAATATAAGTTCTTGGAAGTTGTAAATTAATATCAGATGGAGTTTATTTTTCAAATCCTGTACAATAGGTCTAATATCTAGTTTTATTGAAAAAGTAGATTCATTGAAAAAAAAATCTTAAAAGTGAATTTTGAAAAAGCACGGTCTTGGATTACATCTTGTGGACTTGTGGCTGTGTAAGCCTTTGGGACTACTGTTAATATGCTATAAGACGGCATTAACGATGTTTAGCCTGCAATTTATGAACGCAGTGAGTAGGGTTGCGCAAAAGTTTTTAATTCTGTTTGGTCCAGTTTAATTTGAGATGGTCTCAGTCTTGTTCGGTCTATATAGACACCAATCTTTCAGGACCAAAAAGATTGAAAAGACTAGACTATTTTTTCGGGTTGAACTGGATAAAAGACTAGGTATCCGGATCACTTGGTCCAGTTCAATCCTATTAATTTTTTTTATTATAATTATAATTAATTTATTTTTGACAAATGTTTGAAGTGTAATTGATGGTAAGGAGATGATTGTATAAAGATTTGTTGAGTTTGTTTCTAAATTGTTGTAATGTAGTGTTGTTAAATTTTATTGAGTGTTATTTTTGTTAAAGTTATAAATTTAAATCATTTGGACTATAATAGAAATATTTTTTTCTTATTATTGAAAATTATTATGGATTTATTATTATTATAAGTATTTTTACTATCTTAATTGAGTTTATTATGTTGAAATGGATTATTGCCTCTTATAAAATAAAAAGGAAAAAAAAAGCTAAGTGAGTATTGGACTGACAGGATCAGTTTCCCAGTCTTATGGACTAAGTCCGGTCTTGTTAATTTTTAGATTATCACTGAATAAGACTGAACTATGAGTTATTTAACTCAGTTCTTTTTATGAAAGAGATTCAATTTTAGGTTAAGATAAAATTCAATACCATCCTATTTTTTATGCAGCTCTGACAGCGAAGATAGTTTGTTTATGTGGTGTTGAGTTTGTCTCTTGATTTAAAGTTCCCACTTTGAACCAAACTGAGCTTGCTGGGTGTGGCACAATACAAAGTAGGCCTACTTTGAAATAAAGTAGGCATACCTTTTTTACCTGAAGACGACAGCAAGAGATAGGAGCCCGCTTTGCTCCTCCGCATAGTGGCTCCTCCACAAATTCTTCACATCCAGAAGTAAATTTGAACGATTTAAATTTAATTTTAATATTTTTATTTTTATTTTACATTATTAAAATAAAACATTTATAAAAATTATAAATAATATATTATAATAAATATGATCATCAATCAATAGTTTAGATTTATATTATGAAAACAAATATTTATAAAATAATTTAATAAACCTTTTTATTGTCAGTTTGAGCAATATTGATTTAATTAAGCAGTCTAATTTAATATTATAATTTTTTAATTTTTATAAATTGAATTTTGGTTATATAAATCTAGACTATCCAAATTGGTAATTTAATTTATTACAGTATCTTATTTATAATTTTTATAATTTTTTTATTTTAATGAATATAAAATAAAAATAAAAATAAAAAAGATTAAATCTGGACCACTCAAATTAATTTGGACAATCCAAATTTACTCATGGGTGTAGTGGAGCGGCGTAGGAGTGACTTTGTAGAGGAGCAAAGCTGACTCCCAAGAGAAAACCACGAGACCAGCCAAACATTCACGTAAATTTGAATCCATTAATGCTTTTTATGCGAGAAAAATGGTTCTTATGATGCCCACTAAATTGCCCCAAAAAACAAACAAAAATTAAAGGTTCATATGCATTTTTATCCTCAATTTTTTTTTAAGGAGCGTTGGATTTGTACTGATAAATAGAGTAATTTTTTGCTTGAAACATTTTTATTGGCATGTTAGTTATGATTTATTATGTTTATGATTTTACTTCTAACAAGGCAGCGTATAGGGAGTATTAAATTTGGCAGTGCAATATTTTAGATGAAAATCATTAATTGATCAAAAAAATTACATAGAATGATATAAAAAATTTAAGAAACTTAATTAATATTAAAAATACAATCGGTATATAAAATATTACAAATAAGCTATAAATTCTTGAAAAATTAGTTTGAGCTTTTTAATATTTAAAAATAATTTATAAATTTTGAATGAATATTTATAAATAATAATATTTTAAATTATTAAATATTAAAATGTTTATATATTGTAACAATATTTATTAAATCTTATTTTAACAAGATTTCATAATAGCCACTGCTCCTAAAAAAGAGTGCACGAGTAAATTAATACCAAATGAGTAAATGATATTGTCAGAGTCTTATTTATCACTACAGTGAGCGCCACGACAATAAAAAGCAGCAAAATTAACTGTTGATTAGCATAGTGCAAAGAGTTTTTTGATCGTCAAGAAGATAATTCAAGAAAAAATGCCTCAGTTATCAATATAAAATATCTATTGTTCCTAAAAAAAATTTAAAGATAAAGATATATTTTAACCCAAAGTTAAATTCATATATCCCTCTCAAAATCCTTCTGAATATGAGAATTTGATGCTGGAGACATGAAATATGCTTTTTATAGTATATGTTGCTAAAAATGATTTTTATATTACATATTGATGACATTGCAGTAAGAAAAACAAGAGGCAAATAAACAAAATATCAAGTATAGAATGAACCAAAAGATAATGTTTTGTAAATTGTAATTTCAATTTCCTTACTCGAGAAAACCAATATCCCAAAACGATGACCTTGTCTATCAACTTGAATATTGAAATTTGAAACTCGATGTGAGAGAAACAAACACTAAATTACAATCCTCCGTACTCATTACCTCCAAATAGTAGCATGGGTTGGTGCTAGTTCGGGAGAATAGCAAAATCAAGGAGGCATAGAAAAGAAAAAAGCCAAAACGACAACGTCTCAATGGGACCCACTATTGATCATCTCGCGGTACTGCCTCAACGACTCCTGCCTCTGTAACCTCATCTCCTGGTTAAACTTCCTGATGAAAGCCTCGACTCGCCGGTTCAACTCGTCCTGACTCAGGAATGGTTCCTTCCTCATCTTCCCGGATCCTGGCGATGGACTCGCCGACGACTTAATATTCTCCTTGCAGGCTCTGCTTCGCTCGCTGAACGTCTCCGACTTCTTCGTCAGTTTCGAATTCGGAGGGGTACATCCGTTTTGGTCCCTTAACGGCGTCGCGTTATGGTGGAGCTGGGAGTCCCACGTGTCGGACTTCTTCAGGTGCCTGGTTAACGGCTTCGCTACTCCCAACACCGCTTTTCCACCTGGACCACGATTGATGTTACCGTTATTTTTATTAGCCCAAAAAAAATTCATTCAAAAAAAAAGCCCAAAAAAAAAATTCTGACCGTTGTGTGTGCGTTTTTAATTTCAAACTTCAATGCTATATTTTGTTACTTTTAAGTATCGTTCGCCATTGTTTTGAATTTATTATTTTCTTCTGATAAAAATGTTAGAGAAAATATAGTTTTTTCTCTTCCCAACTTTTACTTAACTCAAGATAAAATTACCATTTTCTTCTATGCTATACGATTTTTATTTTTTTTTTTTCTACAGCAAATTTCAAAAGCAAGTTGCGGCATGCCACAGACACAGAGATATACCTTGGGGACTAGCCTTGGCAGCCTTCCGGTGGCCGAACCGAGCGGAAACGGGCGATTTCTCCTCGTCACTGAGAATCGACAAAGCCAACAAGTCCGTACACTGCAAGCTTGTCATTACAGAAATCGGTGCTTGGAAGGACTCCTCGTTCGTGATTTCTTCATCTCTCAGACTCATCTTCGTCTTCTCCGCATTCGAAATCCTCCCTTGCTGAACCTCCAGCGTCATATCCCGTACTTTCGAATCGTCACCGTAATCATCCGAAACGACGCAGTTGTAGGCAGCGTAGTTGGTCCGTATATCGCCGGTGATCATTTCCGGCTCAAGAACGTCTACGTCCTGCCGGTTGTAGATGGCATACTCCGAACTTATCTCCTCGGACATCTTGATCGGATCGGAGGGAAGAACGACCGGATGATCTTGCGAGTGAGCTTGATCATCGAGCTTGTGGTTCTGGAACTTGGAAGAGGCGGCGATGCTAATGATGATGAAGTTGACAAGAATGTAGAGGTAAGGAGGTCTTAACCATGTGAGGAAGAAGCTCCAAATATTAGGAACATCGGCGCCGATGAAATCCGAGACCAGAGGAACAGAGAACTTCAAAGCCACAGCCAAGGACAAAACACCAGTCGAGAGAAGTGCCACCTTAAGAGAGAGGACCGAGTTTGAGAAAGAAGCCATTGGTGACGGTTTTTCTTGGCGACTTTACCGTTGTGTCTCCGGTGGCTTCAGTACTGTTTGATGGCAGAATTTATTTATGGGAGCATTGAGGGAGAAAAGGAAATTTGGGATTGAAAGCGACAGAGCGGGTATAAATAAATGGCTGTGAGGGGGAAGGGGATAAACGGTGCGTTTAGTGTTAGATGTGGAGCGTTTGACGTGGACCCTTGAGGAGTTCATTTTCGAAAAGCGCGCAACGTGTGGGGGTTGGCATTTTTATTTGGGAAAATCACTCCAACGACCCTATTTCTGTTATCAAAAAATGTCATCAAATATATAAAATATTTTTAAATTTTAAATCTTATGTAATTACAATTTAATTAAAAAATAAAAACTTGATAAAAAATGATAATTTAACAAAAAAATGACAACTTAATATTTTTTTAATGTTAAATTATTATTTTTTACATTAAATATTAATTACATAAGATTTAAGATTTAGCAGTAATTTGTTCATCTATGAGATCTTAGGATAAAAAAAAAAATCTTTGTACCAGAGTTCTCGGTAATTTTTCCTTTTTATTTTCTGGTGCCTTGGTGGGGACTGAACTTTTGGTACGGTGTCGTTGGGGGGCGTTTGCAGAAAGGAAAATGAATACCGTGGTCCGTGAACGTCTCAATTAACTTTTTTTTAAACAATAGGAAAATGACAAGATGTCAAAATATGAATTTAACAATAAATTTTTTTTATTAAAAGATAATATATAAATATCCATTTAAATAATTTTAAATATAAAAATTTTAACTACAATAATTAGGAGTGATATATAAAATTTAAAAATTTAATTTGCAAGTGAAACTTATATTTATAAATGTATGAATTGATATTTATAACGTAATTGTTACCAAATCTTTTTAAAACTTGACTATTATTAAATGGATTATTTTTCTACCAAAAAAAAAATTGATTATTTAGGGCCTAAGTATCGTTCAGACAAATAAAAAAAGAAACACCACATTTAGAACTTTTTTTTAGAATCAAGTTATAAATTCCTAAAAATTATTTGTAAATTGCAAAAGGTGAGTTGTTATTTTTTTTCAAAAAAAAAAATCAGTTATAAATAAAAAGACAGATTCAATTTACTGAAAAGATAAGGGGTAGAGGTGGAAATCACGAAACGACAATCAAGACAGGACTGAAGTTTGGAAGCAGCAAGACCACTCCAAATCTGTCCTTCACAGTTTACGCGCACTTACTCATTGGATGCATTGAATCTCTTATTTAGAGGGGGTGTTTACAGTTTACAATCAACAACTTATTAGATCTGTGATCATGGAAACCAGAGAGCTCATTTAGGTGTGTTGATAACCTAACCAGAAATGCCCATGATGTGGATTTAGAAGTAGTTCTTATTAATGAAGAATGATATCCCGCCCGAGTGTGTTGATTTGCAAGGAAGATAAACGGGATTTAGTTTAGTGTTTTTTTTTTTTTTTTCAAGTGCTTTGTTGTAATTTCAAGCAGAACCTGGCCTATTAACAGTTCCATTTAATGTCAACTTAGGTGGCAGAGTGACATGAAATATTAAAGTTAAGAGTTCAAACTTATATTTGAAAACAAAAATATAATTTGTTTGAATGTTGAAACATGCAACCGCGTTAAATAAAAATATCAGAGATACCTGAAACTATTATTGATAAATACAATCCTAAACAGCAGGAGTCTGAATTAATCTAGACAAGTGATAATTATAGTCTCAAGTTTTCTAAAATATTGGGCAATAAAACCAAACAAGAAAATACTACCCTCATTTGGACCGAATTATACTCAAACATAATCCACATAACACCAGATATTAGATAATTAAATTAAAAATAATTTAGTAAATGAGTGAACAAAATAATCAATATACTAATTTCATTATTGTGAATACACATTCTACAAAAGAAGCGACCACTCAACACGAAAGAAAAAAACTGAACTATTCTCTATGAAGCGAACGCATTCCACAAATGGCTCCCAACCCAACAGAATCTTGAGGAAAAGAAAGAACTGCATTTTCATTTGATTTAAACTAATTCTATATTGATATATGGCACAAAGTTGACGGTGTCAAACAAAAGCCTAATCAATCAGTGTTTGGCAAACATCCCTTGCGTTAAAGAGGAGAAGTCATAGTCCTTAGGTGCCTGTGAGGAGGTTGATGACGCCATTGAAGCTGCTGGCGGAGCTTTACTCGCTCCCATCGTCGTCACACCATTAACTGGTCTAACCTGTCCCATTGTATAGAAACTGAAAAATCAAAAGAAAAGGAGAAGTTGGTCAACATAGGATCTGAATTGGGAACAATAAAAGGTTATGAATTGGCTGGAAAAATCAGAAACGAAGTCCTCAGTAAATTATAATGTACAGGGAGGTCGACAGAATATATGAAAACATGTGTTATATCCTTGCTAACCTATAATTCTACGAAATCCATGGGAAGCTTTTGCAGTAAGCGAACCAATTGGCTATCATTTGAAGGACGGAATGTTTTCCAGTTCAAAATCATATTCAAAGCAACGCAGGGACGGCAATATCGGCAGTTGATATGGTTTAAATTTTCTTCAGTAATGCTAATGCAACAGCCTCAAATATAAAGAGGATATCCATGATAAGAAGATGCTGTGTGAATTTTCTCTTTATGACAGGAAATAAAACCCCTAATTATTTTTTTACAGCAGTCATCAAGCAACAAGCATCTATAGAATATTTTTTAAAACTACACTTCCTTCTATTCAGTAATACTCAGATCAGAATAATTCTAAATTCCATAAAAAATATCATATAATATCCAATCCAAGCCAAATTCTTATGAGCGAGGCAAACTCCAACTCAAATGGCTAGAAGTAAACCAGCTAGTAACATACCTAGATATTGGATACTGCACAGAATTCAACGGCAGATGTGCTGGAGTCGTGCTCCTAGTCTAGTCCAGGAAAGAGAAATTTAGTTTCTGAACAGATAAGAATGGGCTAGCAATCAATTAACTCATGCTTCCTTATATCAGTACCTGCATAAGTTTCTGCAGCTCTCCCTGACCAGCCATCGGCAATGCTCCAGGAATTGGGTAACCAGCAGCTGGCCAACTTGGGACAGGAATATTGGATCCATTCAGTCCAAGTTGTTGTATACTATCAGGATACGTGGGGTTCCCTCCAGCAGAGTTGGCTGAAGCAGCCATTAGAAGGGACTGTCGCTGTGCAAGCATAGCAAGCTGCTGCTGGTGTGCAGAAAATGGAGAGACCATGTTGGACTGCAGATAACCGACTCACCATGTCAGGCAAAATCATACCCACAAAAAATTCAAAGATGCTGACAACAAAAATTTATCAATGTAACGTGCTGCTAGAGACAAAAAAGGACAACAAAGGTAAAATTACCTAACAATAACACTTCCATTTTACATTCTTTGATTAGGCTAAAAATACCATATAATAGAAGCACCGCAAGTAGCGCATACCTTTTCAAAGAGGTTCATGATATCATTTTTCAAATCTTTCAGTGGTTTTTCTGGAACTAAAGGAGTCACTGAAGGTGAATCCTTAAATAGATCCTCAATTCCAGAATTAGACTTGGGAGTGCTCTCTACTACTCTTGTGGAACCAGCCTTCTCAGTTGTCGATGCTTCTGCAGCGGCTGAAACAATTATTGTAAGCAATTACAACCTTCAATCAAACACAATATTTCACAATCACCAGAATAATCTTCTATCCAAATATACATGGATATGAAGACACCAGATTTTACTATTCTTCAAAATAGTATAAAAGGGAAAAAAAGCAAGACACTGATATGTATGACATACACTGAAAACCTTCCCAGTCACTATCGCCAGTAGTAGTACCAGCTTCCTCTGAGCCATTTTCACCTGGGCCATCCATGGATAACAAGTTGAAAAGGTCCGTCGCATAGTCAACTTTTGAAGGGGTATTCTGAGCCACATCCGTAGCCTGTTTAGTTGACTCAGTTTGCAGTTCTGGACCCACAGGTTCCACTTTCTCTACATGCTGAGGTTTCGCAGGAGATACCTGTTCATTGATTGGTTCTTATAAGCAACTACAGTTTTATACTTTTCAAATATGAATGGTATGGGAAGAAAGTGTCCTTAAAATAAAGGCTGGAATAATGTATCCTAGTTGCATATCGTTGAAGTTATTGCAGATATTTATGAGTGGAAAAAAAATTATCAAAAAAGGTGTTAAACGCTAATGTCTATCCGACCAATATTATCTTCCATCCATAACTATCATACTAAGTCTCAAGCAATAAAATTTTCCTACAAGGGATCCTCATATTACTTTTATTATCGTAGCCCTCAGACTCTCAGTTCCCAAAAAGGATAGACTTATCTTTTTCATATCAGATATAAGTAGTGGAGGAAATATTTATGACCTGCAGTATAAGCAGAATCATTTTGCAGACATTATAGAGTAAGCTCCCATAGATATACCGTGTACACAGCTTTAGTGGTGAGGCAGCATGTCAGGCATGCAAAAAGATACCACACAAGAAAATACAAGAAAATTTTAAAGATGTCTTTTAAGGAGTAGTGCTCACTCCAGCCATCCTATGTTCGTTCCTTGTTTTCCGTTGCAATAATTACTATGGGAACACCAACCACACTCAAAGCGTAATTTTATAAGGACAAAACCTAAATGAAGTTCCTTAGATGTGCGCCATTAGGTTCTCCGATAAAGATATAACATGTGAAGTCCCCCCCCCCCCAAATGACCAAACCGTATGGCGCCATGCTTCAAACAAAATATTCACTTGTCATGTTTCAATCAAATTATCCAATAATAAGCACTTAAATATTGAGCCTAAATCTCTCCGTTCTACATTATTTACTATGCCATGTCAGAATTTTATACATACTCAAGACAATTTATCACCAGACTGAGAAGAGACTTCAGAAATACAACCCCATAAGGAACACAACATAAGAAAAGGTGAACAGCCAAAATAGAAAAACAAACTAACATATAGAATAACAATGATATATACAAATGGATTATATACCTGTTCAGGTACTTTTGGAGGAGCAGGAACATTATTTCTTGTTGCAGGAATTGTATTTGTTGCCTGAATTTTCTTCTTTTCATGAAAAGTGTTCTCAGAAGCAGATGTAAAACCATGCCCACTTCTTTCGGCAGGCCTCTGCCAATTTGAAGAAGTCCTGTCTTCCTGCTCCCCAGAAGGTGATTTTAGTTTTCCATCCCTCGGAATCCATCTCTTCTCTTCATACCTTTTAAAACATGCAATAAGTAAAACACAAAGGGATAGTCATCTTCACAGGGTGCATGAAACAAATGAAACAGTAACAATATAACCCAAGGTGAACATACTTTGCACGAATAAAATTCTCGATTCCAACTCTATCATAATTTGGGGGTAGCTCTGCTTCCCAGTAAGAATTAGCTTTCTCATTTCCCATGGCTATATTACATAGCAAAGAAATAAAATATAATCAGCAAATAATATAACTAAAGCAAACTAATGAAATTACACTGTGAGCTAATTCATGACCAATCAGATTCCCATACATTGAATGAACGCAACCTGCTCTGGAAGCCAGGTGTCCAGAGTTGCAGACCGAACCTGCAGGAATAGCCACTACATAAATAACTGATATAATATTCATAATAGCAAGGCAATGTAGCGGATAGAAACTTTTAGGACTATTGTGTGAAATGAAATTAGAGCCAGATTTCACTCAGTCGCACCTCAAATTTAGTCAACATTGGTATTGATATTTCATTTTAAATGGCAATAGTATTAAACCCTTTGCAAGGTGAATAGTAGAAGCCAAGGTAGTATGCAACATTAATGTCATACATCGCATACTATACACTGCTCAATGGGGGGCTTATATAGGGTAGTTCTCCTGCATCAAGAACCAGCATTTGGAGGAGGGTTCCCCATCCACTTGGATGGCCCATGGCTACTGTTTGGCATCACAGCTAATGGTCTGTAGCTGTGTAAAGGGCAACCTGCAGAAAGTTCTAACTGGCTGAAGGCCAAATGAAGTGTTGCGAAGTATAGTCATCAAGATGTCTTTTTTTTTTTTTTTAGTGTGTGTGTGGGGGGGGGCATCTGCTACTGCATTCTGCTTAAAATGTGATTTTTTTGGGGGGAGCCCCAAAACACACCTGTCAACTTTCTAAGGATAACCACTTAAGAGGCCAAGGTAGTATAAAATGTTAAGTCCTATAACTGGTAGTATGAGCTGCTCAATGGAGTTCTTAAGCAAGGCGATTCTCCCATCCTAACAGCTAATTTTTATGGAAGGTTTCTGAATTAATTAGTGCTTATCAGAGAATCCAAAAAAAGAATATTACAGATTTTCAAGTTAAAAATTAACCTACACAAGCCCTTACAGAACACAGCTATAAGCATTAACGAGAGCTCATTCTTACCGGATATCTAGCAATAAACTGAGGAATGAATGCCCTAACAATAGCATTGGCATGGAAAGAATGGACATATAGATATTACATACATAAATATATACAAATATTATGGCTGCATACATATTTACAGATTGAAAATCAAAACTACTTACTAACATCAATGTTGCAGTACTCTATATAGAAACCTATAAGTTTTTGGATATTGAGTGTTCGAATAAGT
Organism: Prosopis cineraria; assembly: GCF_029017545.1. Taxonomy (NCBI): domain Eukaryota; kingdom Viridiplantae; phylum Streptophyta; class Magnoliopsida; order Fabales; family Fabaceae; genus Prosopis; species Prosopis cineraria. The sequence continues at coordinate 8,038,046 of NW_026555337.1, forward strand.
ATAAAACATTCTAATTGTCCATCAATAAGAGTTACATAGTCCAAGCACTCAAGTCTATTGCCAGCATTACAATTTTCTGTGACACATACAGAGTGTAGACAATGAGCTCCTAGCATGTTATCAGCATATTACGTTTAAAGATCCTATTTCAACATGAGTCTCCATAATAGTCTACTTATATGGTATCATATAAATTGAGACATCATTATAATCAACATAACATACCTTTGAAATATGAACCCCAAGACTTCGATGTATTCCTGAACACTGCATGCAGATAAAGATGCCTAGGTTCACACTTGCCCATCTTGGACCTCTGCAAAGCAAATTTTCATAGAAAATCGAGTGAAAATCTCTGAACCAATATAAATATACTGCAAATGCTCAATAAAGACAGTCCACTTTGATAAACCAATTAGTATCTCTTCCTCAGCTTTCCTACTATCAAAAGAGATTCATATCAGATCATCATTTCAAACCAGACACATACTTAGCTTTGCAATCGGCACATTCCCTATTTTCTGGCAGTTTAAGAAGTCCTTCCAATATCTGCATATATCAGTAAGAGAAGAGAAAGGAGAAATGTAATCAAAAGAGACAAGGATAAAAGAGAAAATAAAAAATTCTAAATGCAAAGCAAAAGAAAAGCTTTGAATTAAATGTCATCTGTAGAAAATAAAAATAAAGGATCTTGAATATCATTTGCACACACATGCCATGAAGATTTTAGACACTTTCTGCTTGAAAGCTCTCTTCCAATTAATGGACATAAAACCAAATACGCATGCATCTGATGAAAGAATTAAGTCTTTAACAATTTGGTCTCTCTAGAACCCCCAAAAAAAAAACAGAGTAAAAAAAATCATGGTCCAACTTAGGTTCCCCTAATGTTTTTTCCGTCCCTTCCATTAATTCATAGGACTGTAAACCCTTACCAAGGGTTCAAGTCTCATCTAAATTAGAAACTTAAAGAATTATTCATATAATTTTGGAAAAACCGTATAAAATGACAAAGAAAAGATGAATGAATCAATGAGGAAAAGAGAACAAAGATTGAAAATTTTAGAAAGAAATCATTTGAGACAGCAATTTTGAAGACATCTAGAGAAAAGAATATGATTAACCATGCTTTGAATAGCTGCTTAGTCCACTGAGCATGGAGTAATGCGCAACCCCCCGGGGGGGGGGGTTGGGAAATCCACAAAACAGAGAGATAGGATATCAATCACTATCTAGATAGAGGATTCACACCACTAAATAACACGTCCTGATCAAGTCTCAAGCATAACCCGAATAATTCATCCCCGATTGGCCAAAAATAAATAATAACTAATCCCCGAAATGTTAAGAATCAAGACACTAAGACAACTCATTCTGCTAATACATCACAAAAAAGGCAGATCAAACTCTCATAAAGCCATATGCAGCAGCTAGCCCAGTTTGCTTGCAGCAAGAGCCCAAAAATAAGATTAACAGCTAATTATGTACGACACACCGTCGCGGAAAACAAAAATCCAACTCTAAGCTTCCATTTTCTTCATATAAGCACAAGACTATGATCATTTTCAAATCCAAAAATTTACGATCGGTGATATGTGAAGATGGGTCTGGAAAATTAACATTGCAAAAGACAATTAAACGAACTAAAAGAACACAGAATGCTTGAAAAAGAAAAACCAAAAAAACCTTTTATGCTTTGCGTTGAGCTCTTTAGAAACGTTGGCCTTCCCGTTCATGGTGACCGTCTGAACAAAAAAACTAACAACAATGAAGAAGAAAGGAGAACTAAATCAACAGAAGCGAGGGAGAGAGGAAGATGAAGATCGAAGGTCAAGTTGGTCTTTTTGCAGCAATTCTCTTTCCTCTCTCTGACTCGTCTTCTCTGATTAAAATGCCCACCCAAAAGAAAGAACGAAAGAGCGTCCGCAATGAAGACACCCTTCTTGACTCCGATAAGTCGATTATATGCGCGTAGCCTTTTCTGTTAATTTTTCTTAAATGAGTTAATAGTGATTAATTGATAGATAGATGTGACCGTGCATAATACGTTCAAAATTGATTCATCCCGTAGATGATTTATCAATAACGTAAGTAATATATTTTAAGGCAAAAAAAAATTACATGTTATATTTTTTAAATTAATTTTCATTTTATCCGATAATATTTCATAGATGACAGATATGTTTTTTTTTTAGTCTAGCAAAAAATTTTAAAGAAAAATAATAGTTAGATACTAAAAATTAATTAATCATAATTAGATTTAGTAAAATTTTAAAAATAAATTAAAAATGTCAATTTAAATACTTATAAATTAAAATGTACTACTATAGATAAAATGTTTAGGTTATAAATGTAATTCTTAAATTATAACTAAAATTTTTATTTTTAATTATTTAAATTGATGTTTACAATTAACATTTAAAAAAAACTTCGTAAAAACCTAATTATCATTCAATATTTTGGGGGCAAGCTATTTTTTTCAAGCATTTTAATAGTTACATTAAATTTTGATTAATTCTTGTCAAATAGGTTAGAAAAACCAAAGTTACATTGGATTATTTTTTTGACACATTTGTATGCATTCATAAATCATTTTTTGTTTGCTTTATTAAAAAAAGTCAATATGAGATATAAATTTTAAAAATTACTTCAAGTAGTTACAGGTTAAATTATTCACAAGTTATGAATAATTATCTTATTTTAAAAACTTTAAATTACTCTCTCTGTTAAAAAAGGTAAGGTATTTTTAATCGAATCTCACTCTCAATAAAATAGTTACTTACTTTTTAACTAACACTATCTTTTCATATTTACCTCTATTAAACACCTTACAGTAAATATAAAATCATTATTAATAGGGGTACTTTCAAAAAAAGGCAATGATTACATCTTTAAAGACTAAGATATTTTAAAGACTAAAAATACCTTATATTTTTAAATATTCAACTCTTTAAAAAATACCTTATATTTTTAAATAAAGAAGTATATAAAAGTCAAATCTCAAGCACTTATTTTAATGGACAAAAGTCCCCGTCACTAACAAGGTAGCTTGATCACCCCCTTTTATTCCCTTTAATTTTTGAACATCATTAGCACATTAGCTCATGTAGTATCCAAACATTCAATTTTCAAATAAACACATTTTAAAATATGATAAACACGCATTTTAGAAGTGACAACCTACGTATGTATCTATATATATATATATATATATTTATATTTATTTATTTATTATAAAGAAAAATCTGTTACGAGTGACCAACTTCTAATACATGAATGTTTTTGAAATAAAAAGAGGGTATTTTTGTCTGAAGAAGCCTGAATTAAAATATTAAAAGATAAATTAAAATATCCAAACGGGAAGCCTGAATTGATCATCATTGGCGATACATTGTCATTACCGAATCATTCTCTGACATTTTTTGTTGAAGGAACAAAAAGCAGGTTCTTTGCTTTTTTGAGATACGTTAATTATATTAAAGATCTATTTCTTATCAGAGAGGATGAGAGTTAAATCTCAAAACTTTTGATTAATAACAATTAAATTCCCAAGCAAAATTAAAAAAGAGAGTTATAAATATGATTTAAACAAATGTAAATTTAGAAGCTTAAAATTGTAAATACAACATTTATATTTCAAATGTAACTTTTAGATTATATATAAGATTCTTTTATAACTATTTAAATTGATATTCATAATTTATTTTTTAAAAAATTTTGTCAGAGGTATAATTGTTATTAATTTAATATTTTATAACTTAACCATTGTTTTCCCTTGTTATTATACATTTTGTTTCATCTACGGATCATAACTCACATGATTCATATTTCTCTATCTAGTTTCAATTATTTACTAAAAAAAATTCAATTATTACAGGCCTAATTTACATAATTATTCGTGGATCACTTAAAATGAGAACATTTATTTAAATTTAATAAAATACATTAGAATTTTTTATTCTATAATGGGAAGGTTATAGTATTTTTCCATTTTCTTTATTTCCTTCAAAATTCTTGATTAACAATGATTATAATTACTAATAGAAACAATTAACTTTAGCATCTGCCTTCCTGTAAGGCGTGATGAATGCTTGCACTAAGATATATTATATTTGTTGGTGGGATCCATATAAGAGATTTGGCCTCATCAATTATCATGATTTCATTCGAGAAAACGACACGTTTGCAAGGTTTTATATGGATGAAAAATGTTTCATGTAACTTGTTAACATAATATTTATAAATTTATAAATATAAATAAAGTGTAAGCCTGTGGTTACTTTATATAAGTTTAAAGTGAGTCATTCTATTCATTTATTTTTATACAGACTCGCTCTATTTAAATTAAATCTTATAATGATGTAGTTTATATATATTACTGTATATAATTTTTTATTATTATAAATTCACGTTTGTTTTTTCAAAAAATCTATGATAATAAGTTCTTATTCAACGTTATTTTTTTTCATTTTCTTTCTAAATAATTTAAAAACTTGCATGAAAAACTATGGTAACAATATATTCTAGTTTATAAAATAAGGATCAGATACGCAAGGAAGTTCCATTTTCTGGCGCATTTCAAAAAATAGTATATGTTTAATCTAGAGAGAAAACTGCTCACGACTCGATGATAAAATTTAATTAAAAAACAGTATACAAAATTTTCCAATTATATACATGAACTGTAAAAATAATCATTAATTGTAATATAATATATTATATTGATTAAGACAATATTTATTTTGATGAAAAAATATAAATACACAATAATTGTTGATTCTTGCCTACATTTGGTTGACTTTTCAAGATAATGTGATTGAAAAGAGGAAAAGGACATGTTGGCCAAAAAAAAAAAGAGGAGAAAGATGTGAAGCGGTCTCTGTTCTCAAGTATACGACAATGATTTTTTTCTTTTTTATTGTTCATATATATATTTTTTATCAAAGGCTAATCATGTTTAAGGTATAGTGAGACATTAAATATGAACATTTTGAAGATTTAAACATTGTCTTGTTATTTATTTTCAAGAATACAACAATGGTTTTTTTTTTTTTTTACTTTCCTCCAATGTTTAATTTTGAATGTTGCAAGGCAAATTTAAATGATGTATATGATGTTACAATAAAAATAGGGTAGTGTTATTGCAAGCTCGCAGCCGAAGCAGAAAAGGGTCTCCATTGTGACAAATGAATTGATTAAGTTGCGTGTGCAAATGCAACTATTGAACACAACCCTTGCAAGATTTGACGAAGTGGAAGCAAAAGGAAGCAGGTGGCTGAGCTTACACTCATCAATGGCGTCAGCTGTGGATGAGCAGCACACTTGAGAAAGGAAAGATGCGAATCTATTTCCCCACTTAATGCCAAGTGGGATGATATCAAATGTCACTAGAAGAAAAGCCCACGTGACTATGATGTAATATCCCAATTCGGGATACTTATTTCCTTTGTTTTTAAAGCTCAAATTAATTGAATTTAACGGTTTACTGTCTTGACGGAGTATATCTGGCATCTTGAATTTATTCCACATCTAATCAAGAGAACTTTAAATCTTTAACAAGGCTCAAATTAATTTGAATCGAGTTGAGCCGGGATCATTTTAAATAAAAATTCTATTACTAATATTACTCATTTTTAGAATTATTTACAGTCAAATTGTGAATATAAAGGTTCTGGTCCAATTCAATTGATTAGCTTTAAAATAATTATAAAAAAAGAATATTTATGAAGTTTTAACCATTAAGTCAAGACCATCACCCATGATGAGTGAACATGAGAGAGAAAGTATTTCCTAAATCTAAAAAAAGTGACAATCATAGAGCTTGAGCATCAAGCCAGGATCATCTATAAATAGAGAAGCTCTTTCTCAATAATGATCATCAGCATCAACAAACCATTAGTTTCAGACTCTGTATATGTAACTTTATTTTTTTTTATCATGTAGCTTAGTTTTTATTAATGCATCTCTGCTTTCCTACATCTACATTAGTGTTATTCACTTCGCATTCTCACATTCGGGTGAATTGTGGTAAGGAGCTCGGGTTTTCTGTGTTTGATTAGAAGTCAGTTTTTCTATCCTTTTAAGACCCCGCGTCTCTAGCACGTCTCACGATACCACACCTTAATTGTTTATTTTTTACTAATAGAAATCAAACTTGAGCAATTTGATTAGACTTATTTAATTTTATGTTCAAATAAAAATTCAACTTCAAAAAGTACAATACATGATAACTAATGTAAATAAAACAAGCACACAAAACAAACACATGGAGAGACTTTGGCATGTTGGTTACAACTCTCGGAAAATGAAGAAAAAAATCTTTTGACGAATTTTCAAAAGCTAAAATTTGTTTCGGTAATTTTTTTTATCTCAAAAAGTGCACTTGTAATATTTTTGAAAGTTCATTTGCTGAAAACTAATTTGATCTACTTTCCAAAAGTTTGTTTTTAATTTTTGAACAACTTTTTGTTAAATTTTAATGGTAAAAGTTGATCTGATTTGCTTTCCAAATAAATGTTAGTTTATTAGACCGATTTAAAAATGTATTTAAATTTAAATATAAATTCTGTTATAATATTTAATTTTTACCAAGTTGGTTTTTAGCAAATAAATTTTGATAAATCAACTTTCAACAAACTAAACTAAAGATACTGAGGCTAACGACAGGTACTCAAATGCAACCCTGATGGAACTTGGGCATTAAGACGGTGTTTTATGTTTAAGAATTACTGAATATGAATATTATTATATCCATAAATAAATTTAAACTTAATAACGCACATCTTAAATATGAACCAAATATTTATAAATTGAATCAATTTGTAGGGGCTAGGGGCCTTGTCAAGCACATGGTGCCTTCTTCTCCTAATTCACGCGAGTCTCTGGAACAGAAATACCACGCGCAATAATTGTCGATTCCGTTGTCCAGTTTCAATTAGTTGTTTTCTTGATTCTTGTTTTTATTATGAAATGGAGAATGAAATCAATGTTTATACTGTGATAATCAAGTTTTTTAATATATTTATTAATATCCAGAGTTATTGTCATTTTGAATAATTTCTCTCAAACTCTCTTTCTCTCTTATTTTATTTTATACTTCAGTTCTGCAACCATGATAAATAATAACATGAGCATGGCCGGGCAAAACTACGATAAGAGATAAATAATGTATAGACATAGTAACGACAGATGAATTTTTTTAATTATAATTACATGTGCATGATTATGCCAAAATAACGGTTCAATAATAGTAATATTTTCATAATATTTAATTTATTCGGGCAGTTGGGTTTGAACTTCCTTCAAAAGGAATGCACTTCACCCAATTTTCTTTATAATATTTTTTATATGTTATTTAGTACGGGTGTAATCGAACAATTTTTGAAGATTAAAGTAAAAGCAATGAGTATATATTAGCAGCAAAGAGAAAATGGGAAAGAATAGAATTGTGTCGCCTTTTAAATTTATCCGACTTGATAAATGTAAAAGAAGTGATTAAGAACACTTGAAGTTTGTCTGCATTAGAATATATATATCACCTTTTTTTTTTTTTTGAACTTGCAATTTGAAAGTTTAGTGTGTAGCACGTAAGAATACTATCCAACAAAGCTGCAGAAATTTCATGGCTGTGTTAAAATATTGCTAACATTTTATATAATGGAGTAACTATAATCATATTTTATTTTTCTTCATGAACAATATTGGCTATCAACTTCTTTAATATCATTTCGCTGGTTAAAACAAAACTATTGACGTCAACCTTTCAAGTTGGGTAAAAAATATATCTTTTAAATAAAATTTTCAGTTTTAATTATTTCTGAACTGGTTTTGAAACTGAAATAAATAAAAAATACTTTCTCTAATTTAACTTTTTTTTCTCTAAATTGCGTTTAATCTCTTTTTTTGGCAGTACAAATTGTGTTAATCTTATATCACTTCACGCCGCGCCTATCTCCCATCGAGACAATCTTTGGTGCAAATGGTGGGTAATTGTGAAGAAGAGTATGGGATATTAGTGGTATAAATAACAATAGTGAATAGGGTTTCTTCATATCTGCCATATCTCTGCCCTCCCTAATCTATGCAGATAATTTAACGCAGGAGGCAAAGAATTCGTGCTTGCCTTTGATTACTCCAATTTCTATAATATTATCAACAAGCGCGATTCATCATTGTTGAGCTATAATGTTATTTTGCGTGATTTTTAATGGTCTTAAGATTTAATGAGGTGATTTAAATTTAATTTTGTTTATTTTGTTATACATTTTTAAAATAAAAAATTATATAAATTGTAAAAAAATTAATAAATCTGTTCACCCATTTAGACAGTCCATATTTAATATGGATGTTCTATGTTTAATATCAAATTTTTTATAAATTAATTTTCTAGATACATTTTGAACTGTGCAGGTTTATTATTAATTTTTTTTCATGATTTTTATAAATTAAATATGAACCATTCATATTAAATCTAAATTATTCAAGTTGATAAATAAATTTATTAAAAAAAATTATAATTTATTCCCTCAATTTAAAAATGTAATGCATGTTTTGAGGGGTTGAACTTTAAAAAATATAAGATATTTTTAATCTTTTAAGGTGTAATTATTACTTTTTTTAAAAAAATATTTTTATTGAATATATCACTTTATGTTATTTTAGATTGAAACATTCTATTAAATAGGAATGAATATAAAAATATATGATTAATTTGAAGACAAGTAACTACTTTATTAAGGGTGAGATTCGATTAAAAATTCTTTACATTTTTAAGGAAGAGAAATTATAGAATTTTTTTAAAACCTGTAAAAATAAAAACAAATGAAATTTGGAAATCTGGTTCAAATTCAAATTTGAACGGATTAGATCTGGGCATCTGGCACCTCTTCAATCAAGTCTTTCCTTTAATGCTGTGTTTGGTTAAAAGACTTAAAAAAAAAAATATCTCTCACTTCGTTGAAAATTTTTGAAGGGAAAGGGAGTCAAAAACTCAAAATTGCACCCCCTCGCCCCACTCCCCGCATATATTCCTCCAGGAAAGGAGTTAAAGCTTCTTACTATATTGCCTCTGTTTTTCATTAATATTACATAAATGCTCTTGTGTTTAAAAAAAAAAAAAAAATCTCTTCCACATTTCGTTCTCACTTTTGGCCATTGCTGCTAAACTCATAAAAAATGATTGCCGCCACTGCTCAGCAAGCCACCTATAGCCACAACCTTTCCCCACTAAACCCATCTTGTTATGTCATTGAGATTGATCGAAAATGAAACCCAACTTATTGTTGTCATTCATCAGCCGACCAGATCTTCATCCTTGCACTTGCAGCAACAGCTATTTGGGGGTCTTCTTATTGCAATAAATAAATCAATCTCAAGGCAAACTTACCCCCTTATTTCTTTGCTTCGTTTGCTTAATAGTATAAAACTAATATTTAAGCAATATAAATATATAATAATTAACATAAAATTTATTGATAACAACATTTAAAAATTATAATTTAATTAAAGTGAAAAAAAATATTTTATATGAGGAACAATTTTTAAAAAATAAGAAAATATATAGAAATATAATAGTAAATTAATTACTATCTCAGCCCCTCCCCTTTCAAATCAAATAAAATATCATTAAAATCTTTTTCCTTTCCTTCCCCTCCATTCCCTCCACTCCTCCTCCCTCTCTCCAACCAAAAACACAAGCTCGTGATTTTGTATTATACACCATTAACCTTGTTATTTGCATTTTTTTTTATTTTCCTTTTCACCTGTGCCATGAATGTCTAGAAATATATTACATTTTATACTAGTAACATTATATAAATATTTAATATAAATAAATATTTTATTATACTTCAAATATATTTATATACATATGATAAATGAGATAATGGTAAATCAGTAAATTAATAATTATTTTTAGGTATCCTTTTAAGAAGAAATTATTAATATCTAATTTTAAATAGCAACTATCCCTGTTCTATTACAAAAGAAATAATCTTATTAAAATATCACAAGTGTTATTTCAAATTGGCTACAAATAATTCTCTAGTCTAATATTTTATTTCATTTAAGATAATATGATCTCAATATGAATTTAATTAATAAAATTCTATTGGCAAAAAAATGCAATTCATTCAATTAATATCAATATGATTCTAAAAAATAATCAAAATTGATTTAAATTAATATTATTATTATTTAGAGAATATGTATATATATACTCCTCCTATTTAAAAATATATGACATTTTTAACCAAATTTTACCTCTCAATAAAATAGTTACTTACTTTTAAATTAATTTTATTTTTTTATATTTATTCCTATAAATCAGTTATAATAAATATAAAGTTATTATCAATAGAAGCATTTAAAAAAAAAACAATAATTAAATTTTAAAAGATTAAAAAAATATCTTATATTTTTAAATATCTAACTTTTTTAAAAAATATCGTATATATTTTTAAATAAAGAGAGTATATTATTTTAAAAATTTAGAATCAAATAATACTTAAGAGAATCTTCGGGAACTTGGCATGAATGAAACATGCAGGCTGGTCATGGTTAAAGAATTGTTTTTTGGTCAATTAATAAAAAAATAATCTCGGTTAATATTAATATTATTTTTAAAACAAAATATGAATAAACAATAAATTTATGATAAAATACATTGTTTTCGAAGATGGTGTGCTCCGGTTCACGGATGCTCAAGGCTTAGGGTTTTGGGGCGGCCTCTGGGCACTGCGACATGCTAGCAATACCCTCCCTTGTTTACTGACATCAAAGCCTTTCCGGTACGGGTCGAACACTCTCGGAAGATTTCTGAATTTGTTTTCTAGGGTTCTGACTGAGTAATTTCTCTTCATTGTTCTACATACTTTTGATTTTTCTCTCTTTCTCTTTCTTTTTTGGGTTATTTGTCATGATTTAATTGAGAGGGGAAGAAAACATGAAGGTGGAATCTGAGTTGCTTAAGCAACGGCCAAGTTATTATTTGAATCGTTAGTTAGCTGTATGATTTTGTAGCGGACAAAACAGGGACCCGTCTTCAAATTCTTATGGAATCTGGGGCATGATCCCTCTGTTCCTTCCTGTTCTCACCTCTGCTAGTTATGTCCTAACATTGTCTCATAGGTCTAATGTTATGCAGTCTGCTCCCGTACTGATCCTTTTAAATCGTTTCGTTCACAGTGATATTCTTTTGTTGTAACTTGTACGAATTCTTTTCTTCTGTAATCTGTAACACTCTTCCTTTAAAAATATAAAGTATTTTTAAAAAGTTGGATATTAAAAAATATATATATTTTAATCTGTAACATATTTTTTTTAAATGTATCTTATTAATAGTGACTTTGTATTTATTATAGGTGTCTAATAGAGATAAATATTAAAAGATAAAGTTAGTTTGAAAGTAAGTAACTATTTTATTGAACGTGAGATTCAGTTAAAAATGCCTTACATATTTTGAACGGAAGGAGGGAGTATTCTCTTCTTGGTCCTTTTGCCTTTTTTTGTTTTTAGGGCTGGGGCATGGTATTGAAAATTTAATAAAAAATTTCCATCCTATCTGTGGCCAAAGGTCTACTCTACAACTAGTCATGCTGGCTCAGCATTGCCAGTATTACTTTTGGTTAGCTTCTTTGGGAGAGTATTAGAATAATGAATTTAGCTTTTGGTTTTTGAGACTGATTGTCAATATTATTGTGAAGATGTAAGTGTGCTGATTGAGGGAAGCGCTTTGTAGTAATAAATCTCTGAGGGCTTTTCTCCCCAATATGTGGGGTTTATTGTGGTTAACTGATTCTGTTCTAATTAATTGCGGTCAAACTCCCTGCTTTTTAGAGGCATTTCTTAAATATTTGTTTGTTTGATGCGATGGTTGTGATTTAATGAATTATTTTGTTTATCCCTTTGGTGTATTAGGTGTAAAAGTGGATTCCTTTGAGCACTTCAGGTTGTGATACCCTCGATCCGATGACCGAGGACAAAGCCACTCACCAACCCACACCACAGAAACAGATGTGGAGTGAACAAAAGCAGGCTGCTGTTCATGAAGAAATAAGTAGAATGAACCAACTTCCTGCAAAAAGTACATATGTTGCACATCGTATGAGGGTTCTTAATAAAATCCTGCAACTTATCTCAATTCAGGTGGGTCCATTTGGATTCTGAGTTTGGCATTCGATTATCATGATTTGATAATGTGGGGTATCATTATATGTTTTTTAACCAGTCTCTATTTGTCATATTCTCATTTCATATGAAGTCTGGAAAAATTCTGGAATTTTCAGTAAATGAAAAGACGCGGGGGGTGGGGGGGATTGGTGAACAAATTATATTAGAAGAAAAGAAACATAGATTTAAGTCAATGTCTACCAATTGCTATTCATAACCGTCAAAAGGAGATTTAATGTAGGCTGTTAGGTTGCGGAATGGAGGTTAGAATGTAATAAATGTAGCAAGAATTACAAGATAAATGAAAATTTTTGTTGATGTCTTGACTTATAATTGGTGTATGGTGTACCTTATTCTGAGATTATACCATTTTACATATTTGTTTGCTTATCCATTTTAAATGCTAGCAATTTGATGTTCCATTTTAGGTTTAATTAACTTTGACACCTGATATATAGGGTCATATTGTTAAATAATTATGTGTTAATTTATTAAATGGAATATGTTTTGTCTTCATGCTGGCTAGAGTTCTTGTAATATAGTGTATGATATGGGTGGGTATATTTGACAGCTACTATATACTAGGAATGCGTGATTAACTGTGTTCTACCTTAACCCCTTTTTTAAAAAAATATGTCAGAGAACTGCAGAACAGGAGCGGGAATGGAGTTGCTCTTTGCTGGGCTGTCTCTATAGAAGGATTTGTCTTGGCATTTGGTAAGGTTTGGGAGAATTTAGGGTTCCAATGATTGTTGATCAGCACTGCGGTCTGTCTATACCCATTTCTTATTTTGGCTAGAGATGTTTCCTGTTGTCTTGATTGAACTTGTTTTAAGATTCACAATATCAATTTTGAACCTCCCAGTATTGTCTATTTTAGTTTCATTTCAGACTTTCAGCACGTGATATTAATTAATTGCTAATTTTTCAAATTATATTCTCCCCCTCCCTACGGAGGCTTACTCGTACACACCGCCTTATCTGTTTTGAACCTTGTATATTTTCCTTGACCTTTATTTCCCCCCGAAGAGTTAGAAAGTCAGATTAAACAGTTATTGACATCTAGCCGCGGTCTCTAATGTTGCCTCTAATCAGTAAAATTGCACTTACCATATGGTTTCAGCAATTGCAATGCCAGCATTGTTCTTTTTAGTTGCAGCCCCTTATCCCCGTACCTTCTTTGGCTCCTTTATTCCTTGCCCTAGCCAAGGAGGGTGTTACCTGTTTTGCTATCTGATCCTGATAAGCTCTGATGGCTTTAGAAATGATTTTGGACTTTTCATGGTGATTGATTGATGCAATAGTATCATATTTGTTTGTTTTTTGTGGGGTGGCTAAATATTTATGATAACTCCCAATTTAATGGCGAGGACAAGTGGGGGCCATGGTTCAAATTTATGTTATTTTTCGCTGATTTAAACCTTCCTAATTATTTATATTGGATGGCGTCTTCCACAGAACCATGTGCTTACTTTGTCTCTCTTATTTGTTATCTTACGATATTTCTCTTAAAATTTTATTTGTAGGCCTCCCGTTTAATTCAGATGATTTTGCTGCAGAACATCAGACCATGGATATCATGAAGTGGTGTTAGTTAAAGTTAAACCCTGTTCATATGTATAGATGTGCTTGTATTTTAGGTTTACTTAAATAAAATGCATGTGCTTGAGTGCTTTTCCGGTCAATAATTATCTATTCCTTTAGAATGGACTTTTTTATGCCCTGACTTTATAATGGACTAAACACCTTTTCGACTCAACTCTTGAGAGAATGTCGAGTACATAGAGGAATTGCTCCTTTACGGTTTCTAGTGGCTAGAGCATACTAAACGATAAGTTTTAACTCCTTTCATTACTTGGGAAGTGAGTGTGAGTGCGATGAGTCTTACGCTTTAAATCAGAATTGCATTTCTCTATTGATGAATGACGTAAATCTGCTGACTTTGAGCACTGTAAAGTAATGGAGAAAAATACTTACACCTAGAAAATCTGGATCAAATTTTTGAAAATTTAAAAGTGTGGTCACTTCATATTGATATACATAGGATTTATTATTAATATATAAGAGATTTATTATTAATATATAATGTTATATCATTAACAATATAATAAATGGGTTATAATGTAAAATATAATAAATATTTGGTATTTGTTTGGTTTGGTTTTATAACATGAGTTATATCTACAAAATTTTCAAATGTAATTCTTATTAATATTTTTTTAAATATAAGGTCAGAGAACGCTTTGCGAGGAAAAATGTTAAGATTATGTTACAAGTCATACAATTTCTGCACTTGAAAGGCAGATTGTCAAAATTTTTATCAAAGCTGTCATTTGAATTTTGTGTGCAAATCAATCTGCGTGCTTATTAACCTTTTAAACACATGTTCTTTTCATAACTTTGTGCCTAGTCGTCTAGTTGGTTGAAGAGAGAAAACTTGAGCTTTCTTTTGGGCAATTTTTTTAATACCATGTAGATCCATGACCTCTCAAATGTTTGAAATGAGCCTAATGTTATGATTATCTACTACCGCTTTTTATACTACTATTCACATTTTTATTCAGAAATATTAAAACTGTTTGCTTATCTTTTATTTTTCGAGTTAAATTATAAGATAAATAGACACAAGTCTCATACAATATACTCCATTCGTTTCAAAATATAAGGTATTTTTTTAAGAGTTGAATATTAAAGAATAAGACATTTTTTATTTTTTGAGATGTATCATTATCATTTTTTTCAAAAGTGCCCCTATTAATAATGAATTTTATTTATTGTAGGGTATTTTAGGGGTAGATATGAAAAAATAGAGTTAGTTTGAAAGTAGGTAATTATTTTATTGGAGGTGAGATTCGATTAAAAACGCCTTACAATTTTAAATAGAGGGAATATTTAAATACTCTAAATTTATTGACACAGCTTGGTAAAGCAAAATGATTGTGGTATTAAATATCTCTGTGGCGATCTCAAAGTAATTATCCCTTAAATTGTGTTCTAATCTTTATTATTTTTATGTTGGTAAAAAAAATCTTTGGTGCGCAAAAAGCGTTACAATTTTTCTTTCTTTTCCTTTCATTTTTCAACAGGAAACAAAGGTTACAATTTTTTTAATTTAGAAATATAATTTATTCTTTTTTTCTTTTTACCAATAAAGAGGCATCCAGGCAGAAAAAACCAAGTTCGACAATAACAAAAGGCAAACCAAATAAACAAATGACAACTAGTAAAAAAGATCCCAAAGCAACACGTGTTCTCAACCAATTCCTTTCCTATTTGCCTCTACAGCGAGATGGTCCTCACAAGATATGCTTGCACCGTCTGCTTGGCGAAGAATGATAGACGCTCGAGGAGATGGAGGTGGTAAAGCCAGACTTGCAGGTCCCATCTCCCTTGAAGCTATAGCACCCAAGAAGTTGGTGGCAACATTACCCGAACGGGAAATGAGAGAGAAAGAAATCATTCTTCGATCCATCAACAAGTCAAACACATCAGCCAGATTTGGTATTGCCGAGGACACTATGAGCAATCTTGCATAGTTACTGCTTTAAATTGATCACTACAATCCATTTCAATGATCGTGTTGGCAAGGCCCCATTACTCAAAACAGACGTATAGATTTGTGGAGTGCAATTAGTTCAGCATGGAATGGTGAATTAGCTTGTACATTTTCTATCCACCCTTTAACTACTGATGCTCGATAGTTTCCAACTCTCCCAACAGATAGAGCAGAGTGGGTTTGCAGCACATGTTCGTTGGTATAAGTTTTCTCTTGTAGCTAAAGCATTGTGCAAGGTCCTCCAGATAAAGGATCTGATTTTTGGCATCACATGCAAGCCCCATGCTGCTTTCCAAATGTGCTTATCCATAGAACTTGAAGAGCTCGCCTGGCAGAGAGCATCAGTAGTCACTACACCCTTTAGAGCTTCTTGATAACCCAAGTGTACACTGTACTTTCCATCTTTATGCCTTGCCCAGATTAATCTGTCATCCCTCCTGTGTCTAGACAGAGGCAGAGTCTGAATGAGTTGGAGAAAAGGGGCCTCCAACAACATGTTGCACTGGTTGCAAATTCCATTGACAATCATGAATAAGTTCCGCCACCACCATGTCATTATTGATAACAGCATCCTCTATTTTTGGCAACAAGAATTTAGAAACTTCGGCACCCAGGGATCCTTCCACATGTCAATATAATGGCCAGTGCCAACTTGCCAACATATTTTTTTTTAAGGAAAAGCCCGTCCAGTGAGAATACTATCCCACGTCCAAGAAACATTAGGACTTTTTTTGGCCTTTATAAACATAATTTATTCTTAAACAAAAAGAAAATATGTAGTTTTATTTTCTGAACTTTAAATTATGTTTAATGTTAACATACATTTAAAATTGATTAGGTTAAAGTATATATTTAGTCCTTTAACTTAGATAACATTTTCAATTCCTTTAACTTTATAAAGTGTTTTTTAGTTCTTTAATTTAATATTGTGTTTTATTTCAACAAATTTTTGTATTGAACTTTTAAATATGGAAAAAATATTATTAAATGTTGATGTATTAAGTTTAATTTTTTAAAATAACAATGATGACACAAAAAAAAATCATTTGAAATAAATGATAGCAGAGTTAAACTTCTAAAAAGATATTTTGTAAAATTAAAAGATTAAATTAAAACTCTTATATAAAATTAGAGGACTAAAAATATATTTTAGCCAATTGTTGTAACATCCCAATTTTTATCCCCTGATTAACTAAACTTAATTAGGATAATTGAGTGAATTAATGTGGTGTGTGGTCAGAGGAGAATAATAAGTGTTTTAGTTAAAATTTCAAGTATAATTTAAGTTCAAAGTGAAATTGGTCACTAGGGGATTAAAAAGTGGAGGAAAAACAAGCTAAAAAGCCTTTGTGCCACATGCCGTGGCGCGTGTAGGGGAACAAAGAAACATTTACTCTGTTAGGGCATGACATGAGGGAGGGATTGAAAAGGTTTGAAGCTCAAATCATCCAAGGTAAGATTCTTAAACCATTCTTCTCCTTTTCTCTTCAATTTTTTTAAGGATTTGAGTTAGGGTTTGAAAGTAGCAGTAAATTTTTAGTCCATATAGTTATAGGTATGAATTTATTAGCTCAAATGGAGTTAATGAGAGTTATTTAGAGTATTTAAACTTCGTATTAATGATTTTATTAGTTATTAGATGATAGGCTTTATTAATATCCTGAAATGGACATTAAATTGTCATTATTGTGGTTGTTGGGTCTTAATGGCAATGTGAATATTTAATAAAGCTATATGATGTTAAAGATAGTTAATAAACCTAATGGATAGGTTCAAATGTAAGTAATGTAGATATTGGGTAATCTAAAAAAGGAAAAATTAGCGTTGAATGTGTGAGCTGGCCAATGTTAATGAAAGTTAACTTGGTAAATTGTAGATTGAAACTCTTGGTCACCCATTGGCTTGAAAATTCAAGCTTGGAAGCTATAACATTGAAGGGTAAACCTTGAACCTATTAAAGGTTTGAGGGTAACTGGGAAAATCTTATTTTGGGGGTAGTTTCTATGCTAATTAATTGCTAATTATAAATTGTGAATGTTGCATGCATGGATTGATTTTCAATGTGAAAGCATCTATTACCTTCAATAGTGTATGAAAATTTGAATGTGCGTAATGCTCTTTTGGCTTGAAATGCAAACATGTGAAATCAAAGATGGTTTTGAACTTGACATGTATATGACTTGGAAAGATGAATATGAATATGATGTATATTAAGGTAAATGTGTTGTTAATGAAGAAATGGATTAGTGTGATAAGTGAGGAGAATGTGAGGAAATGTTATTGGATGCTCACTTAGGTAGCATGTAATTATGGACCCAACATGTGAATGTGATAAATAACAAATGAAAATGTAAAAACGAGGCGAGTGAATATAGTTTATGGGCTAATTAGTGGGCAGGAGTTTGCTTAAGGATTGGGAATAAGAAAAAAATTTATTTAATACTTTTCAGGCTTTAGCTCTGGTGCAGAAAGAAAGAAGGTTCAAGAGGTTAGGAATTAGCACATTTCTATTGTATGCCTTTAGCTTAGTTTTATTTTGTGTAATATTATTATAATTGCTAATTCTAGGTGCATGCTATCATACTTGCACTATTTTATTGTTGAAAATGTCTAATTTATATTTTGGGCTATAAAGTAATTGTGTATGGTGAGATATATATGTTTATAGGGTCAAAAATTATAGTGTAAGTGTAGAAATAATGTTTTAGACCTGTTCTAATGATTTTTGATGGCAATGTAATGAATATTAACTTCCCCCTCTGTTTTGGTTAAAAGGGGTTGAAGAGTGAATTTATGCTATGCTTATGTTCTAGTGCATGAGACATGTTGTATTAATAGTCTTAGGTCTAATAAACATGATTCAAGTGTTTAAAAAAGGCTTGTGGCACTTGTTGAGGGTTTTGGACACCCTTTCAATGAAAGTGGTGAAAAGTAATCAAAATGTGTCTGGGTGTCCAACTTTTTTGTGTGGACTTATTTTAGAAGTGAAACTCATGCTACTAGCTAGTTCGTGAAAGAGCTTTCATAAACACTTAGAATCACATCATTTGGATGTCGCATAGAGAATCAGAAAAAATCAAAAGTTCACCAATTTTGCTGTTAAATGATAGCAAAATCTGCTGATATTTCATGTAACATGCCGCGGTGCGTGGCACATAGAGCAATACGTTGCAGTGCAACATGCACGAGCCGCGGCGCATGTGAATTGTTTTCCTTCTTTTTTACTTCTCTAAGGTATTCTATGCTTTCGTAACCTATATTTAGTTTGATATAAGAGATTTTGATAGATTTAACTTTTTTTAATTTAGAAAAATTAAGATCCCTTAAGTTGAACTAAAA